>NC_055663.1:11328244-11636444 GCF_017976325.1 Chelmon rostratus | reverse complement strand
TGACAGCGTGAAAGCAGCTCAGTTAATAAATGTAGGCTGCTTTAGGCATCAGTATATCTACACTGCAGAGTCGTCACTCATGACAAAGCACTTTTTTTTAAGAGCTGCTGATGGCTGAAAGCTGCATTTAAACAATATTTTGTTTGTGCTGGAGAGGCAGTCTAAACCTTCCTGCCACAGCAGATCAATAGGCCTACAGACAAATTACTACAGGACACTATACACAATATCACAGGAAACCATCTGGAAAGCTCACGCTGCTCACAATAATCCAAACAAAATAAACTGCAGGTGACAGGGAGAGGAGGGTGACCCAAAAAAAAAAAAAAAACCCAAACAGCACACATAATACACCTCACCCACCTGGGGGTGGGTGCTGCTGCAGCACCCCGAGGCTGTGTCTGAGGGCGATGTGTCTGTGTGGAGTCTCCTCAGGACCAGCTGCGCCCTTCTGGCACGGCACATCAATCAACAGTGAAAACTTTCCTCAGCACTCATACTTAGTGACTTTTTTTCACACATTGCAGTAGAAGCAGCAACTCCCCAAGGTGAACATATCATCACTGGAGACTGGAGAAAATACCATCTTCTCAAATCTGTCTCAGGTGTATAACATCTTAAACGGTTCGGCCCCTCCTCCATTACATGACTTTGTTTTGCTTCGTTTGGAAAACTCGGCAAAATCCACAAGAATCTTCCAGGGGGGACTGGACTGTACCCTTCAGTCGCACTGCCTTTTGGGCGCCCAGCTTTCTCTGCGAAAGCCACAACTCAGCGGAATACGAAGTGCTGTAGCTCCATCAGCGGCTGAAAAATCTGCTAAAAGCGACTGGACCCTGCAACCCCTGACTCTGTATTTCACTCATTTTGCTTGACTGGGTGTTTTATTTATTTTGTTTGGTATACAAACACCCTTGCTTTTAATCTGTCTGGCACGGCGTGTGTGAGCGAGTGCGTGACGTATTATTGCGTGTAACTCGTACTATGTGCTTTGTGTTGTTTGTCACGTTTGCTTAGAGCTGTCACCGTGTGGATGCTTTAATCGTGACCTGCCAGGGGACTGCGGATGAAAATGAGCCTCGGGCGAACTGCTAACTGGAACTGTACTCTGATGCATCAAATGGTAACATTTATGTTTAATATTGTACATGGTCCTTTACAAATAAAATAAATAAATAATATATGGTTGAATTACGTGCTGCATTACTTCTTCATTCCCCTCTTCATTCATCTCTGTCTCTCACACACACAAACCCTTTGAAAATATCCAGATGTAGAGTTGTGTGCACCATTGCTCCTTACTTTCTCTCTCTTTATCCCTCTCTCTCTCTCGCTTCCGCGCACAAAACCTCAAGAGAAACACATCATGGATGATAATGGCTTACCTGTAGCGCAGACTCTCATTCATATCCCGAACAACAAAGTTGGCGAGCCGATAATCACTACACGGTGTAGGCAAACACTCCGCAGACATCATCCTGAGGGCCCCCGAACCTTGTGTGTAACAGGTAGCACAAATCGATACCGCCAAATGGCAGCTTCAGAGATCTCACATAATTAGACGGAGACACACGGAGGAGGAGGGAGAGCTCCGCTCACCCAGACAGACGAACATGGAACGAGCGTTTTCGGCCTGCCTCCGACCACGTTTCGCCAACATTCGCTGCCTTCCTATTGACTGGGACAGCTACTCTCACCCAAAGCGCAGACTGACTGGCAGATGGAGGAGAACCGAGGTTTGCCTAAACAAAGCAGCTGAAAGACAGCAAACAGCAGAAGGTGTAGCATGGAATGCTAATGAGCGTCATCATCTATTCCACTGTCTGCTTTTATCTGCGTCGTGTGATTGAGAATCTCTGGCCGTACTGGAGGCTCAGAAACCTGCATGTCAACACCTGACCCCCTGGAAACTGCCACAGAAAATGCGCTGAGAATAAAGAAGATGCGTTACCGTTGGTTTAAAGACATCCCTGTCTGTACTAGTAAAGTGTGCCAGCATTATAATAATGCTAAGCAGCCCTGTGAATTCAATTTTTCAGAGTGTTTGCTTTGATTTCTAGCATGTCTCACTCCATAGTGCCTTCCTCACTCTAGCTGTAGCTGCATTTGTGAAACGTGCCACTGACATGGACCTGTCTGTTACAGGAGGTGGCACAGTTATGAGATCCACTGCTGAGTGTATGGACCAAAGGCCATACTATTAGCACTGAGTCATTTCTATCTCTCTGGCTAACTATCCCTCTTATGTCACGTCACTTCATTTCCTCCCACTCACTGCAGGTCTGTCAGATCTGACGAGAGATGCGCTGCTGGGAAAGTACTAATCTGCTGATAAAGCAGAGGACCATTCATATGCAGTTCAAATGCCAAAAATCCTTCTCTTCACTAAATTTCAGGCTCCAGCATTCGAATTTCTTAAAGCAAAGACACAGAATCTGGCGATGCACTGTAGCAGGAAGACCCTCGTTCCCGCTGTAGTGTCATGCTGTATTTTCTCTTTAAAACAACACAGAATGATGCAGATTGCTCCACAGGTATCAACGACACAGAAACAAATTGATTCGTATTGAAGACAGACCCCCGCTTGTTTGAAGAAAATACATTCTCAGGTCTCAATAGCAGAAAGGACGGCATGGCTGGATGAATGAGAGACTGTTGGAACAAGGAGGGAGAGGAAGGAAGAGCCACTGAGTGATCAGATGTCTCTTTTGTAGATTGCTGTCATAAGACGGTCCAGCCGCCCATCTGTCCAACGCCACGGTGTGTGTCAGCATGAGGCCTTTGAAACTACAGGGAAGCCCTTCCTGTTCAAGTATTGACATGGTAGCAAAATGGTGTTATTTCATTCTGTGTGTGTTTGACAGCAGGAACGAACTCTCTGACTCTGCGACTTCTGCCGCTGCCTCGTTGTACCCCTTCCTTCAGTTTGGGGCTGTAACTTGCTGACATAATGGCGAATAAAAGTCATTTTTGTGGGGCCATCTGTGCCTTTAGACTTTGCTGACCATGGATCATGTGGCTCGGACAGCCTCACTTTGGGTTTTTAGAGTAAATAATTAGCCCCTGTTCAAACTCTAGTTATGTCATGACTCATTTTTTGCTGTCATGGGTGGGAAATTAGGCAGTGGGAAAAAAAATAAACGAAACAACACACTTTAAAGTCACTCAAAGAGAAAAAAATATGTAAATACTTTTTTGTCTTTTTTTTCCTGTGTTGCCTTTCAAATGAGACAACACACTTTAAAATGTGCAAGACGTAGATAATTCTGTGAATCGCCTCATAATTAAAGCATAGTCAAAGCATGGCATTACCAGAAATTGTCGGTAGATTTGGTACCTGTTCAGACCCTGGCATCTTTATGACTCTGAGATCTAGAATTAACCATGGGGAAAAACTGCTAACGTTTTGATGAATGTGCAATTGGAGACAAACCCGTACAGCTAATGCAGATTTGTTCTGTTTCACGTCTAATCTGGGGCTTCTGATGCTCCCCATGCACTGTGCAGCAGTCCCTCCCGCTGAGAGCAGCGACTGTCGAAAACGCTACAAATGCAAATTCAGTTCCGCACATGATGTCATATCATGTCATCAGGTTTTCGATGGCTGCTCTCCTCGGAAAATAGCTGTCAACACCGCGAGCACATTCTCCCGCCACCCCTGCATCAGAGCGAGCTGTGGGAGATGAAGAAGTAGCCGCTAAAAGAGCTTTGAATGAAACAGTTGGTAGAAAGAAGAAGTAGAACTTTTAGCACTGCTCTTATGTGTGAGCTGAGACAGACCACCTTCACCTGGAGACTAGGCCGTTCTACTACGACACCATTTAAGTTGTATGTATGCTTTCCTTTAAACAGCTGTCACAAGAACCTGCTGGATTTGCATTTAAAGAGACGACGCAGACCTAAACACTCGGAAAAACAAATCAAAACAAAACACAACCTATAAGGCTTTGGGCTACAGGTTTTTTTTTTTTTTCTAGGTTTATATTGTACATATTTTGTTGCCAGTTGCCGCTGATCTGTTGCTGGTTTAGTTGTCTCAAATACATTTGGAAGTATAGTTGCTTCTGTTTGGACTGTCAGCTGGTCGTTCTGCAAGTGTCTGCCAGCCTTTCGGGAACAGTGGAAGGATATTTTGTGCAAATTGCAATGCATAAAAAATTGGAGGAATGCAAATCATAATGCCAACAGACAATACCACGGCATCATATTCTTTACTGCACATTCTTTCTATTCTGAATTCATGATTCTTGACTTTTGCAGTCCATGTCTCACCTTTTTACCTTCTCCGTCTCATAAATTTATTCCCCAAAAAACTTGATTCTGACTTACCAAAGCAATTTTGCAGTTTATGAGTCAAAAACAAACAAACAAAAAAAGTGCATGATGACATGTGTTTACTGTAGAATTGTGAACATGCGCTATTCTGAACAAAAAATAAGGCTCTCTCTCCACTGTGCTGCAGGAAATTAGATTGTAGAGAATACTGCAGATTGGGATCTGGACCAGTTTAAGTTAATCTATTGATTAGCTTTTTGTAAGAGTAGTAGTGATGGTGCTCTCGCCATATAATATCGTGGCATGATTTGATTTGTTTTATTCTAGCATTTGCAAAACTGCTAGGTGTTGTGTTGTGTACAATATGGAAAAATTTGTTAATCATTTGTTAGGCATTAATCGTTCGTTTCTTAAAGCAAGTGCTGCACATACATGTACAGATGGACACAATGTGAACGGAAGCATTATTCATATAGGAAAACAACACATGTAACACGTGTAAAAATTAGTATGAACAAGACGGTGTGAAGGAAAACAGACAACTGTGGCTCTCCTGGAAGCTTCGGCAGACGGACATAAATCTCCCTTTACGAAGGCGCACAAGAGAAGCGAGCTGGGCTTGCATTCATAACACTTTCATCTCCCATTACAACATTGCGAGTAAATAACCTTCATGTTTCAAATGTGACAACCAGGTTTCCAGCTTGTGCATGGATCATTCTCTCCTTCATCATTACCTCCATTCTCATTCACAGAGGACAAATAACTTGATTTTTGTTGGCAACAAAAGTTTTCCCCCTCTCTCAATACGCAGTAAAAGCACACAAAGGAGGATAGCTGTCCTGTTTTTTTATCCTTTAATCATACCCGTGCAGTGGCAAGCTAAAATTACAATCCTCATTACACAAGGAAATACAGGCAGAAGTAAGACAATGAGTTTCATACAGTAAATTGGTAAGACTTTTATGTGAAACAGCTAAAACGTATACGGTAAATTAATGTGTAGTGTCAGTGTAGTTATGTTACTGAAAAACATGAGCATATTCTGATACAATGCAGAGATGCACACAATCAAAAGCAAACTGTAGTGGAGGAGAGCAGATATGATCAACAGGCCCAACGTGTCCTCCGAATGGAAACGTGTTTTTACCAGGTGTTATCTGAAGTAACAGGGGGACGGATTGTGGCTGTGTGATCTGACCATGCAAATCATTACCAAAAAAAAAAAAGAAAAAAAAAAGCACAGCCTCAATGATCAGGTGCCTGTCTGTGACAATGCAGCTTGCGCTAGATGTCTGTTAAACCCAGCGTGTTCGAACAATTTCTTGGCATCCTCCTTCCATCCAAGCAGCGCCATCTGTTTCAATGAAATGATTACTCTAAGATTCAAGTAGTGTGTGAGATGAACTTGTGTATGGGTGTGGGTTTAAAGAATGGGAGGCGGCCCGTGGGTAAAACGAGTAGCCGCCGTTGCTGACAGCGGAGGCCAAAGATCTAGGACACAATGCTGCATCAGAAATAGTGATTCACAGCACGGTTTCAATGACAGTAAGGATTGTATTAGCAGAGGCTGGGTCATTAAATTAAAGGGCGTCACATACTTCATGAATACATGATATGTAATAGAGAGACTGAGCCTTCCTCTGTGTTACATTTCTTTTATTGAATAACGGTGCTGAAGCAAATATATATACACCTAATCCAAAGGGATACTGAAAGCTTTCCAGCCTGTCTCCTTGAATCCTGTGGTACTCATAAAATCCTAACCTGCTTCTTTTAGTCTCATTCCTGTGCAATATTATCATGAATCTTTATCTTTTATAGCTCTTAAGAAACACCTTAAAGTTTAGTTCTGAAGCAGGCTGGCTTCTGATTGGATCCTTACAGGATTTTCCTACTGGATTAGCAACGACTCTTTCACCGTGGATAGAAAACTCAACAAAGGTCAGAGTCAGTCAGTTCTTTCTGTTGTTACAATACTGTACAGTACAATACAATGAGAAACATATTTTTTTCCTCCACTCTATCTTCCTCCCTGCCTAACTATCTATCTTTTAACAGCAGCTGTCCCAGGAAGAGTCAGCTGTAAAAGTCGAGGACACGCTATGGAAGGTAAATTGTTTACCTGTACTGAAGGCCTGCTGCAGCACGTTCATACTCAACAACTGAAATGGAAAAAACCTTGGAACATTGCTTATAGTTTCTTCTAGTAGTTATAGTTACTACCTCTTCAACAAGCGACTAAGGCATGACTTTTTGCCCCCTTTTAAACTTGCTTGTGGATTGCCTCATCTGGATGATTCAAGAAGTGCATTCTCTTGTATAGTTTTCAAAGGCGACAACAACTGAGATATTGATAAAATGAATATTTTAGAGAGGAACTGATCTGTACGGCAACGGGATCAGAATCCCTCAACAGATGCTTCACAAGGCAAGACTTCCCCATAACATTTTACCATTCATGAAGTACGAGCGTTTTATTCTTGTGATGTTATCATTTAAGCAGTCAGTCTCGCTTAGATTAAAGACTGGGAAAGACATCGCTGTGCAGCGGTACAAAAAGTTCCAGGTTTCAATTATTGTTAGCTTTTTCTTCTGTTTTTTGCTACGTAAAGTTTCATAGTCACAAGCTAAAGCAAACAACTGTAGCTAGTAGATAACAGTCAACATGCTGAGAGTCTGAAGTCACGATCAGACTTTAGATACAGCTTGTCGTATGGGTGACAAACTGAAGGAAAAAAAAACAGAAAAAACAAGCGGAGAAACAACAAGCGCAGATGCTTCCACACAGGTGCACAGCATGGTACAATTAAGCAGTTTGCATCCAATCATGCTCTGTGGCCTGTATAAAAAAGCCGAGCAGGCCGCAGCAGATTCTGCTTTTGTATGAAGGTGGCAAGAGGGGAAGACCTAAGCGGTTTTGAAAGAGGGTTCATTGTTGGGGAACAGATGGCAGGAGCCTCAGTCACAGAAACTGCTCAACTGGCTGGTGTTTCAATAGGACTAGTGACGTCTGCATTTAGATCTATGAGGAAGACATCAATACGTGCGCATGTTTGATGGCCCAACTCCTCAGGCTGCATCAGCAAGAACAGTCCGCTGACAGTTGCATACAGAGGGATGTTACAGCAGGGCTGCAGTGCATAAACCCCCTATTACAAAGATGGATGCACATTTGAGAGTTCAGTGGTGCAAAAACCATAGGCACTGGTCTACAGAGACGCAAAAAAAAAAACACAATATGGTCATCTTTCACCATATTTTCGACAAGTGGGCGAGTGCGTACACCAACAGAATGTTTGACCCCTTCAGTGAGGGGATCCGGTGGCTCTGTTATGCTGTGGGGGGCATTTTGCTAGCATGGTTTAGGTTCACTTGTCCCCTTGGAGGGAAGGGTCACTGCTGATCAATGCAAAGCTGTTCTGAGTGATTACATTTATCCTGTGATGAAACATTTCTATCCTGATGGGACTCTTCCAGGATGACAATGCCTCCATCCATAGGGCGTGAGCATATGTGAATCATATGCTGTGGCCTTTGCAGACACCAGATCTCAACCCAAATGCACACCTACGGGAGATCTGTGACTGACGTGTTAGACCAGCCATGTCCAAACTATTCCATAAAGGGCCGTGTGGCTGCAGGTTTTCGTTCCAACCAAGGAGGAGCGCACCAGGCTGGACTCATTTAATCAGCTGATCTCACTTTTCAGCTGATAACTAAGGGATCCCTTGATGTTGATTGGTTGGCCTGGTGTGCTCCTCCTGTGTTGGAACGAAAACCTGCAGCCACACGGCCCTTTATGGAATAGTTTGGACATGCCTGTGTTAGACAGTGCTCTGTACCATCATCAAAACACCAAATGAGGCAATATCTTCTGGAGGAATGGGGTTCCATTCCTCCAGTAGAGTCCAAGAGACTTGTGGAATCAATGCCATTGAAGCTGCTCTGGTGGCATGTGGTGGCCTAGCACCTTACTAAGACACTTATCTTGTGTCATGGATTTCTGTAAGCATGAATTTAATTGTGCACATTCCAATCAGGGAGTAATACTGTTTGCTCTTGTTTTCTGACCAAACATTTACAAACAGTGAAGCCTTTTGTAGCCTTGAACAAAGTCACAAACAGCACTGCGGATGCAATTTTTGGATTCGTTTGACGCACTGCTCATTCAAAAATGCCAAGGACGATGCCGTGATAATGCTGCTAATGTGTCTGAGTCTTACTGGCAGATGCACAACAACAGATGTGAGTCTTGTCACTGTTTGGGCACATCATGAATTTAGTTGTGCAGTACACGGCCCGGAGCATACCAGCTTGTCACAACAATATGAAGAGTGAAAACGGCTTCTTTGCAGTCCATCATGTGAAACTAGCACAACATTCATGGAGATTCTGGATGGTTTCCCTGGTCACGACGGGGGGTTTGCGGGGTAAAAGGCAAATTGCCTTGTCCCTGCAGAAGATTGACACATATTTCACATTAAAACTGATGCTTATCTTTCCTCCTGTACTGAGACAGCAGGCTGCACCTCAGCAAAATCACTCAATGTCTGGAACAGAGGATGTGAAGCACCTCTGTGACAAATGGTTTGAAGAATTTTCAAAATACACAACCACTGCAGTCAAATGTGCCAGCCCCCAGCTGGGTGGGTCAGGTGCGTCGAACCCAGGGCCGTGTTGCTCAACCACTCTCAAAAGTTATCACCTTGATTGCGAATTGTTCCTTAGTTTAACACCTCAAGAATAATAGTGGTAACATAGCTGTGGTGCCTGAAGTCAAAGAGTGAGACCACACATTCAAGTCTGACAGTCTATGAAGGTGGAGTATTTGTGATCAGTGGGAAAAAGTGGGGTTAAAAGTAAGCTAGTTATTTTAAAACTAAAAGACATTTTTGAACTTAAAAATGGAATTTAAAAAAAAGGGTTTATGTGCATCAGATAACTGTTCTAACATCAGAAATGTTTTTTTTCAAGTAGAAAAATTATGAAATGTGAAAGACTGACATGAACAGTGAGATGAACAATAAGGGAAGGAGCTTGCCAGAGGGTGTTTTTGTCTGAATAAAACTGCCATTCTTATGGGGGAGGGGACTTAAAATAGACACCAGCATTATGTCACTATACTCAAGTTCAATCCGTATTTGTGAAGCTACATGACGTGATGCCAAAACCACAAACAGGAGATCCAAAGACTTAGTCGAGCAAAGACGTTGTCAGCAGTCAGAGTTGTGGAGCAGCAACGTTGTGGATTTCTGAATGTCTGCATTTCTTCCTTTCTTTTTTTCCAGTACGCCACACACGTTGTCCAGTGTCAACACTGGCCCGCTGGTTTGGAACTGTTGGATGTTTGCTGCACTGTGGGATGGAGTCCAAATCCAAATGGCAATTCAAATGGGACAGTCCAAATGACTGGCATGAGTTTCATTGGCTGCAGCCCTTTAATGCACTTGCTCTTGGCATTTTACACAATATTAAATTCACTTTAACCCTTTTAAACTTATCTGGATAGTACTTCAAGTAGCTTTTGCTGAGCACAGTGGCAGAACAGCAACATGCCACCATAGCGCTAAGAAAATATTCCATCTTTGGTTTTCTTGGCTTTGCTTTTCTTTGTATCCTGACATCCTTACAAAATGAAATAAAACTATATATTTGTGACTAGCTTGTGTAGATTTACCGTACCTCTTTGGTGTAACGTATGGGCCACATTCAGGGAAGGCTTCTCAGAAAGACTCGACACTCAACATGTCATCTGAGGGCAAATTTGTTCAAAACTGCTCTGAACAGCCTCACTATTTTTGGTTGGTCTGTCCATGGGATTTGTTGAAAATAGGAAATACACAGTGTACAATAATACACGACTAATAGTATAAAAAAAATATTGTTATAAAATAGCCAAATTTCATTTGAAATATATCCACACATATCCATATATCTACATAACATTTTCACCAAAAAACAGTATATTCCATGTTTCAATCATGTTATCCCAGACTAGATTTGATAACAATAAGGTTATTTACATTTATACCGACAATAAATTAATTGGCACAGAAGTCTCCTTCAGCTGGTGGATGAAACCGTTAAAGCTCAGTTTACGGAACGCGTCCAACCGTCTTGATTCAACATTGTCTTTTAACGGAACTTGATCATTTGATTGACATCTTACTGCAGATAAGGCGATCAGTATCGGTTTAATGTCTGCTCAGTCAGTAGACAGATCTCAGTTAGCTAAAAAACAAAGGGAAACGGCTGGAATAGTAAAATGCTTTCCAACAAATCCAAAGCTTTGTTGTTTACACAGTGTATCTGATGCACTGGTGTTTGAATTAGAAGACACTTAATTACATTTTGCATCCTATCAACATACGCAAAGTCTAGGGTATTTTTGTGGTTGTTATTTTATACGCTTTAAAACGCAGCTATCTTTTCCCCACTGCTTCCACTTTATTTTAGACTATCATCCCAAACTCTCTGCACACCAAATGTAAAGATTCAGCTGCTCGAATGAATTTGGGCAAGACGGCAACTAATTAATCTCTCAGAAATTTTTTAACCACTGCTTTACAGAACCTCTTGCCATAAATATTTGCTCATGTCTTTCCTACGTACCATTTTTTAACAGGTCTCAGTTACCAGCTATGGGTATTGCAACTTAACTGTAACTCCATAATTTGTTTCCCAGATTGTGTCTGCTGTGCACGAAGCGGTATGACTGCTGGCTGTTACTGTGTTATTAAGTTACCTTTCTCTTTCTGATGCTCCTGGCCTGTTTCTGGTCCAGCATAGGTTGTCCTGGTAATCACTGTAAAACATCCTGGAGCTGTTCTTTGATTGGCCTACCAGAGCAGCACTCACGGCTGTCATTTCTTATTTGGGGAAGAGAGGATGTTCATGCCCACAGACAGGACTAGATTTGATTGGAATAACACTGGTGTGCACCGGGCGCGCAGAAATGTCCGTCTCGACAGTGACTGCAGAGTGAAATAGAAGCCAGCCACACGGAGGAATCAGCTTCTGCTGGTTTAAACGTCAATATGTGGAAGAGAATGCACATAAACACAGATATGGGTCGCATATGCTAAGCCAGAGACTCAAGAATTAAAGACTCGAGTTACCAAAAATGTCTCTGAAGCTTTCTGGCTTCCATTGTATTCATTTGTAGGTTTTCGATAAAGGGTGTCCAGTTACAGTGTCTTTCATCACTCCCACAATATTCTTCCTCTATTTAAAGATATATCCTTTTATTTTCTAGTTTTACTGATCCGTTTTAATTGTGCGCAGTGCTTTGGTCGCTTGAGTGCCTCTGCAGTGTAGTTTTAGGCATCTCAGCTTGTCAGTGTCTGGACAACCTTTACAAGCCCGGGAGTGTCAAGCCCGCTAATCTCGACACACAAATGAACCTAAGATGCTCCATTTCCCACATTCATGATCCAAATCCTTGTACGTTTTTGCTCCAACACAGGAAACGTATTGAAGGCAGACTGTGACACACTTCTCCAAAGGGCAACTACCCCACGACTTTGATTAATCAGTCTCATTGGAATGATGTCACATGTTCTTTATTTTCTCATACAGAGTGCAAGCTGAACAGATGGTATCTGGGAGTAACATATTCTCATTAGGAGGTCCAGAATCTGCATATCTGAAAGGGAAAACGAGAGAAAAAGGGGAGGGGGGGTAAAATCCTCAGAGTTTTGGCACAGATCAACTCTCTGACCTTCTGTCCAGTCTGCTGGCCGACAGGCAGGAATAAAAGGATGGAGCAGGGAAGGAAAGCTGACAGCCTCTCAGTGGCAGAGAGCTCCAGATCTGAATCGGCCTAATCAGTAATCACTGATATGTTGCTTTCACCTTTTACAGGGCTTTTGTTATGAGAGAAAATCAATACGCTGCAATACTCTCCATACAAATATAAAGGTTGTCTCTACTGTAACCACATTCATAAGAATCACTATTGCCGTACCACTGGAGCATGTTTCTGTATGTGTTTCAGTGTGAGGGGCTGGGTGGATGAAAGCACAGCTCCCAGGTAACAGCATTCAGTAAGCGACGGGAAATCAAAGACTATATGATTTAGTGAGTTCATGAAAAAAATGAAACACATTTTTAAAGCAGATTGAAAAACGACACAAAGAGGTCAAATTTCACCAATTATTATAATCTTGACAAAGACACAATTGAAAAGAATCTTGTTCCTGTTGAACTCAAAACAGTGTGCATCTGAAATGCTGCCTTTGGCATTTGTCCCTATGTGTTCCAGTGTGCTTTTCTGGAAGGGGGTGGTGCCCTTTGGTCTACCTAACTCTACCTGGCAGCTAAATGGCATGGCATGTACCTTGAGTGATGTGTCAAAATGGGAAGACGGCTGTCTACTCCGATCACTGTCTCTGTTTCGAATTCATTGCAGCGCTTACAGCAGGCTAAGCTGGTGCGTCTGGCAGTGACAAGTAGCTACAATGGTGGAATGTTTGCTGTGACTGCGTTATTGGCATATAGGTCACGCTTGCCCTCAGTGGGAGTTGGACTCTGCCAAGGTTGTGCTCCGTCACCTGTGACTTTTGTGGGCAGGGATTCAAGAATCAGTCAAGAATTAGAAATTGTCCAGGCTTGTGGTTGCAGGATTGCATCTCTACTTTCTGCAGATGAAGTAGCTCTGCTGGATTCATAAGCAGAGCAATGTCCAGTGTACGCTGAGGATTTTTGCAGCTGCTTGTAAAGCGGTTGAGAAAAAGAGCATAAACGCTGAGCTTAAGGGGAAGGTTGCAGTGAAAAGGTGCATTCTTCATCTCAAGCTGAGGGCGCGTTGCTGCAGGTTAAGATGAAGGCAGGTGAATCAGTGCACTGAAGGCCACTGTGGTGAACAAAGAAGAGAACTGATATGATTTCCACTCGTATCTTTACCTTTACCACCGCATACAAGCTTGTTCCTGTGGTGAAGAACGTGGACACAAATTCCTGAAGTTGGTTTCCTGCACAGGTTGTGTAAGTTTATGCTTATGCTTAGTGCGAGGAGCTCACACATCCTGAAATAGCTCTGAGAAGAGATTCTGCTCATTTGCATTGAAAAGAGCCAGTAGGGGTGAATCAGGCATTGATTAGGATGCCTTCCAGGCACCTCCCAATGGAGGCCTTCCAGCAGAGCCAGACTGGCTTGGAAATACCTCTGAATTCCCAATGAGTGGATGTGGCTATAGGGTAAAGGATTTCTGGTTAGTCTGCAGTCATGTCAACACAGACTCCAGTTATGCGACTGAAAATGGATGGATGGATAAAAATGTTTGAACTGCGCACTTGGTAACTGACAGTGTCTATAGCTCTGTAGATATTCTCCATCTGTGTGCTGCTGTAGCTTCCCAAACCTCCACTGACTACTGTAAATACCTCAGGTCTGACCTTCAGCCCAGGAAACATCAGCCCCGTCACTGAGAAAGATCAGCAGAGGATATACTTCCTGTGTCGGCTGAAGAAATCCAAAGTGCTGCAAAAAACACTCGTGTAGTTTTACACAGCTGCCACTCAGTATGGGCATCACATGATCACCTAGTGTGCGTGCAAACTGATTGGCTCCAGCCTGTCTTCTGCACATTCCTCTGAATCAGAGTTATGATCTATCCCTCTCACCTCAGTTGCAACATCTTTGAGAAAATCCCCTTAAGCCAGAGGCTGCGGTCTATGAAGATGAACGCCTCGCATCCCCACAAATGTTCGTGCAAACTAGAACTGGAACTGTGGCTGTAAAATGATTCTGACATGACAAAATAATCAGGGTCGAAGTAGCACTTCAGCAGCCTTTTGAAACTATAAGACTAACATGCAGTATCATGCAGACAGCACAACACCAACCGTATCATACGCCCACCCACCCACCTGCCCGTACACAATCCAAAAACCACCTGCTCCCTTTGTTTGTTTCTTCTCCAGACCCCACAGCCTCCGGAGAGAGGCGATGTGACTTTGTGCCCCAGGACCTGCCGGCGGGAAAGTGGCCTTGCAAAGCCCTTGTAGTTGAGTCTGACTCATTGTGTGCCTCACACCACAGCCACAACAACAGCCACAAACCTCCGGCTCTCTCAGGTAAAAGTCAGATAGTTAGAAGCTTTGGTGCCAGCGGGCCAAAGTATAAACACCAAAGCCGAATGCAGGAGAAAAAGCAGACCCCATAACCATCTCTGCCCCCAACTATGAAGGTGAAAAGGGATTTTTTTCTGTAGCAGTTCACCTCACTGAGGTGAAAATAAACAACCAAACATGACAAGGGCCCCCAGAGATAGATAGATAGATAGATAGATAGATAGATAGATAGATAGATAGATAGATAGATAGATAGATAGATAGATAGATAGATAGACATGTGAAACTAATACTACAAAGACTACTAAAGAGAGTCCTCTTTTTCAAGATAAGTAACTGCTGGACAATAATTTAATCATTTCAAACCTTTGAGGCAATCAATACAAAAAACTCTGCCATTTTGCCTGAAAACATTGAAAAATGAGGCCAACAAAGTGCTTTTTTTAAAATGTCCCAACCCACCAGCAGAACTTTAAAGTAACACAGAGGCTCCATTATCGTCGAATGCCTTGCAGCGCGCTGCGCTGGCCTTTCCATTTAATCCGATCATTGTAAAACACAATACAGTATCTATTATTGTTATGTAATCTTTACCTATCTGCCTCCTTTCAAAAGAGATCAGAGAGGCATCTGCAACCTAAAAATGCCGGCAAATAATTTTAGATATCTAAAGGAGAATGATTATCAATTTACACAAAGTGGTCAGCAGATCATAGTCTTTTTAATACTTTCTGCGGCTAATTATAGCTCTGAAAGCTGTTTTACACTTCTATGTGTAAATGGAGCACCTGATCTATGTATAATGTATTTTAGCTCTCTCTCTCTCTATCTCTCTCTCCCCTTTTTTCTATTTTATACTGCAACAATACTTTTGCCAGAACTTGGGAGTCGTGATTACATAACCTTTTTCTTTTCAGCCTCCCTGCCGCACTGCTTTTTAAACTCAGAAAGTGATTTTACATATTCTAGAGATTATTTTTAAGGCACAACTGTATCTGGCTGCAGGCTATAATAGACCCTTTAATCCTGTAGGAGCTGGGGTATTGTCTGAGAGTGGAAAAAATAAGGCAAGAAAGCTACATTAAAAAAAGAAAAAGAAAGGCATGGGAAGTCACTGTCTGCCTCAACTGTTTCCCATCTACAATAATGATATAATAACAATAATAATAATAAAAGTAATGATAAAATTCAGAAAATGGATTCACGAGAGATGCTTTGATAGCATGTAGCTGTAACAATCCCACGTCTGTTGTTGCCTTTTCATGAAAGTCTGAAAATCTCCAGCCTTTTAGTTTGTCTATGATAAAAAGGAAACTCGTCAAGGGAGGCTGAGAGATGTCGCTTCCGCCCTAATTGCATAATTTTGATGGCTCTGATCTACACTTCTGTGGTTTGTGTACTTTGTGTTCATGACTTTTATATCTCTACCCTCCATGGATGGCGCGAGATGAAATGTTCCGAGAAAGGTTGGTTTTAATGGGAAAGTTTTATCCTCAAGTTGTTTTATGAAATGCTTCTCGCGTTTTCTTCTTCATTTTTTTTCACTTCAAAAGATGAGTCAATCAGTGCATCCCGCACCGGATGACAGGAGAGGGGCCGTGAATTGTAAAGCTGCATTAAATCTCTGAATCTTGAAGAGAGACAAAATCACGGCAGCCAGGTTGAAAGCCGAAAATATGTTTAATTCATATTCAATCTGAAGGAACATTTAACGTGTGGCATTGAAAATCCATCTAGAAAGAATTGCCCAGAGCACTATAATTCAGAAATCAGCACTTTATTAATTCCAGGCAGATCATGTTATAATTATGAAAAATTGATAAAACAAAAAATTGCTTCAGTGAAGGTAGAGGGAGTTGGGGGCGTCTTCTCTGCTTTCTGCTCGCTTGCTTCCTATATTTCAGGCCTGAATCTCTGCCAATTCTGATACCGATCCTCGCTCTGGAGGGGGAAATTAGCACTGCGATAACTTTGCAGCTGTCCATAGCCAGAGGATGTTCACCAGTCGCTTATCGCAGCTCACAGCGCATATCATAGTCTTTTCACACCTGCATGAAGCTACATGGCTGGCTCTGTGGGTTACCTACTTGTGTGACTATCCCTGAAAAAAAAAAAAAAATTAAAAAAAGTCTCTGACAAGCTAATCCTAAAACTTAAGCTTGGCACTGCTGAGTCTGTGCAAGCATTAACTTTTTTTTTTTTTTTTTTTTTTTTTTTTTTGGGAGGCTGGAGGAAGGGGTAGCAGGAGTGGCAGCACACGCTTTTGCTGACCACAACCTGCTAAGTTATTATTTATTTATTTCCTTGTCAAATCATTGCTGGTTCACGCTGGTATTTTGACAGGCACCTTATTTGGAGCATGACAAGTTTAATTTAAATAGATATGAATGCAAAAAAAAAAAAAAAAACTGGCACAATTTCAGTGCCTGAGCAGATGGAATCAGGTGGTGTCAGCGACATACACAAATATGTCGGGGCCGCACTTTTTTTTTCCACTTAGCATCCATCCACCCACCCCACCTTCGTCCAAATGCGGACTTCGATGCTCCTTCTACATCACCCACCTTCCTCCTTCGCTCGTGACAAAATTACCACAGCCCCCTAGAGGAAGCAGCCTAACAATAAATGTAAGTATAGGTTGTAAAAGCTCCTTGCAAACTCGACCTATACAGTTGCAGTTTTCCACCTGAGGATGGGCTCAAAGGACACATGCTGCTCATTATGGTATACAAATGTAGGGCAAGTTGTGCAGTTTTTTTTTTTTCCCCCATACACAGTTTTAGAGTGATTTTGATGGAGCATTTACATTTGCAAGAGCAATTTCTCATGTGCACAGCTTTTAGAAAACAAAATCTGCTTATTTGGCTGCAGAGCAAGCTAGCCAGCGTACTGTTCTGTTATGGATACCTGGAGGATGTATGACGAGGCTGTGAACCTCGTCCAGGAATAACGTAACCAGAAGAATTTCATGGATAATTACTCCCTGTGTGAGCTGTAGCAGAGCCATGGCCTGTGTGCAGTATTCTTCATTGTCCCTGCTGAGCACTTTGCCATCGCTACAATCACTTTACCAGTGCGGCTTCCGCTTAAAAACATTTTGCACTTCTGGTCTTTAGTGCTGGCCTCCACTTCAGGTCTCTAGTTTTCTTGGTTCTTGTTCAAGTTTGGACTCAGTAGAACAAAGAGACATTCTGGCAGCGACTTTAAACTGTGACACTTGCTGATAAATTAAAGAACACTCCAGAATAAACCAGGATAAATGTAACACAGCCACGCCTCTGCAGCAGCTCACCCATTTTCCTCTGACCATGTGTTTCACACTGTGATTCAGAACTATAGGAAGGGCCTTATGGGATGGTGTCATTCATGCCTTGTAATAAAACTAACCTGTTCTCATGAATTCTGATATTTATAATAGCAGGCTGGATTAGGTTGGGAGAAATGTCCCTCCTTCACATTGCTAACTACTTTGCTTTCTATTGAAAGAGAAAAGTTGACCTTTAAAAGGAAGGCCAGGCTGGACAAATACAAAAGACACAAGCCTCCAAAAATACTCAGGAAATGCTTGTAACAGCAATGAATGCTGTGCTTTGCCTCTCTGGGTGTCGCTTCAGGACATTTCAACCATGCCTCTCAGCTTTCATATCAATAAACAGCTTCACAGGACTCTCATTTTAGGTCAGTCTTTACTCTGGCAACATTTTCACTATTTTACACCCCACTGATTTGTACATAATCCACATAAACTACACATTTTGAAAAGGCTTCGTGATGGCCTCAATGCCTTAATGCCATTGCTTGATTAATGTAAGATTTTTGCAAGGTCGTTCATACATTTTACATATTTCTAATTCAACTTTTCTCCAACTTCATCATAAGTGGATTCACTGGAATCCTTGTCAATACAATTATACTTATAAAGCACACTTTAAAGACTAGATTATACTGTTATCTTCTTCAACTGTATCTCACTTCTGAAAGTTGAAAAGTGCTGAAAGCTCCCTCATCTTTACATATCATATTACCTTGGGGCATAAATATGTATCAGGCCTCAAACCTGCTATGGAAGAACACAAGTTCACAGAGGAGCTGCTAGAGGAATGACATGGGAGCTTAAACAAAAAGAAAAAAAAGGAAAAGGGACAGCCAACTTGTTATCCAGCACCATCCAAGGCCCGTATTTGAATTCCAAACAATTCCTCATTCTGTTTTTCTCTTTGTCTTGTTGATCTTTCAGCAATGGATGTGGAAGATCACCCCGGGGAACGGGAGACATTTTGGTTTAATTGTGTGTGATTGGCAGACTGAGTGTTGATTTCCTCTTCTGTCGGTCTGGATTTGGGTTTCAGAGAGCAGGGACCCATACAAAGTACCTTTGAAGAACCCAACGCACGAAAAGGGTGAAATAAATAACGATGGCCTGAACTGACCCGACATTGGGTTGAATGCTAAAATGTGAGAAAGGTGCACATGGTAAGTGGTAAATTAGTACTGATACATTCAGATTGAAGGGTCACGCCAGCAGACTTGTGATCCACAGCACAGATTCATACAGGCGTTCATGTTTTAGTCAAACCAACAAATGGAGATGCTGCTTAAAGATATGACTTGATTTATACAGTGTTTATTGAAGTTTGCACTAATATCCATAAAATTGACCAGGTTCATGTAATTCACTTGATTTCACATCACGTTATTATTGATATTGAAGAGCAGTTTACAAACTCACACAGGCAGGGAAGAATATTGTAGCAGAGAAATTGGCTTCTTTTATTCCACCTCCTTAAATAAATCCTATATAAGTAAATAAGTCCTCCTTTGGCTTTCTTATATTTTTTTCATGACTGAGCTGCAATCAGTTGCTTCAACAATGGATGTCAAAGTTAATCATAAAAAAATTACTGTAATCATCATCAAATAAATCATTTGAAAATTCATAAACTGTGGCTCCCCTGAGGTATCTTCTCATGATATACAATGCAAGCTATACAATGTTTACTCCTCTGCCACTCTTGATGCAAAATTTGAAAGAATTGTGTCTTTCAAAAGGAAAAACTAAGAGGAAAAACAGCCCAAGAACCCCAAAATTGGACTTAATGAAAGCCTGACACAACTAATCTAAGTTGCTGTAATGGATACAATTCCTTTTCCCCCCATTGCATTAGTATCCGTCATCACAACAAATATCCCATGGTAGGTGGAAGAGTGAGGCCCTGTTCTGCACGATGTGATCATCCGCATTCAAGCTCTTTAAGTCACAGGAGGGGAGAATGATGAATAATGACTTCAAGGATGAGGGCACATGGGACTGGTAAGTGAGGGGAAAAGTAAAGGGAATGTTGTTACATTTCATCACTTCTTCTCAAAGAGACCAAAAGTCATTTCAGCCCCAGAATAGGCTACGCTCAGATCCATTAATGCAATAAGCCTGAATGAGGTGAGGGATAATTTGGGAAAGATGATGGAGATTTGGATAAATTAAATTAAACTCAATACTGATAATTGCAATGCTGTAGACCAGAATTTATGTCCCCTAAAACTGTTGAGTGAAGCGGACACTGCAGAAAAGAGCACCATAAGGCTTTAATTTTACCCAAAGTGATGCTCTGTGGCTTTTGTGTGCAGCTTCCAGGTGTGTACCTGCGACTCCGATGAACTGAAAACACACCTTGAACGTCTCACTAAGCCTCCATCTCTTCCATACAAGCAGCTGAGCTGACAAACATTGTGACATTGTTGTTTCTCATACTTTTGTTGGTATTCCATCTGAAAAGCAGAGCAGCGTGTATGTGCAAATATATATATGATTTCACAATTTTTTCCACCATGCTTCCTGCAGCGCCTTGTAATGAATGAATTCACTTCAAACTCCTCAAACGCCTCAAAAATACCCATAGATTTGAATCAACAACTTCCTGATACTGTATTAGGTGTATTTTAAGCTTCACATAGGTGTCTGTTTGCTTAGCTGTTGCATTGGATTGCATTACTCTGTCAGGGGTTCATTTTAGTTATTAACATTTAATGATGATGAACAAACACACACACACACACACGCACACACACATATCAATGACAGTCACTGCTTCATGCAAGGACAGTTCAAAGTGAAACATTTTAATAAGCTATTGACAAAGAAGAGCTCCATCTACACATGAAGACACACAGCGAAGGAAAAGATGAGATCAAATATTTAGAAATAAATGTGTTGCTGTTGGGTTTTTTCCTCATAAAAGGAAGAATACATCATTTACAGAGAAGATCTCTAAGGCACATCAGAAAAAAATAATAAATAATAAATTTGACTTTAAAGGGTTAATGCTGGAGTTTGCCAGTTCAGTCATTATTGATTTGTATGGGGAGGATGAATCAATCACTCATAATAAGGATTTACAGACACTGCACATTGCTTTACTGATTGGGTTTGTCTTTAATAATAGACAGCTCAGACTACTGTAAATAAGGGGCTATGCAAGCTTGAAAAGACAGGAAATTCAGCAGCATGACTCATACATGATCGGTGTGTTCAAGCAAAATTCCCCCTCCTCAATCAGACCTCAGTATAATTGTTCAAGTCTCACCCAGGCATCAAAATCTCTCGAAAGTGTGTATGCAGAGTGCGGTGCTCTTAACTATTCAAAAATCATGCTATCATAAGGAAAGTCGGCCTATATGGACTTTTATATCACAAAACGGTATCTAATCAATAAGAATTATTCAAGGACTGACATCAAAGACTGCCTGTTTTGCTGTCTCGTGTCCTTTTTTTCACATTTTGCAGCGAATCTGTAAACTGTGATTGAAACCTGTAATCATGTGCAGATATGCAGTTCCAGTAGAGATAAGTAGCCCTGTGAGAGTACGGCCACCATAGTAATTTGAGCAAACAAGCAATTTGAGAAAAGATGGTGGTAACTCATCGGTGTAAAACTGCTTCGATTGCGGATACAAATCTCTGCTGTTATATTTCTGCCGTTCCATTAGTGCATAAAACAATATGGAGGAACCAACCCTTCATGAAGTGCATCATTTGAAGGGATGCTCTCTTCCTTGGAATTGATTTTTAGATTTTAGTCAAGGGAAGAAGAGCTTGGATCATGCACGTATTAGGTGGATTTAAAACAATTTAAACCCTGCTGGCACCACTGAGGAAATTAAGCGGGATAACCAGCACGTGAATTTTAATCCATATCCCCCGAGAAGAGAATATTTCAGACAGTGACTGATGACATTAGAGATTAGTGCGTTTTACACGCTGAGGTGTGCCTGAGATTCTGCCTTCTAATCTAACACTGGAGATCAGTTATACTGAGGATCCTCCACTCAGTAAATCTAATATCAGAACAATGCCTCATCTACAGATTTAGAAACACAATTAACCTTGGTCACAAGAAACTTAAATACAGCTTAAATGTCCCTGGCAAGAATCCAGCCCAAGCCAGAACTCTGCAGAGATCTGTTGTATTATAATGGCAAATCTTGTCTAGGATTTACAGCTCATACTCGGAGGAGTTTCAGAGTTAGCTTAAGTAGGTGGGGTTGGGGATATGTTGGCCCAATAAACCTTGGATTCTATTACAGCTGCATGGTTTTCTTCTGCAGGCCTGCAATGGAAAGAGAATACACCCTAAAGCAATTTGCTCCTGCATGCATTGGTGTACAGGTGAAGGGGATTAAAGTGCGTCACTGAAATGATGAGTGCACCTCTGAAATAGCTCTTCTGCCAGCTTGTTTGTAATGCAAACGTTAATGCACAGGGAAACTAACAGACAGCTCCAATATGAGCCTGGGTGACAAAACAGTGCCAGCAGTCACCCAGAGGAGTCTTGATAAACCGTCTTTCTTGTTCAACATCAGCACCCCATTATTTATTTGTTTAAACCACAGCAAGGATCACCCTCAGATAGGAAGGGGCTCTCATAATTGCTCTTTTCATGGGAAAATAGATGGGCGTTCTACCTGCCTATGCAGTGCCTCCTAAACACCTGGGCCCTGCCGAGAACATCCAAGTCTTTGATCTGGGCTCCAGAGAGCCTTTCTTTTTCAGCGAAATTATGGATTAGCATCAAAATGAACAGGGGAAGACATTCGGGTGGCCAAGTGTGTTATAAACGGAGAGGGTAGAAGAGAGGGAGACAGACATGCAGAAACGCTGTTGAAATAATTGTTTAACTGTTCCAGGATTGCTGTAATGGCACATTTTGTAAAACTAGAAGAGAAGACATGTCACCCAGCTGAACCCTCACTGTTTGAAACCAGTTCAAGCTGCAGCGTGAAGACTAATTGGACTCAAATCTTTACCTGGGTCACTTTGAAACCAACCTTTGCGCTAACCTCTGAAAAATTAACTATAATCACCCCACTCAAACACTAAAAGCATTACTGTGTTTATCACATGGCCTACATCAGGAAACAGAGAGGGCCCTCATTAGTATTTCGGTTTTTAGTAAATAAATTACATAAAACAAAATCCTCTTACAAAAAACCCTTTTCCCCAAATTCCAGGCAAACAGGAGGCAATCCTCTCAAAACAGACATCACATAAGCCCTGAGCAAGACCCTTGAAGTGCAGCAGGGGTCCCAGAAAAGCAATTTCTCCCTTGACATCACCAACATCACTAACACTGTGTGTGCACACTGCTCTCATATGCACGGTACACTCCGGTCTCTCAAAATTCTAATAAACGGCACGGCGTGTGAGGAAAAACTCCCCCGTGCTCCCACGTCAGGAAGACCAACAAATGTCACTCCACGTCCAGTTATTTGTTTTAGCATGTTAGCAGAGCTGTGAGAGGAATTATGCGTTTCAAATGATGTTAATCCATGTTTGACACCAATATCTCCCTCAATGTGTACACTGGGTAAAGACAAGGAAGAAGTGAAGCTTTTCATCGTCAGACGAACACCAATCACACCTCCATCAGATTCCCCTAAGGCCTAGATGATCTACTGGTGACATGAGAGAGTAAATCACACTTAAGACAGATGCAGCAGCACAAAGATGCTTGATGTATCTATGCAGGTTTTGGAAACCTCAATCTTAAGACAATGGGACGAACGGCAGCGTTGACGAATGGAGCCCTGGCGAAAGTTCAGACTGGAAGACTATTCGTTTGCACGCACCTGTAGTTTATTTCCCATTCGATCCTGGACTCGCTTCCTCTCTCACTCCTGCTCACTCATTACGTGCTCGCTGTCATTATCTGGGGCTGTCTTTGAGATATCAGCCGCTCTCATCGGCTGGTCACATCTATCCAATACCGCAGCGACAGCAACACCTTCATTGTGAGCCTATCGTCTCGCCGCTGTCTTCTCAACCATGATTGTCTCTCTGCTTTAGTACGCTCACGCCGCCGTTACGCCCTCCACCTCCTCATCACCATCCAGTCTTTGCAGATTCATCACCTTCATCATTCCATCAGCCTCATCAGCCCATCCGTCTCGGCAGAGTCATCAGCCGCCACCAGCGTCTGGACTTCACGGGGGGATTTATCTGCTGCTGCTCAGGGCGATGCCCCTCCATTACAAAATCTCCCTGCAGAGTCTAAGACTTTCTGATAAGACTTAATTATCACATATCATCCGTCATAATAAACAACTATCTTTCCTTCATTCGCTTGTCTCTCATGATTGAAATGGGATTAATATCAGACTTTCATTGGATTTCAGCTTCTATTTCACTGGATTTCTGTACCATGCCTAACTATGGTTATACTTTTGGTATTAAAGCATTATTTTTTTAGTATGGTATTACAACACTGCTGCTCCAGCTCTGCTCCCATTATAGAAATAAATTAATTACTTGGCAAGGACACAGATTGGAGCAGATTGTGTTTATACCGACCGTTTGAATCAAAACAATTCAAATCAAAGTGCAAATTAAATCACGGCGAGATGACAAACTTGGCTTTGTTGCTGCTACCATGAACGCTCTCGTACGCACGTTCTTCACTTTGCACAATCTACGTGGAAATGAAAAAGAGTTCCATATAGATTATACATCAAGATTTTACTTTTAAAATCAAAGCCACAAACCTCCATATAACTTGAGCTGTCCTCATAAAAAACAACATCCTTTAAAATCAATTCTCTGACTTTCAAAGGCAAACAATAGGGCGCAGTAAGTCTGGCATGTGAGGCTGTTTATGTTTACAGGTAAACATCCCTGAGTTGAATCCCAGGAGGCTCTTAAATATACAAACCCTTTATATTTCAAACAAACAGGAGGACATAACTGCTTGTGGCATGAGCCCATTAAAACCTTTTATAATGAAAGCGGCTCTCACCTTTTCATTTGTGTCCCACTTCAAATAAAACTGCTATGCAGAGTACAGGAAGCCTGCAGTCCCTCTAGATGTTTTTGTTGCTTTTCAATCAAACCGTATAAGATATTCACTGAACATCTCATTCACAGGGCTTATGTGTGGCCCTTCAGATGGAACTGTGATTTGGTTTGAATTTTCATATATTCCAGTGGGCTAGTTAGGTTTCTACACAGAGAAACATCTTGAAGCAGTTCAGAGGAAATTATCACAGCTACTGAAGTTGGAGGCATCACATGTAATACTGTATAAGCACACGGCAGACTTCCATGAATTGAAATTATAATAATAATTATAATATAATAACAATAATAATATTCTCAGTATAGTAAGACAGTAGGTGTCCTTAGTAAAAGGCAATTACTGTCTTTATTTGCCAAAAGAAGACAAAGACATGCAGCTGCATGTTAATTTGGTTTGAAAAAGAAACAAAACAAATAAAAGTTGAAGTTAAATTCTTCAAAAAAATATTTTAATACAACCGGCGGTTTAAAGGCCCACAGCATGCTTCTTATGTGATTTGTTTTTTCAAGAATTGTAAAGAATTCATTGTAAAATGAGCTCTGATTACTGTAGAAGAGAACGCAAAACAAGCTGGTGAAAAAAAATATTTAAAAAACCCTCCAAATTAGAGTTATTGGTCCTCCTAATTGAGTTTTTCTGAAAAAAAAACAAAGCTTAAAAAAATCCAACAATTTCATATACTTTGTTCTGTAATATGATTTTTTCTGACCAAAATCTTTGACCAAAATAAGTGCAAACATTTTAGAACATCACATAGACTCGAAACCTTACAAACAATTGCTCCCTGCTGACTTGCAGAGCTGTCAGAGAGCTCCACTGCTACACCCTCTGTAATGGCCATGTCACTATTGTCGTTTGTTCTGTGCGGCTCTGACTTCAGATTTAACTCCGGATCCTGCCACTTCTCAGAAGTTTTCAGACGAGTTCTCTATTACCTATTGTGGCACACACACACACACACACACACACACACACACACACACACAGCAGAGAGGGAAATGAGTGATGGGGGACACCTGTCACCTTCCAGGGAGAGGACGCAGAGATAGTGCAGCAGGGTAGGAGGTTCATGTCCTTCAGTGTATGCAACACACTCCTCTACTTGTTCAATCAGTCTGTTGTGGCAGGTGCACTGCTCTTTGTGATGGCATGCTGCGTGGGGAAGTGGCAAAAAAAAACAATGAAAGAGACGAGCTACAGAGAGGCAGAGGATGGAGCAGAGGGGGAGGTACGAAGCCAATTGTACCCTAACGTGGGCAAGACATCTCAAGCTCTGCGAGACTGATGCAAGACTGAAACGCCTTCAGCCTCTGAATTCGCCGCCTCGCTGTGCATCATGGAGTGCTGTCGACTGTAATTTCTGTCTCTCCTCGAAGACGGGCTTGAACTACGTGTGATTACATGTTCTGTATATGACTCTGTATGCTGAGCTTTGCCTGCACCAGTACCTTGGTGCATTCCGCTGGTGAATGAACAGGTGGAGGACATAATGTTGTGTTCAGGGGACTTTTAGAGCAAACATCTACAGGCAAGGACACAAAATGGACCTCTATAGATCCGTTATTGAAGACATTTTTAAACTTACTGTACACTGGCGCTGTAATTAAATTTGTCTGCATACTCCCCAATCCTCCTCTCGTAATGCATGTATGCTGGACGTGTTTCAAACAGTCTTGCACTACACTAAAAAGATAAATAAAAGAACTGTCCAAATGAATCGATAAGAGTGATTGAGGAAGATGGAGACAAATAGCAGGTTAATGCTCTCTTTGTCTGGTACAGTACCAGCCCACGTTCAGCGCACCGTGTGCTCACTCCGGGTTATATACGCATTAATGAGAGTGTTTTTTTGGAGAAAGCGCTCCACATTGATTGATGTGAGGACTTTGCGGTGCGGGAAAAAAACGGATAGCATGTCATGCCACTAGCGACCCCTTTCCTGCTCCAAAGTGATCAAACGTATGGACCATATCCACTGTGTGGATTCACAGTGAAAATGAATTCAAGGGGAACTGTAAATACTCTGCATTGCCTTTTTCAAGATACATTCTGTCACATTGGACAGGTCGGCCAGGCTGAGTCAAAGATGGCTGGAAGTAAAACCACTGCACAAAAGGCTTTATTGTAGTCCTTTTGTTAATCATCTAAATATTATCTGTGAATGTGTGTAAATGTAAACGAACTGGGACAGTTTAATGACAAGAACTGTGGCATTTTCCCAACAAACACACTGTGGAGTAGCTCTGCAGAACAGCTGCTCAGCCTTGAAAACAACTCAAAACCATACGTTTACTTCTCAGTTGTCTGGTGAGGGTGACCGGTGGAGCCCCTTGGGTGGTGTCTGGTGATAATAACTTTGCAGTTTTTGTGTTCGGCATCGCCTGGTCTCTGGAGGGTTGCTGATATTCATAAATGCCTCAGAAAGGTTTGAGTCACCTTACAATCTAAACATTTCTCCTTTTTGCACACACACACACACACACACACACACACACACACACACACACTTTAAAGGTCAACATGTGTTCGTGAAGCTCATAATCAAACAATCATGGTGCAAAATAAAAGTTTGTCAACTGTGCAATCGCATTTTTCAGCAGTTTCCCTCCAGCTATGCAAAGCTGAGCGGCACTGCAACACAAACAATCAAGGGGTGAATTTTTTTGTCAGTGTTTCTCAAACTGATCCAATAAATTGAAATTAGATACAGAAATAAGTCAATGAGGAAATATTTACTGGTATTTTATGGTAACATGCTAAACTAAAGGATCATGGTCGTAGTAGCATTACTAGTAGTATTTAGTATTTCTTCTTATGCCAGGATCAGACTTGATCCTGATCCTGAGAACATGATTTCAGCCTGATTTTGAGTCAATTTTGTTGTGGCCGACAAATTACCAGCCGAAGGTAAGCGACAAGCGGGCATCTATACCCGTGTAGCGTGACATGAAAATGTCTTTGTCTTGACACGCCAAGTGTGACATCTCCCACGGCATGATCCTGAGCCTTTACCAATCAGGTGCTCTCTCCAGAGCACAGTCAGGTAACCATGGTGAAGAGGAGGAGGAGGAGGAGGGATGCTGAGGTTGCTGCTGTCAGGTGGGACAGCTAAGGAGAGGAAAAGTTTGTTGAGCTGTGGCAAGAGTGCCCCTGCCTCTTTGACGTTTTCTTGAGGGAGAACCATGGTTCATCAGCCAGGCAGGTAGCTGGATATGCTGCTGTAACATTATGCCCGGTCCTAACAGCAGGAAGATTCTTATCGACTCCAGATGTAATGTTAAAGTAGCCTGTTTGATGCGGCCAACACAGCCCAGCTGTTCCCTGTAGAATAAATAACTATGGAAATAAAATGACTATATGTAAAACTTGCTGTATCCGTCCTAATTGTTATGAGTGAATGGGCTGAAGTTTACACGCCTCTTGCATTTTTTTTTTTTTGTTTGTTTTCGGTACACAAAGCTACAAGCATCACACTCAGCGCTTCTTGTTGTTGCTACAACTGCCTCCCCGATGACGTCTGCGCTTGTGCGCAATCGTGAAATAAGACGTGCTGTGATTGGTCGGGTTCATACGTGTAGTCTTGCCAGTCACCCGACCAAGACGCTGTGACCATCGTCAAAGACAGAAAAATCGTGTCAGTCTGATCCCGACATTAGACAGAAGTTCCTCAGTCAAAATGTTTAAATGTTTGTAAAATGTTCTCTGACACATTTTCAAACCGAAAATGGATCCAACACTCACACACAGCACTTCCAGGATGGTTTATGTTGTAAAACTCAAACGTTTCCTTGTTTATATCATCACTTTGATATTTCCAACAGCACCTTAAAGGCAACATCAGACGAATGTGTTAAAGGTGCCCCGTGGAGTTCTCTTATAAACAAACAAATGTTATGTTTACATTCGGCGTTACACACCAAAACACGTTGTGTGTATCCTTGAGCTCAACAAATGTGTTGAGTGCTTTTTCTTCCTCATAAAACATTTACCAAGCCGATATCTTAAGTATTTTAAATCCAGCATTGCTCGTGTCCAGTGTTTGCTAGCTTGCAGTCTTCTTCTTCACTGCCTTTGCTGGCTGCATATCTTCACATGTTACCACCACCTGTAGATCCGTGGAATAGTGTATATATGTATGTAACAACCGTGTGTGTGAAAGCATTGGCAGGCCTGTGTTTTGTGCTTGAGATAAACCAAACAGAGACCCTCCATCGAAAAACAGCTCCATAGTGCTACTAGAGGTCAAAAAGTCCACAGGGACTGTTTCAGTTAACTTGTTTGTGAATCAGTTTATCATTATCAGTTCATTTTAAACTCATTAAAAAGATCTTGGCCTCATGAGACGGGATGAACTTATGACCCTGCACGCAAACATTGCTGGGACTCAGTCTGCAACAGAACTACACAACACGGGCCTCCATACAAATCCTGCTCCAGATGGCCAGTCCTTTCCCTGGCCTCCCCAGGGCTTTTGGCTTTTTTCCCTGCTGGAAACCTGCAGCGGCTCTAGCAGAGGTGAAGCAACAATTAGCCAATCTCTCCACATTGCCTCAGCAGCTAAGTGCAACTGACTGAAAGGATGTTAACACAAGGTAAAAAAGAAGAAGAAGAAGAAAAGAACATACTAAACCAAAAAAAAAAAAAAAAAAAGCTGTGTTTTTGAAGTTTTTATAAGTGTTTATTTGGTTTGCTTTTTCTGCCAGAAGGCAGAGAGTGATGTGCTGCGGGAATATGAGCTTTGATTGACAGTCAAGAGAGACAGTGAAGCAACCAAACTCAACTGAGATTGGCCCAGAGTTGCCAAACCCAACACACAAATGTGGCACAGAAAGTTGCTCCTTTGTTAGTTCCTATTAAGAAAATAGCTACCACCACATGAAGAAGTCAAGGTTAAACCTTTTTATGCAGATGCCTCAGTGAAAGATGTTTTTTCGCTGAGAGTCTTTTCTTGAAGATGAAGGGCAGCGCAGGATAAAACCTGGTCAAAGTCTAAAGAGTCCAGAAGCCTCCAAACAAAATGAACTGTTTTGTAGATTGAACAACTGGGGCTGACACTCTTCACTCCCCATCTTTTTGCATTTATAGGGGATGCATTTAAAAGACCATTTTTGAAAGTGACTTCTGAGACTTTTACAGTAACATCCGACTGATGCTTGATTTGAAATTTGGCAGAGAGAAGAAAGGAGGGAAGGGGGTAGGGGAGCAGAGAAAGAATAAGAAGACATAATGAGCAAATTAAAGTGCTCAAAGTCTAACTTAGAACATAGAAATTAAATGTTTCACAAAATGGGATGAGTGTTGTATTTTTGCAGTCACATTGTAAAACTCCAGATATTGTGTGTATGCTTTGACTTGAATAGTACACTGGTAACATACTTTCTGTATGTGGAATGCTTCTCACGTCTGCCCTAAATTCAGGTCTGCAAAAAGGATAGGACGGGACATTGAGGAAGAACAGAAAAAAGACAATAATTCCGTTATAGTAAATGTACAACAATACCAAATGTGCGCTATTATTTATCAAGATAACCTTAAAGACCCTGTCTAGCCCAAATAATAGAGCTCCTATGCAGTTATGTATTTTAATAAACCTTGGTAAAACCTGAGAAATGTGGCATCTCCAAAATCACTATTTCCCTTCAGAGATTTATTTGTATAAGATAACATCAAGATCATCGGATATTAATATATTACTTTCTAGCATAATAAAAGTAGCGTCTTAGTCAGCACAGCTCTTGAGGGCAAAGTGATGCTCTTCATTCAAACAGTCCTTAGAACTGCAGCCTGCACTATAGGATCAGTGCCACAAAGGACCCAATTGATCTAAGATGTTCTGTGAGCAGCATCATACCAGTATCCAATCAAATCCAATTAACACTGGTGGCCCCCTCCAGAAAACTGCATTTTAGAGGGATTACACAGATATCTGTGCTGGTCTGATTAATGGCCACAGTAATTCATGCTGAAGGGGTCTGTCCGAGCGCCTCAGTGTAGAGGAGCATACAGCAGCGAGCCAGCTGCAGAGAACAGAGCTTACACTCACACACATGCCCAAACGTGAGCGCACACACCGAACACCTGGATCCTCTCGTGTGCGCATATGTTGCACACAATATGAGGCTTTTTTTGGTGCTTTCTGTGCCTCTGATACATATGGGGATAGGCAGGAAAATGAAAATATATGCAAAAATCTGTTCCATATGTGGTGACTTTGTAGATAAAAAAAAGTAAAAAAGTATCAATGATTTTTTTTTTCCAATAAGGCCTCAGATTTTCCCACCTTTCATCTAAATGAGGCATTCGAGTGCTCAGTGTACTCAGTCAACACTCCACAACGTGCACACAGTCAGGGAGGCAGATACAGAGTGGAGGAGGCACAGAGTGACAGAGTTTAACAGATGTAGAATGACAGTTGCAGAACTGAGCCAAATTGAGTTAGAGAACCCGCCTCCGTTCGAATCAGCAGCACGTTATCTGACTTCCTGTTACATAAGGTGCTTAAAATGTGCATATCATCAAACAAAACAACAATGGCACACAGTTTGTGCCACACACATATCCAACCGGTAACTCTAGAAATATGTTTGCATAAGTAGACAGAAGCTGAACTAAAGGTCGCTTTTAAAAAGGAAAGTATAGTTCTGAAGTTTGGAGCTCGACCAAGTTGCGTATTATACAATATCAAAAACTAGCCGAATTTTAATGTATAAAAAATGGAATCGTTACACACGATCACAATCTACTAACACAAGATCTACAGCCAGTATCATTATTTCATGCACTTAAACGTAATGATAATACCAGTTATGTTGCGTTTGCTGTCACAGCTATACAATTCAGGAAACAGGAAGATCCGCGACTGACACTCCACTGGAGATTTGTCAAGCAGGCATATTGTAATGTATAATTGAAGCATACCAGTCCAAATAATTCATAAAGCACTCGACTTGCAGCATCCGATTCCAGAGATAACAATCCTCAGCATCTTCGGCACAGAATTATCACAGGTGGTTGAAGGCCTTAAACCTAATCTCCGGGATGCGACATGCAAATTTGAAGGCTGTTCCTTTGCTTCAGTCAGCCAGTGTGCATCTATCAGTCCATTTCAACATCAAATGTTCCTTATCGCGCAATGCTATCTCATATTTCAAAGGCTGTGGTTGATATGGCATGACTCCAGCCTGATAAGAGCACAAACACCTGCTTGCTCTGCAGGCGTGCAGCTTGGAGAGCCCTTTATATTGGCTTTGGATTGCTTTGCTGCAATATATGGTTTAATCTCTCTGTTTTTCACCTGCCTTTCCAAATCCTCTCCATGTATTTTTTCTCATTCTGATGTGTAGTAATTTTCTGCAAATTGTAGCACAAAGGACTATAAAAAGCTTTGCAGACAATTTGTGAAAATTGCTTTCAGTTGACGTAAGTTTTTCATGTGTCCTTTTCTCCTTTCATTTTTCCATTCCTTTATGCATCTTTCTGGGCCTTGTGAGCGAGTGTTCGTGTGCATGCGAGTGTGCTCGTACGTGGCTTTAGAGCAAGCTACTCTCACTACTTTCTGTTTCGCTGTGTAGGTTAACCACCACAACAGAGAAATTCACAATTCATGAGGAGCAAATACTCAATTCTCAGTATTCTCTGAAGACCATTCGAAGGGGAGGTGAAATGACTCTCATGAATGACGAATACAAAACTGTTCCCAAAAGAAATGTTAATCAATGCTGTAGATGTCTATTGAACCAATGGAAAATGTAACACAAGCAATGCTTCTCTTGTCTTTTATAACCTGACACTTTAAACAAGGAATGCACGTACTGTCTTAAAATTCATAACACAGTACAGACAGTACAGGAAAATACTACGGACACACAGCGAATGGCGGCTAATTTAGGCTATTTTGTGGCCGAACATGAGAAAAGCAACAATGGGAAGAGATTTGGGGCTGTTTCAGACATGAATCAAATCAAATGTTCTCAAGCCCTTTAATTATTCAACACTTAGAGACCAAAATCAATTAAAAGGATCACAGAATACATCCATGTGCACTTTTGGTGGTTTTGCAGCAGCACTCGGGGTGCATTTGGTAACAGGCTGAGCTAAAGAAAAATGTGTCATTCCTTGTAGGTGGACATGTTACGTGTTGGTATCAATAACGGCAAATAGCATTCGTGCATGTATCAGTCAAGAGAGGTTTTATGGTATTTTGGGCAAATATATTTGCCAAAATCAAAAAGCCTGTACAATGTGTGTAATACAACACAGAAGCCCGTATTAAGAAATGTTTATTTGAAACTCAAACAATGAAACCACTGTTAACTGTTTTCATTACTCCTGAACACTGCAGCATCCCTAAGTTGACTTCACCAACTGAGCAGAGGAATCGTGAAGCACGGCAGTGATTATCGTGGATGTGTTTTAACATCTCTGAAGAAGAGACAGCACACAGTTACCTTTCCCAGACTGCAATTAACAGCACAGAGACGAGTGATGCCAACAGCAGCAAAAACAAATTCTGGAGGGATCAACTCACTTCTGATGATGTGGTCGTCGTTGATAGTCCAAGTCGATATGCATCCGATCCTTCCTCTTGAAGAACCTGCAAAAACAGAGGCGGGAAATTAAAGCCTCGTATTGCTCAATACACATCAAAATACATTGGTAAGTCATGGTAAATGACCAATTAGTTATATCCTCTTGGTTATAATGGCCCAGCATCTATGAGATAAATAATGTACTGATTCAGGGTGCAGCTAATATTTTAAATGAAACTAAATGTAAGTTAAAACAGACAAAGATGAGGATTATGCTTACAGAAATCAGAATGAAATTATAACATTTGATACAAGAATTACATTATAGAAATGTAAATGAGGTAATTATATTTCTTTATGCTCTCCGCATTAGAAGGAGATGAGTTGCACGTACAGTAGCTGTAGGCCATACACTAATTACATTTGGATTTAGTGAGACAGTCCTTGTGTGACAAGGTTTACATCTAAACATACTAAAAGAAGAAAAGCTTTCATACGGAGAATTAACTCAACATCAGACATTCATGTCCGCCTCATTTAAATACACGACATGTCACGACACAACAAAAGCGTCTTACGGCCAAATTGGTTTTGTACAATTGCAAGCTGATGGACATTAGGCACACTGTGTCCACATTAAGCTTTGATGCAATCAAGGCAGTGATAGTTTTGTTGCTGGTCTGGCTGGAAATTGGCAGTAATAAGGATGTTTAAAGACATGCAGTGGAGACTATTGACGTCCCAGGCCTTTGAGACCAGCCTATAGATTTTTTTTCACTCGATTACCAGCTCCAGTTGCCAATCTGCTATCATTATTAAGGCCGTCTAGTCTTTACAGGCACCGTAGAATACAAATGAACTGAACTCTGTAATTATACTTGTCATGGAGCAACCAGTTATGTGCAAGGGCAGTTGGAGTAACTTGAACTTTCTCAAATGTCAACTATCCTTGCATTGAAATCATCATGCATGTACATGCAGCGCATCACAGTAGCACGAACGTTTTCCCGAGCACATCTCCACCCACACGTACTGCACTCATGCACTCGAAGACACGGACACAAAGACAACACATAACCAAACACAGTAAAATGTGTGTAGAAATGTTTTCTGGCTAGCGCGTGTGTAGGCTTAATGATGAGATAGCACGAGGCAGAGAGCGAATCCGTTCAGTTTGACACATGTTTTATTATTCCTCCATTATGCAACCATTGCTAAATGTCATGTAAATGCTTCAATGAATTTCAATTTACCATAAAGCCACTAAGCCCCAATTTGTACTTTGAGTTGATAAAGTGAAATTGAGGGATGAGAAAAAGTGGCACGGTAGAGAGAAGACACTGCATGGGACACTTCCCTGAGAGTAGTATTATCCAACTATGAATACAGAATGTCACTAACGGTGAGGGGGAAAAAGTCATTTGTCAGCTGTATCAAGACTCAGAGTAATTAATGTAGAAACAGCAGTATTGTGATTAGCCTTGCTGAACAAGTACAAGATAGGATGTGTCCAAATCTGTGTTGATTAAACGCCGGAACATTCACGGCAGTTCGGGGAACTAAATCTGCATCTGTAAGTGTTGGAGCTTTCAGTCTGACCGCTTATCTACATTTCATATACTGATGAAACTCTTTACAGAATGGCATGTAAATGAATCCAAGTTCACAGTCGGTCACATTTGGAGCTAATTATTTGACTTCACTTACCCAAAGACTTAGACAAACCTTGACGGGGAGCACACAACAAGTAAACAATATAGTGGCTATACCTGGACATTAGGCTTTTCCACTGAGTCACGTTGAGCTCTATATATGTAAGTATGTATGATAAATTAGACCTCTTAAGTGTGGATTACAGCAAAACAATATAAGCTGTCCTGACAGACCAGTATTCCAAAATATGCAACGTCCCAGATCTGATTCTTGCCAGAGACCTTAATTGTATTATGACTGCAAAAGCAAACCATTTCACTCCAGATCTCGTAGACGCCAGATGTTAGGCACAGTTACACTTTGAGCTAAATGCTCAGAAGACGCAGACAGTGAAATGACTAACACGCTGATCTTTAGCAGGATATATTCATCATCTTAGCAGACAGAAAGACATAGAAAGGCTGAGGCTGAAGGGAAAGTCATTAGTTTTGCACGTATTCACAACCAAAGCATTGGATAAATTCTGTTTTTGACTTGATGTTGGCACTGTATGAAAATGGAAGGGATCTGTACAATATTTCATATCAATCATCCAAAAGTTATTGGGATATTTCAGTCGGGACCAAAGTTGTGGAAAGACTGACTGATGGACAGAGCGACGTTGGCATCCTTAGAGGAGTCACTCCACTAACGTGTAGCAAGTACTTCCAGAATAACATCAAACTGAGGACCATATAATAGGAAACGATGAGTTCTTGAGAACATATATGGATATGCTATATGAGCAAATCATTAGGTAAAGATTATTTAATAACTATCTTTGCATTGACATACAGACACTTTCTTCATGAGTTGTTCCTGATCAGCTCTGACACTTTGACACCATGAATATGTACTAGTGTGGGCTAATGGAACGAGTGCTGAGTTATATGTGAAAATATCACCAATTAAAGACAACCAAAAAAAAAAAAAAAAAAAAAAAAAAAACCTCTCGGTCCGTTGAGTAAGCAATGTGTGTAATATCCCCCCAGGGTAAAATTGCAAGGCAAACAAACGCTGAGAGAAATGTGTTGACTTGAATTGTTTCAAAAGTGGGTTTTGTTGAATTGGTTATGTCAGCAAGAGTAACATTAACCATGCCCTTGCCTTTTGGAGAGAAATTAGGAAGAGGCCAGAATATAAATCTGGATGTGTAATACTCGACCCTGCACCTCAACAGATCTAACGTCTAAATCAATTTGGCAGATGGAGAATGAAAGTAAGCAGCACTTGTGCTAAGAGGTTTTTGGTCAGTTAGATTCCACATAAAACTTCCCGGCTCTGTATCCTTGAGATACAGAGACGGGAAGGAACGGAAACATGTTTAATACACATTTATATAAGAAGTTAAATTCTCCATCGGGTTAAGAAAAGGTTGGAAGTATTACTGCTCGTGTTTGACTCATTCGGCTGTCGTTCATTTGAGCCAGAGAGCGGTGCCAGCTGGCCACTGGCTGCTACCTGGCTGTTCATTTTGCTGTCATTTCAGCCCAGACTCGAGATGAGCACAATGAGTTTGAATTTCAGCAACAGCAATTACTAAGGAACAATTAGTCCAATTAGAGGATGAAATATTTGGCACGACTAAATGTAAATGGATGATATGAAGCTCGATTGCAGAAATATCATAGAAACACAAGAAGAAGAAGATTAACTTGAATCATAATGCTATGCTGGGGAAATTAAAGGTTGATTGAAATGAAGCGACTAGACTATAAGGTCAGAGTATTAAACCTTAAAATGGGTCTTCAAAACTGAGTATAATGACAGTATATCAATAGTAAATAGCATAGTATATGTCACAAATATATATATTTATTTGATATACTGTGTCTGCTTTCCATATCTGCGCATCTGCTTTGCATCTTTTGGTTAGTGTCTAACAATGCAGCACTGCGTTAGATTAGATTTGATTAGAGTCAGCTTTATTGTCACTGCACAGCACAAGTACCGAGACAATGAGATGCAGCCTAGCTTCTAACCAGAGGTACAAAAAGCATACATACAGACAGAGATGTACAGAGATATACATACTGTACATAAATAACAGTTAAGGGTGTGTATGAGTACGAGTGAAATGAGATGGTATAACTGCAAATATACAAGTACGTGTAATGCTCGTGGCAGACATTATATACAGAATATGAGCCGTATATGAGTGTATGAAGATGTAGATATGTACCGTATAGACAGTTGAATATCAATACAGTACAGATATATACAGCATGGACAGTGGCATAAATATGTATTGGCATGTGAGAGCATAAATAGTGCAGCAGTGTGGCAGTGGGCAGTGGTAAGTGAGTAGGGGCCAGCAGCCAGCTGGCTGACATAGTGCAAACGTCTGGAGGAGTGAGTGACTGACGGGGTCCATGGTGGAGGGGAGAAGAAAAGTGCAGACCTTGGAAGGTGAGTTGGGGGGGTTTGGGGACAGAAAAGTTCAGTCATTGAAAGAGTGGGAGGGGGATAGTTTAGCAAGGTGACACTTGAAGAGAAAAAGCCGCTCCTGCTGGTCCTGGAACAGAGAGTTCTGCAACAAAGGAGGAGGGCAAGCCTCTGTGACCGGGCTGAGAGGTGTCCCCGATGACGCTGTTTGCCCACACACACTGCTTGCGCTGGACAGCCTCAGTGGTGGGTGGAGAAACAGTGATGCATTGGGAAGTCTTCTCCACCCTCTGCAGTGCTTTCCAGTATGAGGCAGAGCAATTGCTATACCATACTGAGAGGCAGTTGGTAAGGTTGCTGAAGTTCAAAACAATCTGAGAGGACACGTGGATATGAAGAGATGCTTGTGAGCACTCTTGACCAGAGTTGTGGTCCAAGTGAGAGACATCCAGAAAGTTGAAGCTGGAAACACACTCAACCACATCCTGTTGATACACATGGGGCTGTGTGTGTCGCCTTTGGTCTTTCCAAAGTCCACAATGATCTCTTTGATCTCCTTGATGTTGAGGTCCAGGTTGTTATTGGCGCACCATATGGTCAGATACTGGACCTCCTCCCTGTAGGCCAACTCATCACTGATGAGGCCAACCACCGTTGTAGAACCATGAACAGGTGTGAGGTCATAGGTGAACAGGGAGTAGAGAAGAGGACTGACTGAGTTTGGTAGCCTCATATGTCTTAGTGATTTCTGGAATGAGCCGGAAATTGCTGCTAAAACTGTCCAGGTTGAGAGCTGACTTCCAAAAGTTCCTGCTGGCCTAACAAATGGGCCGATAGCTACTAATTTGCAGGATGTGGAGAGATGCTGAGCCATCTCCGTCTCGACTATTTTATTTTGTCCATATTTTTATTAACATTAATATCCCTCATTTCATTGTTTTGCATGTCTTGTATTATGAGCCTCTGTGCTGAATCTTTTAAATAGTATCTGATAATGTAGTATAGTATAGTGTCCTGAATGATGTTTTTACTACCATTAATATTACTTTTTCTTTTTATCATTCTTATGGATGCTTATAAATTTCAATACCTTTTACCTTAATATTCTGTTTTTAAGGATGACTTAGTAACATCTGTCCAGGGACTACAGATGAAAAATAACCTTTTGGCTAACTCTGGTACATTTACATCAATGGCTGTTAATGTGCACTGTCCCATAGACCAGTGAATCAATAAAATTCAGTCTTTCCCTGGAGACCCTGACCTTAATCATCCTCACTACATGCTTAACCTTAACCCCAATCCTCAAACTTCCAGTCTTAAAGCTTTGAATGCAATGATTTACACCAGCACACACAATGTGACTGTTAATTCAAACTTTTTCTGCCACAACAACTTTGTTATTTGTTGTGGCAGAAAAAGTTTGAATTAACTGAAGCCTTCCTCCTACTCCTTCTTCCCCAAGGGTCAGAGTAAAAGAATGTCAGTTGCAGTTCAGTTTTAGAAAGATGCTACTTATCCAGTATGTAAGAACAGATGGTCAGGAAGCTTTTTCCGTTCATGTCATTTTGTCCAACAAAAATGCAGTTGTGTATTGTGATCGGCATAAATCTGCAAATTGTCTCACCTCACCTAAGTGAAGCTTGTACTGAGTGAAAAGTAATTCATTTACAAAATGACTTACTGTTGAGCTTAATTTTCATAATAAAACTTTCCCATGAACCTCCGTTTTAAACCACGCCGTTATTAGGTTTATTGGCCCTCAGGCGTACAGGAGCACAATCATCTACTTAATTGGACTATGACACTCGAAAATGCCTTCCAGTGCTACAGGGCATTTGAAGCATATGAAGAGTCCCTTCAAAATGAACAGTGTGAATGTCCATTGTGAAATGAGGTGCTCCCGCTTTGTATGAAAATCATTCGTATGCGAGCTTTGGACATGTTTTACTTGACACCAGCACAGGGTGCCCTTCAATGTAGTTTTACAGAGGCAGCCGTATATACAAAAGTACATATGTCTGGAGCAAATGCGGTGAGATTTGTCTTAAATGTAGAAGGAAATAATGAAGCAGAGTATAAAAGCTCTACAAAAAATCCAACAGCTCGTGAAGGCTGTAGTCATGGCACAGTGGTGATTTATAGTGGAGTGAAAGCCTTGGGGCGTCAGCAACAGACCAGCAACAAGCACGCTTTCAGCCAGGTGTGTATGGATGTGCTGAGCAGAGTCATGTCCCTCAGCGTGAAATTACCAGCAAGTGTCATAATTTTGGAATAGAAGAAAATGTCAAATTTGATATCTTATGGTCAGCAATGATATGCAGAGGAAAGGAGTTTAGAGCACCACTTGAGCACCATTGCCTCCTTCAGACCTTGATATTTCTCCGAATTCCTATATCTCTTCTTGTTGATGTTGCAGAGCCACACGAGACAGCCACTTCCACTGCTTTCTGTTGCTTCTCCATTACCACAATGTCTGCTTGGTTGGCCAGTACTTGTTTATCTGTCTGGATCAGCAGGTCCCACAGGATCTTAGCTCTGCTGTTCTCAACCAACAGGGGCTGACTTGGATCCTGATAGCTATATATCTAGCTGGAGCCATAGATAAGGTGTAGGCTCATATCTCTGGCAAGAAATATATACATACGCATTTCAATATGCTGCTCCTCGAAGCAATAAAGTTTGCAGACTCTGTAAGACTCTGCTTTACTTTTTCTCATAGAACTACAATTAGTGTCGTTCATTTGCAGTCACATTTGCTTTTGAATATGAGCGTGACATTCCAACTCAAAAGCAAGTTAGCATGCTGGAAATAGTGAAAAAAAAAAAAAAAGACAGCGTATGAGCAGCACATTATATGTAATGCTAAGAACAAGCAGAGCAATCATGGAAAAACAGAGAACAGAGGGAGATAATGCTGGTGTGACTGAGGTATTTTTAGAGACAGCGTGCACATGAACATCCATCACTGACTCTCACTCTGGGAGTGGTGGCAGTGCGCATGGTGGGAGACATGGCGGCGGAGAGAACGGAGAGGGGAGCGAAAAGGGTTCTTTTCTGTCAGAGAAAGTCCACGTGCTCTTCCCAAAATGAATTTCATCTCATATACATGCGTAAATCTCGTCAGCCCCCCATCTCTCTCTTGGCGGGAAAAGCCGTTCGGAGAGACAGCTGAGATAAATCAGCGCGTGGGGCCCGATGTAGCCTGTGTGGGCTGGGACAGAGATGAAGCCACTGCAAGCGGCCTCTGGCTTTAATGATGTGCAGTGAGCCAGTGGAGGCGTGTAAATCTGCAGCTGGCATCTCATTCTCTGCAGCCTCAATTCCTCCCCAACCTCTGAGATATCTCTGTCAAAGTCACCTCTGTGCACCTGTGTCAGTTTCAGGTGTAACAATCCCTACAGTAGGTTAGGAGATACAGCAGGAAGTTGTACAGATGGCCAGAAATTGCTGCCCGAGGTTGCGACCTCACACAAATTCATGAATAAATGATGTTACGATGTTACTACAGAGGTATATCTACTAAATTAAAAGCCTGCATTGCAGGAGTTACACAGAACATGTCTTCGCGAAACACTCAAATAAACCTCAGGAGGCAGTTAATCTAGCTCCATCGAGGGAACGGCATGGGTGTGGTAAGTCATTAAACGCAGCAAACAGTTGCCAGTGGCATACATCAAACTTAAGTTAAAACACCCCTGTAAAGAAAAATGCTTTCCCCTGAAATAAGAATGGGAGGTAAACACACTCACTTTGATTAAAACTAATGGGAATGATGATGTACAGGACACAGTAATGGAATTGGGATTGTCACCACAAAAGCCTCAAACCATAACCAAGTCATTAATCAAGCAACGAGGTCAAATCTTTCCTATAAACTCTACATTTTTGTGATCGTTTATCGAAGCTTTTTACAAAATTTTGCAACCCTGTGATCAATTATGTCACGTGGGCAAATGCCAATATTTCATTCTTGCAATCGACCATGAGAGATTTGTGCGTAGATTGGAAAATAATTAAAGGCTGGAGGTCCGTTTGTTTGTCAGTGCTCGAACACAGTGCAGGACGTAACACACACGATTGGTAAAAGTGATGGGGAGATTGTATGCGACGGCTCTGGGATGAAAGGCATTAGTAACTTTTAAATCAACCCGTCGATCATGCGTCACTGCTCTGTAACTGCTTGAACGGCGATCTGAGCGCGACCTCTGTGAAAGGCAGGAAAACATCGTGAACAGGCTGGCAGTCTATTGCAGGGCTGGCATACTGACAGACAAACACACTCTCGCCTCACATCTATGGGCTACTTAGAGGGAGGGGAGGGCTTTCAAACCTCACACCACCTCACAAACTCAAACATCGGTTGGATTTTCCTTTGACTTTGACTCTGACTGCCAGCGTTGGAAGCTACAAGACGTAGTGTTAAAGGGTACTGTTAAATGTTTAATTTCAAACAAGGCTGTTCTCATCAGAAAAACAGCCGCGCTGGTTGTTTGTTTGAATGCAGGAAATAACCATATGTTCACATCTGACAAGCAGCCTCTTGTGTGAGTAATGACTATTCTGCCTAAGTAGAAAGGGCGGAACTAGTGTGACACTCCAAAATGGGATACATTGTGTTTAACTGCTTCCTCACTATCTTTGAACATATATGTAGTCATGTGCCACTTTAGTGCTTCTGAATGTTTCCTTATCCGTATTAGGAAAAATAACTTTGCTGCCATACCTGTAATGTTGTGCATTTACCAACAAGGCAAACAACCACGTACACAGTGTTATCTCCTGCAAACAGAGGCGTTTTACAGTGTGTAATACCAGGCAATTCAACACAGCAACACAATTGCACAATGCAATTCGGATGTCGGTATAATTCGTGGCCTTTGTATTGGCATTGGCATTTGTAATTATAAGGTTCTGTGTGTGATCTGAATGCTTTTGTGATATTGAGTTATAAAGTTTTAATATTCAGCAGGTACATCACAATGTGAAATATCAAATGCTATCGCACTGTAAATGGGGTTAGAGCAGGTTATAGGACTTTCTAATACTGAAAACTCATTTAAGGCTTGGGATTGTGAGGTAGTTTCTTGTAAGACATAAATGAAAGCAACAAATTTTAAAGGAAAAATTGACTCTGGCTCTGTTTTGATTAAAAAAAAAACCTAATATTAAATATTGCAGAGCATTCAGATATAAGATCGGTGATAGATTTTTGGGAACTCTCCAAAATGTGTCTATTTCATTCTGTCGGCTGTCACTCGGTCATGAGCGCTAAACCCCAGGAAGTCACAGTGGCAGATGATCCGCCCACTCACACACTGAATGGAAAGAGTTGGTGGAATGGTGCAGTCTAATGCTTTGGAGAGATCATGGCAGGATGTGTTGACATAATATTCTTGACCTTGTGCTTTCACAGAGGGTCTGCTGCAGGGTCCAGGGAGTGGAACTGTAATTTAGATAGCTAACATTTTGTTGTCTCTCATCTTCTCTCCAGCCTCTAAGGATTGTCTGAGTGCGGTCAGCAATGCACAAGAGGCAAGGTTGTTTGGACTGATTCCTTTAAAGTATCATGCATGAATTCTCTAAAGCTCTTAGCTCAGTACTACCTGATTGTTGGTCCTTAATCAGAATCAGTGTCAGAATCAGAATACTTTATTGATCCCAGGGTTAAATTGGGTCGTGTGCAATTGCTCTCACTGTACAACAGTAATAGAACAGAAAAAGGAAATAAGGAATATCTTATGGCACAGCAAATAGAATACAAATACAATCTCTCTATTTTGCATCATCTGAAATCCTGTCCCTGGAGGCCATACGTCCTCTGGAAGAATTCAACGCTCCAATAAACGACAGTGCTAAAGGTAAGAAAGCTGTTTATTTGCAAAAGTTTTGGGGCGGCTAGGCTTTTCAGTACCTGTTCTCCTGAGGGTACCTACCAGAATGAGCTCAACTCTCCACAGAATTCACCTCCAGACACGGGGCTAAGAGCTACATTCGTCTCCAGTGGACAAGCTTGCCTGTAATTGAATTGGCCCCAGCACCGTACTGGAGGAATAGGTTGTGATGTGTTTATTCATTTTTTGGGCATAACCCAGAGAATTCACCATGCATGGAAAGAACAGATTGTCAGCATAGTCAAAACAGCGGTTATCTTTCTCGCGCCGCATGTGACCAGACATTGTTCATTCATTTAATGCCCTGAGTCGAGTGCATCCGTTTATATGGGTTATTCATAAACGTTAAGGGATGGAAGTGATTTATATAGACCTACACTGTTTTGAAAAAGTTATCTGGATAGATGGGTTGAGAGGATACAGAATGACGTTACTTGTATTGAGGAGCTGTTATTCAACCCTTTTCCTCATTTGTTGATGTAAACGTGTATTTGTTGGGGAATTACACTCAAAGTTTGTTGTAATGTAATACTGCCAGATGAAGACAAGCAAAGTGGGATCGAGGGGAGTCGTGCCACTTGCACTGAAGCTTGCACGGATCTGCAGCTCGCTGCGTTTGCACTCTCAAACTCAGACATGTTCATTTTTGTATTCCACTTATAGAAATGGTCCCCTAAAGTAATTCCTATAAGATTAAATATAAGTATTCTCTCCTTTAAATATATATAAACACACTGTAAAAATGTTTGCACATCCTTGACACTGCAAGTGTTCTTGTCAGTGCTGAGGTATTCCGGATGACTGACCATTATCAGTCCTTGATGTTGCCTCTGGTCAGAAGCCCAACATGTTGTGGTAAATGCGAGATGCCCTCTGTTGAGTCGGATGAGCTCCAGATTGCTCTCAAAGGAGGGCTGACGTATTGAAGAGAGAACCCTTTATTGTGACTTATTATTTCCTCTTTCTACCAGTTTAAGACTCTTTTCATCTATGGCTTTCATAGTGTTACTGCACAAAGCCTGAGTTTCCTCCAGCTGCTCTGGTTTCCTCCCACAGTCCAAAGGAGTGTAAGTCAGGTGAATTGCTGGTAGGTGTTAGTGTGAATTTACCCGCAGGTATGAGAGTGAATGTGGTTTTCCACGTATGAACCCTGCGATAGAGCCGCAACCAGGTGTGTTTCCATTCCTTTCACTGAGCAGTGCATGCTGGGACAGAGTGCAGCCCCCAGTGTGGCCCCGAAGAAGCGATTAAGTGCAGAAAATTGATGAATGGTTGGAGTGGCGAGGATTATTGCCCCTAACAAAACACATACACCGAAATGTTTGCTCCCTTCTTGACAATGTTTTGTATATCATGCTCAATGACAAGAGAAGTTCATTACATCAAGACAACACACAACAAAAAGGAGATTATTTAAAGTCTACTTTCGTGAAAAAGATATATTGGATTGTGCTGTATATCTCTTAAATTCAGTTTTTCAAAGCTTATTGAATTGCATTTGTGTACACAGGAGCACTAAGCAGATTTGGAGAGAACCACTGAGCTACATAAACATGCTGCACCGCCTGAACCCAAATACCTCTTCAGATTTCACTTATTGAGTCCCCTGTAGTGTTGTTAGGTGCACAATGAAGTGCCCAATTAAATCACTGCTGTTTAACTGCCAGCATATTTGTCTTTCTAACCAAAATTGGAACGAAGCAGAAGAGATGTTTGACGGGATTGTTTCGTTCCTTTTTTGAGAGCGTAACCTCAAAGGACAGATCTGAATCTGTCTTCTTTCGAGTCTTTCTGTCTCCTTCGCTTCTAATGTTTGAAACGAAAAAGAAGGCAGATTGTAATTAGAAAAGAGAGGGCTAAAAAGCAGTGACAAGACTGAGGAAGAGAAGAAGGAAGAACAAACTGCTGGTAACACGGATGGGAACAATGCAAACAGCTGGAAGAAAAATAGAAAATGAAGTAATTGACTGAAAGACAAATGGCAAGGCGGAATACGGATTAATAACTGGGTGTTATGAATGCAAACATTTTCACTGTCACATCTTTCCTGCTCTCAGAATGAGGATGTTCAGCTCGAACAGATTTGTTGAAGCCAGAGTAGTTATGAAGAGAATAAAATAATGTATCTGAGGTACTTGTTCCCATTCAACATACATGGTAATATTATTTTAACTACTAAAAACTCTCTGAACAAATATTCATCATATCCTAACCTGTAAGAATAGTAAGATAGAACAAAGCTGCAGATCAGGTGCTATTTCCTGCCAACATTTCTCTAGTTCATATATGGCCTCCATATTTTCTGTCCGCGTGACGCGTCATGCAGCCACGGCGCTTTCAATCGTCCTGCCACTTCACACAGGCGCTGAGACAAAAAGCATATATATTGGGTCGACTCGTGGTTCTGCTTCAACTGTGCGAGAGCTATGATTGGTCCTCGCCCCCCCTCCGTCTACACTGCAGGGCAAACGATGCCCGATGAAGCTGAAATTCAGCCTCACTCTAAAATGTGAAACAGACTCAAATGGTACAGTGCACGTCCATCTTAGCAAGTTCGGACAGGATGTAGTTCCTTTTGCAATCCAGCTGCATTGAAAAAAGTTGAATTATTTGAAGCACGTGAAAGTAAATCGAAAGCGAGGGTGCGTGAGCGCTGTGGAGCTTTGCTTTGGAGTGGAGCTCTTCACAGCTGACACATGCTTATTACCAATGCACGGTTTGCATTTCACTGCGATGTTCTTGTCCCTTTCGCCAGCAAATTCAAAACACTGCGACGACGTAAAGGATGTCCTCTCCGCCGCCTAGCTAGCTGAGCTACACATGCGCACTGACACAACCGTAGGCTTGGACGCCTTCCACTGGTACATAGCAGGAATTTGGCAACAAAAGGAAGAGGGAAGCACGACGAGTTACTCGTTACAACAGAAAAGTAATCTAAGTACTTTAAGTAAGTACCAACACAGCTGCTAAAGAGGGAGAGAGTACATGGACCTTAAAATCAAAGCCTTACTGTGCTTGCTTGACTGTGTTTCATTTATAATAGAAACCTTTTTTGAAGTCTGTTGTTTGACCTTTGTGATCATCATACTTACATGCTGCTCAGTGTTTTAATTTAAGTCGCCGTCCAATTCAGTGCACATATCACGGAAGATTTATCTGCAGTGCAGCACACTCATTTCCACCCCTCTGAGGAGGGTTATAAGGGCTACACAAATGCATTTGTATTGACTTTACACTTGAGAACTCTCTGTTGGGTCTCTCTGAGCTTCTATTGTTGACTTTTTTTCTGCATTTTGAAACTGAATGCAGGTATATAAAAGGATTAGTTAATATGCTTAATGCATCTGAGACCTTTCTGAACACTTACTGTGAAACTGGACTGTATAAGCCTGTTGTTTGTTCCCAGCCCTGCGATCAGCACTGACTCCCTGTGTGCCTGGGCGTTCCTTTTGATCGGTCTGCTGGTAATTCCTAGATCCTGGCTTGTGACCAAAGGTGACCGTGCCTTTGCTGTTAGAGCCCTCAGACTGTGGAACACTCTGCCTATTGAGATCAGACGGGCTGCATCATTAGCGTCTTTTAGATCCCCTCTGTCTTTTATAAGAAAAGGTTAATGAATATTTAATACATTGCTGGGTTTTATTATCCCACTCTTGCCATTTTCATTTTTTTTAGTTTGTTGTTTTATTTGCTTTTGTTTTTATCTGCATTTTTTTCTGTAATGCACTTTGTAGCCTTATTAAGGAAAGTGCCATATAAATAACGTTTATTATTATATTATATACTGAAGGACTGCCAACATGGGTGTCCAAAAAATAACAAAAACCCCTGTGTTGACCCAGAATCGATCAGGGCTGTTATTTATCACTAATACTGAATAATCCCCTGTAATTGGATATAGAAGTAACAAGTGCGGGTTCAAAGACTCGCTCTCAATGGAGGACATAGATAATCTCAGGCTTTTATCAATGAGTTATAATTCTTATCACTGGCATTTGGTCAGGGGTGAAACATCCCATCATGAAGGTTTTTATGCTTATTTTCACAGAACTGACTAAAGTTTAGCAACTGGTATAAAATACAAGATGTGTGATGCAGTGTCTCTCAAGGACGTCTGGTATTATACTTGGTGCTCTTGTGCTCTAAGGCTTTTTTTTTTTTTTTTTGGTTTATGGAATTTTTGCAACAGAGATTGGTTCTGCCTTCTGTTCTTTGTTTTCTAATGTTTTCCAGACAAACAAGCATAAGCAAGCAAACACAGAAACAGGTGAGAAGCCTCGTATCCATATGAGGCACATCTAATCCAGCTGTTTTTAGCTATGTTCGCTTATCGCAAGTCACAGAGTGGAGTTGGCAAACAAAGCCACAGTGGTGTGTTGATGCAAATGAAAGTCATCTCATTGCATGGCTCTCACCGCTGTGCTGTGCCTTGCTGAGTTATTGTGCGCAATCTGCCTCTGGGGAATCTCCTGAGGTCCAGCGTAAGTGCAATGCATAAGCCGGACGTTCGTGAAAACACAACTTGATCTACGGGGGACGTGCTCAGCATAAGAGGACTTGGATGCGAGACTTAGTTAGGATGATGAGTCACTTTATTTTCAGGTGTCAGCAAAGATATTAACACAGCTGTGAAATGGCAGACATTTAAGTCCTGGAACTTCAAAAATTAAAGCCGGCAAATATCACTTGGCATTTGAGTAAACATTTCCCTCTAAAAACTGTTATGAAGTTGTTTTCAAAGCAGGCTCACTTTGCCAATTCCTTTGATACCTGTAATTAAAGATCGGCATTTTAATTTTAAATCTTGAAAGATTTCCCACTTTGCAAACATATAAAAATAAAAACATCCCACAAGGTATTAATTCCTCTGTATGTGCAGTGATTCTGTGGCCAGAAAAAAAAAAAAAAAAAAAAAGACTGGATGCATTTTGGGTAAATATAGCTGCTTCCTCTAATCCTGTACAATTTAGGCTTGAGGTCGCCATCAAAGTGGGTGGTAGCCTTGATTTATGCAGAGATGAGGCCGGCACTCTCAAAATGTAGTTCTGCCTGAATGCAATATTGAGCAAAAACAGGAAAGGTTTTGAGACAGACGAGTGATTTTAAAGGTAACCGATGGAAAAGCACTATAATTAAAAATAATCAATTTTTCAGGCTGTGAGAAAGTGTTATGAAACACTGGTGTGCAGTGTGTACAGTTTCAAAACAGTCTGAGTACAGAGATTATAACTAATTGTAATTACGTATAATCATAGAATTTTTATGGCAAGATGTTTCACGTACTGGCAGGAATAAAGAAAAGGACTAGAGGAGTGAGTGCAACTGTCATGACACATGCTTTGGCAAACACATGCAGTGAGCAATGGCTCATCTAACACTGTTGATATGTAACACCTGTGTCAGTCCTGTGTGAGTCTCCATTAGTGTGGTTCAGAGTTCAGCCGACAGTCCAGAATGAGGAGGGAAAGGATGGAAGCACAAACCCAATGTTAATAATGACAATATCTGCCATGCTTTGAGGCAGAGAAAGTGAGAAATCCACCGAGACATACATGACCGTTCTACTCCTATCTCAATTAGTATGGCCACGAGGCCATATGGCCACTATACTGCCACTATTTCTGGTGAGGACTGGCTGGTTTAGGGCGTCTCACCCGAGTGACACACTGCTTCAGGCATCACTGCCATGCTTTGTGTCAGATGGCTTTAAACCTTTTATTGACCACAGTTCAACAACTTGAGCCTGAACTCTCACGGTGTCTTTCAGCTGAATTTATGCTTCTATAGAACGAGTGGTTCAATGCAACATGACCTGGATCAAAGCAGAAAACACTGAAATCATACCATTCATACATTTTCTTGCAAGGAATGGCATCGGCACAATGTGAACCGTACCACTTCATGCAAAGGCTGCACGTTTCTTTGTAACGCATGAGGGGGGACAAACGAGGAGTTAACGAGTTCTAGTGACCAGAACTTCCAAGGACAGTCCCCAGGTTTGGTGCTTTGTCTTGGGCTGGCAGGGTCCCCAGAGAAGTTTTTCCCCTCTCTGCATGGCATTAGTATCAAGGAAGGTACTACAAATGTATTACTGCAACTCTGTATCATGCATTCCTTTACATCTTTACTCCAAAATGAAGGTGCTATGTTTTCATGTGTCCTACGAAGCAAGATAAATGGTTTAGCGGGGTATGTTGAGCCTAAAGCTCAGAGTTTTTTCAATGTCACAAAGGTGGCTCTCTTTTAACCTGGCTAGATCACTACGCAGATCACTAACCTGCTCTGGAGGAGATTATGTTCGGAGCACCAGATTTAAATTGGTTGTAAAAGCAGCCCTCTTTCACTCGCTCTTTTCCCGGCGACATTGTCTATGAGAATATTCTCAGCTGAGGGAATACGTTATATATGCAAACCTGCTGAGCCGTATGTCAGTAATGTCACTGAATGATTGTAATGTCATGTAATTACAGCAGTGCAAACTGTATGCATCGCGTTACGTTTTAAATCTCACACAGCATATCATCCATACAGTGAAAGAATGGTGAAGGCACAAAAACTACTTTGGATTATGTCTTGATGCTCGGTCCCGATTTGCTGCAGAGTCTGTTTTACACTGCCGGTGCCGCAGAACACCAATTAGAGAATTGATTAGCCTATTGGTATTCATCGCAGATGATTATGGGATGGTGTCAGACCTAAATGCATGCATCGCCTCGGATTGGGATTTTAGGTTTTGTCGAGGCAGCGCACGCAAAGAAAACCTGGCTATGTCGAACTCGATTTGTGGCAAATCCCCCCGGGCTCACGCACCTCTTCAGTGGTTGCTTGCTTGTTTTAAATGTTTAAGAATTTTCTTGATATAAAAGCAGACCTGGCTCAGCCCTAAGCCACTCTAACTCATCTAAGCTCGATATTTCAGTGTTAAGTAGCAAGTGTTACCCATCATGAATGTATAGAATTGTTGAACTGCTAAAAAGTACACAAAAATAAACCCCAACATATTCCAATAGTTGCCCATGCAGGTGCATATACAGTATAATTGCTTCCTTAATTACTAGTCACAGGTGTCTACCTGAATTGGGATAATTATCAGTGGTGCTCGATCAAAACTATGCACTGCTAGTCATGGGTTTTGTAATCTAACATTTAATATTAGCTGGTTCTCTCTTGTCAGACAAGCTATGGGGGAAAGGCTTTTTCAGAGACCGCCATCTAATGCATCTAATGTCAAACCGAAGCATATAAACATACAGAGCAAAGAAAATTGGATGCAAAATTAAGTGCTTTTTATGAGTCAGCGATGTGTTTAGAAAACTGACAGCCAATTACACCAGCCTGCAGTCAGTTACATGTTACATTTATGTATTTATTTTCTTAATTGGCCAGAGAGCACTTAAAACACTTAAATATATGCACACTGCGAAATAACATGCATCCAACGTGGTATGTCTCTAAGTGAAAGAGTCACGGCCATCATACAGAAATATCAACCTATCCCGTGTAATTCTTGGTACTGTTGATTGAACCAGGACTGTGAAGAAAACAAGAGTAGGGAGGAATGAGGTGGCACCATGAGTCAGACAGCAGCTCTGTGCGCTTGTTGGGTTGGTCATAAGAGTCCGAGTAGCAAAAGCCAACTCAAGGGTGTGGTCATTTTGAATTCTTGTCAGTTACAGCGTACTCCAATGATAATACATTTTCTTGGTAGAAAAAAAAGTCTTAAAAAAACGTCCATAGAAACTTCTGAAAGCAGTCCTGCAGCATAATCCCCTCCTCTACTGTCCATTCATATTCTCGGTAAGGTTCGCCAAAATTGCTAAATGCACTGTTTCCATGTGTCTCATGTTTCACCTGAGTACAAGTGCCTCGGAAATCTTGTGCTTGGTGCCTTCATTTAGGGGGTCATTACATGATGGAGACAGACGTGCTGGCGTAAAGAAGTGAGTTACACTCTGCTCATCCTTTGCTATGACGCAGAGCAGGACCACTCATAACAGCCCGAGTTCCCTCTGACCTCTGGACTGAAAGTGCACGCCGGCAGCCACGCTCCTGTTGTGTCTCTGCTCCAATCTTCCAAAAGAGGAAGTGACATATTGGCGTTGGGGAGCTTTGGGGCGGAGCGGGGCTGCATCAGGGGAATGGACTGGAGCCTCGAGGTCCAGACTGTTTCACTATGCTGCTGTTTTTTTTGTAGATGCAGATTTGCCCTTGCTGACCAGCAGAGACATTCAGTGTGTGTTCTCTAGGTGGAAAACGCTCATCAAAGTCACAAATACTGAATATTTGAATATATTTAAATAAGAATAAGCATATACTTAATAAAATATTATTCAATATGTGGTTAGGCTATTAACAACAACAGAGAAAAACACATATACAGAATTGGAAATGTCACACAAGATGATTTGCTCATTATAAGGGGCAAGGAGGGTGATGAAGAAAATCATCTATACATCATCTATACAGACTTGTGCAACATTGTATGGAAACCCTAGTTTAGCAGAGTTCTGTTGAGCTGCAGGTACGTGTTTGGTGGGACAACATAACACACTGACTTACATGTTAAACAATGCACTTCCCTTATTACTGAAACATGAATAGTTTGAATGAATGAATAGTTTATTTTGTTCTTTTTCTCAGTAGGCTTGAGTGTGCAAATGTTTCGACTTGTTTGACAACGCCCCAGTGACTTCAGGGAGGTTTGTGGCTTGCAAGCCTGTGGAGGAAGTCCTGGTGTGTTCCACCGCGAGAAACCAGACAGGAAGAGAAAGGCACGATTACAGTGACCCCAGGCTGCAAATCCAAACGAAAAACGCTCTTCTCCACAGCTGAATATTATTCAGCCGGTGAATAAAAGGGACGTATCTGAGGGAGATTTGGTGCTTGTTCGTATTCAAGCTTTCAATCATCAGCGATCGCAGGGCCGCGGCGTGTAGTTAGCGACACACAGCTCTCACTTAATGCTATGCTCTCTTGACCACTCCGGGGAGCAGCGGGGAGATAGAGTCCTGCCATCCACAGCTTTCATCAAAAGCCATTTGTCAGTGTTTTTTAGTGCACATCAGTACACAGAGCTGAGAGGGTCTAACCCGCTGCCCCCTTACCAACCACAGACATACTGCATCAAGTGGAAAATGGGCCTGAAATGTGCAGTGACGTGACAGACGCTGTCGATATGTGTGTGGGGAAATTGTTTATTCCTGCAGTGAATTTTTAAGCAGCGTTGATTTGAATTTTCTTTGAATACAAAGCAAAGCCGAACTAAAATATGAGCGAATTATGGAAAAGGTTTTGTGGTTTGCTGGTTTCTCTTGATACTGGACTCAGCGATGAAATAAAGTGTCTCCTTTGATGATGTCAACTGAAAGTTTGAGGTCAAAACAAAGACACAAATAACAATGAAAATCAGTTCACAGAGAGGGCAAAAAAGCCAGAGTGGGCTTATTGATTATCTCTACTTAATTAATGTAAAAAAGGGAAAAAAAAAGGATTATAAAACATGGATTAAAGATTTGCTCTGAAGCAGGATAATAATAACAATAATATTAATAATTCCTTTGTATCTGATTGAATCGCCAGAATCTTACAGAGCAGCAGAGCAGAGGTCAGTTTCAAAGTGTGATGAAGTCCATCAAAACCACTTTACCTTCAGAGCTTTCTACAGTAAAGGTAATTAAAAATTGGCAACTCGGTCTAAGGTTGAGATGATCACTGCCGATATGTTGTTTCTACTAAGATCTTCTTCATCTCATCTGCCAGTCCACAACTTTAGCCAGTCCCAATCAACTGGAGATGTGTGACGACAAATGAGTGTTTCATATCAGTTTCTCTTGATCATCTTCATGGCAGTCACACTCAATTGTGAGATGTGTGAAGAAAAATTTCATTTGCACTGAGTGGTGCTCCAGAAGCTTTGTGGTATCATTAGAAGCGTCAAGAAGTTCAAAAAATTGAACTTTTTTCTAACATTTTTTTTGTAAGGAAAATTGCTGCTGTACAGTCCTCCACACATTTCTAATCCCCACTGGTCATGTTTCAGGAGCGGAGTTTATTGCCTGCCGAGTTTTGCTGACTTGTTTATTTGATAATTTTTTTCTTGATGTTTGTGCCTCTACCATCGGTAAGTAGGCTTTGTGGTTAAATGGTTTCCTTTTGTGTGTTTTGTTTTTATTGTTGATGTACAATCGGGAGTCTGCACTGGGTGTTTTATTTTGAAAATTTACTGGATTCTCTACACCGCTCCTGTCTCTGACTTCCTGTCTGGCTCGATCTGATCTGTGCAGATTGATCGTCTGTCAGAAATAGACTCGGCGCACATTCTCCACAGAGCAGAGCGTAGGTATGCTTCTGGGATGCTTCTGAAACATAGCACCCGGTGGAAATGCACTCATTCACTAGAACGGCAGACAGAATAGGACGTTATGCGTAACTGGAGGTTACTATTAAACAGGATGACAATGTTGATTGGAAATGCACATGTGAGAAGCTGGGACCAGAAAATGATCCACATTTTTTGCTTAAAAAAATTCTCAATGATTATATAATCTGGTTATCTGCCAGGAAGCAACTTGAGCTAGTTAGTTCAAATGTTAGCTACCAATCAGCAGCCATGCTTACATCAGCCCTCAAACAGCTTTTAAAACCTTATCTGTTGATAAGGATGTTGTGCTAAAGAGGTTGCTGTTGGCGATAAAAGCCTCACAATATAGTTTTCTCCGCTTAGATTTGTTACACCTGCCGGCTGACAAGTTTTTACCAGTTAAAAAACATAGAGGCAAACAGCTGAGTCGGTCACAATCAGCTGGAGATATGTGAGGACAAACGAGTGTTTCATTTCAGGTGACAGCAGAGGAGAGCAGCAAACGTTTACCACAGTTGACGCCTGATTATAAATTTTTTTATAGATATCTGGTGTTCCTCAAGCCAAGGGCATTGATTGACTTCTGTTTTGCCTGCATGGCAGTCACACTCAATCTGAGGTGTGTGAGAAAAAAATGTGTGTTTCATTTTATTGCAAAATAAGTGCATTATTTTCATTATCGCACAGATAATTAAATGTGTGGAGTTAAACAGGTACTGTAGGTGTTAAAATAGGATGTCGGTGCAACAAAACCGATCGCTCCACAAGCACAATGACGACATGAATGAGTGTTATAAAATGAAGAGACAGGCAGTTGTGAAATGATTCAGCTGCTGTAATAAATAAATTCTATCAATTTTACTTCAGCTCACTAACTTTCAGAGAAGCTTCATTGGGGTTTAACTTTTTTTTTCTATTTTGCATGCCTGCTGTACAGTATTTTTATGTTAGTCCTTCTTTCAGATGAATGCAGACTTTGTGTTTACCGCCATCCCCTGCAGTCCAGATGTAGACCCTGACAAGCTGCTGAAGACATTCATAAAGATGGGACAGAGGGGTGACACACTTGAGAGCATTACGGCCCCCATGGCTCAGTTTAGAGCCCATTCTGAAATAAACAGGAGTTCTGCTGTCTTAAAATGTCATGTTTTATATTTAAGCTCTGAAAACATCATCAGTTACGGAAACCGCACCGAACAAACCATTCGACTATTCACAGGTCAATATAGTGAACTAAAAAACAGTAACTCTGCAAGCTACAACATCATTTTCTAACTCTGACTGCTTCATCTGAGCTTCAGAATAAGGTCTGTGGATTTAGTCCTCCATGTCTCACAGTCTAGCTGCGTTATGAAGGGCTCACTTCACTTCCAGTATGGACACGAGGCATGTGAGAGTGTTTCATGCTGTGTTTAAGGAAACCTAATATGCACTTCTGCCTATTTTGACTTTATTATTGAACGCAGAATGATATTTATAGTACGTGAGTGTATTTTATTTGATCTCATGGTGTTTAATTTTGTGAATGTGCATTCTACAGGTCGCAGGAGGAATACATATTATCACTGGATGCCAGTGTATAAACCAGCAGGCATCAGGACTGTCCCTGATGGCAAAACGGACAACTGCATTCGTGGCTGCCATCATGTTTGAGGCCTAGACCACCCTCTGAACTATCTATCAGCGAGCTGTTAGGAGCTTGTGATGGTGAGGCAGACATGACGCAGTTTTCCATGGTGGTTTATGGTCATTATTGCTCCCTCCATTGCTCTGATGATGGACTAACGCATTCTAAAAGCTTTTGACACGTACTTGAGCTCATCTCACGTTGACTCGGGCTGTCTTTTGTGTGTTATCTCCCTCCTGCTTTTGTAAGTCTTGTTGTCATTCTTCCTTTTAGATATGCAGTGTTCCTCTTCGCTTTTAACTTTGGTGGTTGTTAATTTTGCTCTTGTCTATTGTCCTGCTTTTACTGACCGCCTTCAGCACATAAGTGCCTTTAATAAAATTGTTTTTTCAAAGAGAGACATTTAACAGTCCAGTGACGGGATAAGCAATTTGCATTTGCACGTTATAACTGTGTCATTAAATGCTGATTATTTAAGTACGTATATACCTTTAACTTTCATCCGTGGAGCTGTGGGTGAGGATGTACAGTTAGTGGAAGCAATGTTGTAAACGTACTTACAAGATTTAGCAAGACCAGAAACATTGATATACAAAATACTGTAGAAATCAGATTCTGATTCTTAAAGAAAACATGTCAAATTTCACCTGCATATACAGCAGAATTTGGACAGAAAAATGTAAACTTAGACATGAAGCTCTAGCGATGCCTGCTCGCTCATAATTTCTAAGCTGTCATTGGCTGTCAATTGAGATATCAGCTGTTCTCACCAGCTGGTCAAATCTGTCCAATAGCACAGCAACACACCTTCATTGTGAGCCAATCATCATGCTGCTGCATATTTAAATATGACTCTCTCTCTCTGCCTCAGTAGAGAGAGAGAGTCATCAGCCACCACCAGTGTCTGGACTCCATGGGGGGGGTTATCTGGCTGCTGTAGAGTTTAAGCCCCAAAGACTTTCTGATAACACTCACTTATCTTCTGTCATAATAAACAATTATCTTTCCTGCATTCACTTTTCTCTTCTGATTGAAATCCATTTCACAGTTCTGGTTATAAATGTGAATTAAGAGGAGACTGTATTTTGAGCATTGAGCATGAGCATTTTGATTTCCCAGTTGGTGACCCATTTACAGTACTTTTCCATTCGTCAGCTATTGTTAATACTTTTGCTAGCCTTGTTGTGTTGGCAAAACAGCTGTCAGGTGTTCAAAAACAACCAAACAAAAAAAAAAACAGATTTTATTGCTATCACCTCAATTTGTGTGTCTCTCAAGATGGTGGAATATAGTAGGGTCGAAAACTGAAAAGAGACTTTCCCTTTGTGGGTTCCAATTATTTAATTTTATAGATGAGGAGGAATGTGTGCAACTGAGGCAGCCTCAAACTATGACTAATTTCTTTACGCATCTTCACACAGACAGAGCTCCGTTTCACAAACAGTCAGCATTCGATCGGCTGCAGTCGGGACGGTATTTATGCCTGACGGCTACAATCTGACAGCTAAGCAGTGTACATATGTCCAATAATGTGTGCACTTAGGATAGAAAGCGATCATCAAAGGAGGCAGTGCTGCCCATGTTGACAGGGGATGCCAAGAAACTGTATATATGTGCTGAGTTTAATAGACAGCGTCAGTATTTCTGGATGGATCTCGAAGCAGTACCGTCTTTTGAGTGGTTATATGCAGAGCTACGCCGCACTGCTGACATCTTTCCCATCAAAGTAACTTGCACACATTTCATCCTGGCGACAGGTGCTGCATCAGCCCCACAGGGTACCTGGGGAATGTGTGGGAATATCTTAAGCCTTCCTGATGCAGCTTGTAATGGTGGTGAACAATAAATATGTGAGGCACCGATGCACCAAGAAGCATAATCAAAGACAGATTCCTTGGTATGTATGAGATCATTGGGGTGCAAGTTTATGGGAATAAGGTCACGTTCCACGGGCAAATTCAATTAGGGTGACATGCAGAAATAGCTCAAAATGAGTTTTTGCACGAGGTTATCAGTTTTTTCCTGGAATGCTTCCTGCTTTGCGCTGTCCAATTGGACCTCAAAGATGAGTGATTTCAGAGAGCTGAATGGACAGTGGTTGCAATTAAGAAATTCTTTTAAAAAACGTTCGGATCGAGACATGACAGTGATTTCAGTTATTCAGGCAAAATGCAGACTGGCTGAATTTATTAGAATTTTTACTGAGGTAGATTTTAGAATGTTGCTCCAACTCAGGCTTCAAGGCATCAGCTCAATCTCAATGTGTAGCCATATTAAGCAAAACTCAATTAAAAGCATCAGACATTTAAGGGGAAAGCTGTCGACTGGCCATACTTCTCTCCAGTTTTGCAGAACAAGAAAGAGGTGTGGGTTTGTATAAATTTGAGCCCCAAATTCCCCAAAATTATAATCTCACAAAACTGCATATCTTAATCTTGTTCTAACATGTGATTCAATTGGCATTTTTTTCTGATTCGAATCTTGATACATACAAGTATTATGTCCAATACCCTTATGCTGTTGAAGCAAGTGCACACACACACACACACACAAACACACACACACACACACACACTGTGATTGATAGCACTGAAACAAAGAGCAGAACAAATCTATTGTCCTGTTAAGATCAGCAATCTGACTGCACCCAATGGTTGATGTCAGCAGACTGACTTATGAGACAGCATCCATCCTTACACAGTGTGTCTTAGTATCAGCTCTCATTGTAGTAGCGTTAAACAAATACTGTGAGCACCAGACACCATTAAATCCCTGCCACTGAATGACTGCCAAAATCTGATCAGACGGACAAATTGGTGAAAAAAAATGCTTCCATCCATGCACTCCATGTGATTTATTGTTATCAGAATGGTACTTTGCTCTACATAAAGGTTAATTTCTTAAAGTTATGTCCTCACTGTCATGTCTAATAATTTTAGAATACTACTGATAAAAAACAGACAAAAGCTGTGGTCTTTGAAAACAATGAAAAGGACAGAGAAATAGAGGATGCATAATGAGCACTGCAGTGCTTTCTTTTGTAATCTAAGGCGTTGCAATTTACAGTAGACAAGTGTTTTTTTTCTTCTCCTTTTTTTTTTTTTTTTTTTTTTTTTTAGAAAAACTGCTGATAAAAGCCTCCAAAGCCAGGAGGCATCTGATCTTCATACATACATTATACAAAAAAAGTTCAGCTTTATGTAACCATAATATGGGAACATTTTGTCTCCTGCTCCAGTTCTTTCATCACAAATTAAATGCAGTGTGCCTGGCAAAAACAATGAATAAATTAACAGCTTTAAAACACAAAATGCAAGTGACAGGCAACTAGAGGAGTGACAGCAACAATGATAGGCATGTAGGAAGAGGACTTGGCTGGATCGTTGCTTCCAGGCATTCAAACAGGGAGTGGAGCTCAGAGATGTGGTGTGTTCATTGTGCAAACATCACCTGCTGAAAACTATTTGTGCTGCAGTTTCCACTGCGGGGCTGCTCAATCGCAACAAAACACAAATACAAATACAAATAAACATGCGTCTCATATGCGCACAGGTACACACGTGCGCACAGGCACAGCTTTTCCATCGCAGGCTAATCTGTTGCCACTGGAATGAGAAACCAAACCTGACGCGACGCTTAGACGCAGCTTTCCGCTCGTCCAAAGCTGCAAAGTTGCTGCTTCACGCTTAGTGCGGCCAGTGTGCAGCAGATGGGAAAAAGCCTGAGCACACACAGCGTAAGCTTGTGTGGAGTGAGAGAATTTGTGCTGCTGTTTATGAATGCGTGAGTGTACAGGCAGGATACTGTAAGTGAAATACACAAATTCCCAGCCACTGTATGTATATATCACTCTATGTCCTCATTTAAATGTAAAAATCTAGGTTGCCTGAACAGCGGGAAACTCCAACAAATACAACAGGGGATAAGAAGCTTCAAGCTATCTTTGTGTTTCAACATGTTTGCCCTATTTTCACCTGATTGCATGTGGCCTGACTGACACCAGACTATGGGAAAAATATCTGTTAATGAAAAGAATCCAGTGGTATTAAAGATGCTGAAAATAGAGTTGGATCAATATTGTTCATGCTAAAACAGAAGACTGATATATATTGATTTTTAAACAATTACCCATTTCCGTAACATTATACCTTAAGTGCCCCTCTTTAGCATTTATAAGCAGTATAAATGGTTTATAACACACTATGACATAGTTGCATTAATCACTAATTATAGCTTCTATCTAATCCAATCTAACATAAACATTTATTAAATTCCATACACTGCTTATATAGACTAAGTCTGGCTTGAGCTAACAGCCTCAGACTGTTCAAATGCAGAGCACCAACAAGATGTTGTAGTGGCTCAGAGTTCCATAGGGAGTAATGGGGACCTCAATACAAATTGAAGATTATGCTTAAATAGCACATTGTGTAATAGGATTATTCGCAGCCCAGCCACAATGTATGTATTACAAGCTGGGGATAACGCGTCACAATGTGTGCAGAAATATTGAACAATGCAACGGCTAAAAACCCTCAACCACTTATACAGACAAATACAGTGTCAGCACTGCTAATGCATCTTTTCTATATTGAAATATTCGCACTGCTTCCCTTTCTGCTCCCTTTCAGGAAGCCACTACTTTTGTATATTCATCTTTCGTGGCAACTACTTGGCAACCACCGATGCACAACTGGTGCCAGCTAGCATGAGTTAACATGAATAAATATGCATGAATGCCCTGGTAGATATTGTTGACACTGAAATATTTGTTTCACCGTTTTTTTACCCATAATAAATTAGACACCTCAGTGCAGATTTGTACAGTAATGCATATTTTATTGACGTTTAATCAATGGATAATGCTAAATAACATAAATGAATAAATGGCCTTAAAAACGCCAAGCTGTCATCGCCATTAATTTAGCTGCAAAGCAGGGAAAGTTCACATACTGAATTTAATGCCAAGTGCATCAGCTTGTGGCTTCCAGGGAAGCCTAAATCTTGATGGCCAGTTAATTCAGAGGACTGTAATTAAAGGTCAAAATTATTAATTCATGCATGATATATCAAATACCGCTGATCTAATACAAGATACGCAGGGCTGGATCTCAGCACTGGTGCTGTATTGCAGTATTTCTCATGTAAATATATTAGATGTCAATGGCAAAGCTAACTGTGTTTACGCCATAAGAATATAGATGAAAATCAGCTTGAGGCCATCCTTAATGTATGCGCCCCATTGTCTGCGTTTGTATTTAATTACTCCTTTAATCTCAACACTAAAATGACTAATTCAATGTTAAAACAGCCTCCACTGCCTGTTGTTCACACCTGCGACTTGAGCAGTGAAGCCCTGAGACTTATTGTGGTGCTGATACGTGTTACATGTGAACTCCAGTCAGTTTGTGGCTGCGGCCTTCAGAAGCTGCACTGAAGGATGCATTTAAAGACTTTTTTCATATAATGCTGAAGTGCAAGAGAAGGAGTATATGACTGACACCAGAAAAAGACCTCGAAGATGGTGAATTTTAATTGGGAGCATATTCCTTATTTAAATAAAATATGATTAAAAAGAATGTGGCTGAAGCGAGGTCTGTAGCCAGCTTCCTATCAGACCTCCATTGCTGCTAAAAGTGGATTGCATGCAGATATTCACTGCACTTTTTTTTTTTTTTTTTTAGCATTCGATCTTTTGAAGACTGCTGAAATACTGGTGAGCTTTGATTGTGCACAGTGGAAAAACTCAGAGCTCCTCCTGAAGTCAACAAGAGGGGAGAGTCAACAAGAATGAATGTGATATCGTCACAATTTGTGGTGACTTTTACCTTTTGACTATATATATATATATATATATATATATATTTATACACACACACACACACACACATATATAAAAATGTCTGGCCATTGGAGAACAGTATAGCATGTAATCTTACTGCCCCAACAGACACACTATATGACAGAACCCTGCTTTCCCACCCTGCCCCACTTATTTTCTGCCTATTTACTCTGACCTCATATACTCATAGCACTGCTGCCTCTCTTTTAACCAACCGAAGGAAATCCACTGTAGTGACAGTAATCTCTAATCCCTGTATATCAGTGTGTTCTACAAAACCTTCTTATTGAACACCTGGAGACAAGGATGAAGCCATTCTTAGAGGGCTTACCTCGCTTTCCTCTTAAATTAGCTATTTACCATATGCCGCCGCATCGCTCGCGCTACATTTAAGTTCCATTGCATTCATCATGCAGTGAGTGCATGCATCATTAGCATCGCTGCTCCCAATCGGGATTAAACTTCTAACCCTCGCAGTGTTAGTGCTTTGCTCCATCAACACACCAAATACAGACACACTCAGATAGCAAAGAATATGAACTGGGTGTACAAACAGGACTGTATCTTTTAAAAGTTGTTAGCCTTAGTCCAACCCTTTCACATGATCTGCTCTATTATTCTCTCTTAGCACAAAGCTGCACACTTCATATTTCAAACAAATTAGCAAGATTAGGCCAGGGGAGGAGGATGTGTATATCTGTGAAAGTTGGATTATAGTACTTTTCACATTAAGCACTGAAATCTACCGAGGTATGCTCATCAAGTATGACAGATTTTGAAAAAATAAAAGATGTGTGTTTTGAAAATATGTAAATTTGAGTTGTGTGTGCCCAGTCAGACTCAGTATCAAGTCGTGTTGTGTGCATTCAAAACTGGCTTGTTCCCCCAAATGGGATTCATGATTCAGGTGTGGTTTGCTCCATGTTTGCAGGGTACAATCCTTCAACAGTAAAAAAAAAAAAAAAATGGACACGAAAGAAGACCAGTTACCTCTCAGAGAAGCAATTACAGGAAGCAATAAAGGCGTAGAAGTGCATTCAAGAGAAGCAATTTTTGGTACCTCTCTCCCCTTGGCAGTCCACTTGTTCTCACTTGCACACAGAAATAGAGCGAGGGAGAGAGGGGGAGCAGGGGAGTCGCAGTCTCAGAGGTCTCATCCCTTCCCTTTCTCCCTGCTTGCCATTTCTCATTGCAATACTGCATTGTTTACTTTCTACAGATGTGGGCAGAAAATGGTGAGACAAAGAGAAGAAATTTGGACTAACTAGATACTGCTGAGAGAGCACAACAGGGTCACAGTGGGGCCTGATGAATGGTGGCCCACTTTCAAACAGAACGGAGGCTGTCTTCCTCAGACGGGGTCCAGTGCATCTGGTAATGGCACAGATCTCGTAAAGCAGAGCGACTGTGGCAGAGTTCAGCGCCCACAAGGTCGGAGAGAAGTGTGTACTGTATTAGCACAATCATAAACAAACACACACACACGTGCCTGTGTGGGTGTGGGCTAATTATATCATGTTTCTGCTCATCCTGATATATGCCGCCATTGAACATCCCATCATCCTTTGCAAAGAGGTCAGCTGCAGCCTACACTTTGGAAAATGTCTTTTTTTTCCATGCTTCGATTACATTTCTGAGTGCCTTGATTAACGACTGCTAAATCTCATTATGTGTCAAATTTAGAAGCATGTTAGATCAACAAATCAATGATTACAGTGACTATTATTTGTAGTTATAGGTTATCTGCAGAGCTTTGTTTGTGGGCCATTTTCCCCAGCCACTGAATGATATAATCAGTAATATTCTTCATAAACACACATGCAGAACACTAGTTAAACAATATTAGATAATGTCCTATAACATATCTGTTGGGTACAGTCTGGTAACTTACAATGAGCAGAAAATAACATGATTCTATAATAAAATATTGTATTTATACCACCTATATGACATACTCAACACTATCATAATAGTAGCTTATCATATCATATAATACCAAATGCTCTTTTATAGCTACTCAACAGTGAGCTTGACATTTTTCTCATATTTCTGCCTGTGCTTCCGGTGCAGAGTCTCTCCAGCTAACAGGGAAGAGATCCGTCCACAGTCTGCAGCCAGCCAAGGCTGAACAGAGGAGGTAAAATATTCGAAAAATCACTGCTGACTACTATTGACCTTTTACCTCTGATGAGCAAGAGGGCACACGAGACAATGATCCACACAGTCGTCTGCCAAACGGCAACGTCAACATCACTCCAGTGCCAGGGAGACAACACGCCACCAGTCTGAGTCATTAATTAACGCGGTTTTCTTCTGTAAAACCAAACGCAAACAGATAAATAAATAAATGTTCCATCCTCACTGTCAACAATTTGACTGCAGTATGAATAAAATCTGCAGTGTTGCCAGTTTGTCCCTTGTGGCTAAATATTAGCAGAACAGTTTTGCAGCCACATATCAACCACACCAAGTTACCCCACCCCCCCAAACTCACAACACCCACTACTGCTTGTAAACTAATGCAGCCACAAGTTTTGTGTGCATCGTTAAGCCCTAACAAATGTGCCGGACGGGTTTCCTTTCTCACAGAACATTTGCAATGCTGATTTTTGGAATATTTTGAAATCTGTTTGTGTACAGCCATGTTTACATCAGCTAGCAGTCTCCATCTTCCTCACCTTTTTCCGGAGCATTTCTACAGCTGTTGACCAGTGACACAGCGTGGGCTGTGTGCATTAGATACCTACATAACCGCACAAAAGTCACACTAAACAAGGGACATGCTAACCAAAGTTGTGCCTCCAGTCGGAGCTCCATAGCACCAGCACCAGATGCTCCACAGGTTACCTTTAAATCCACCACCAAAGATAAATGTTGGGGTAATCTGAATACACTGGTGACTGGCATAAGATGCGTCGTTAGTGCACTTAACGTCACAAACACAATGAAATGACTCTTCATGCTATCACAGTTTGATCCATTCAGCATGAGGCTTATTTTTAGATGAATGGGGCACTACCTTGGAACGCTGTATACAGATTCCTTAATGCATCCATCACTGAAGAGTATCCACAGAACAAGTCAGGGCTGCACTAAAGATTATTTCCAGCACTAATTAATTTGTCAATTATTTTACAAAGTACAAAGTGACATCTCGAAAGTGCAGCCAAAGATATTCTGTTAACAATGACATCAAATGGAGGAAAGCAGCAAATCTTTGCATTTGAAGAGCTGATACCAGCAAATGTTTTGCATTTTTGTTTGATCAATAACCTAAGTGATTAACCAATTATCACAATTGCTCTTCTCAACTGACATATAAATGGTTTATTCATTGTTTCAGCACTAGCGAGAGTAACTGTGGTCCAGAAAGTAGCTGGTTGTGAATACAGATGGGTAGAAAAGGAATTGTGTTCAGTGGCATCAAACGTGATGGTGATCATTTAATCCATATTTTCACAGAGCAATTACAAGGTAGTTATCACCTGAAAGAACAGGTGACCAAATCTTAGTTCAAAGACATGCATGGTGAGATCTATAAAATAAGGATTACAGTGCGGCAGGAGACTTGCAGAGCACGCTGTTCCTGCTTTTTAAATGTTAAAGATTACCCTCTGTCGAATCAGTGGATAAAAACAGGAAAAATATTAAATACTGTGGTGAATCCAGCATTATCCTTTCCACGTCCCCTCAGGCTTGTTTTTGCGAGAGACGGATGTTTGTACCTCTACTTGCACTTTCCCTTTGGAAATATTCATCAGAAGTGCTGGCTGCTTTCACTCCATAACCTCTTCCTCTATCTGGCTCTCTGTATCTTTCCCTCTCCCTTCCTCTCCTCTAATGGCTTAAGTCTTCCCTGGGGGAAAGATAGCCAGGGATGATGCTTCTGTGGATGGGTTTAGAGTTGCTGAAGGTCTTTCTTGTCATGGGAACAATATAAAAATGATAAAGCTGGATTTTGTCAGGGCTTTCTTGATGTATTTCATTTTCTCAAAGCCAGATGACTGCTCTCTGCTTGGCTATGGCCCTGGTCTGGTTTTGAATCATATTCACAAGCTGTCTCTCCTAGTTATCTTGTTCTTTATTGCCTCTACTGTATTACTTCTTGCCATTGCTGGATGCCCAGATGAGAATCACAACTAAGGTGTCCTGAAGCCCATTTAACACATTTATACTTTTCTCCCAGAGGTGCAGATATTTCTCATTGTATCTTGAATAATAGCATTGAAAATTACATAGTGTCACCTTTTTTTTTCTTTTCTTACTCAAGGAAATGCCAGCTAATCTGTACTCAGACAGGGCTGCACTGCTGGAATTAACTACATTTCTTCAGAAAAGATATTTCATATTACCTCTCAATAATGATTTACCGCTGACTAAAACAACTCTGACACAAGCACATTCACGTAACATGATGTACTCAGATGAGATCCGCTTTGCAATTAATTACTTGCTAACAACATACTCTGAGCGATAAAAGCTTATAATGAGAAGCTTTATGAAATGAAGGTGGGTCAGGTTTTTCATTTCCGATGGCGACCAACAGGGCAATACATGGCTTCATTCATGGTAGCTGCATCCATGATCCATAGCACTAACTGAACTCAGACACAAATCAGTGTTTAAGCACGAGCAGTAACTGGTTGATAGCACAGCAGTCAGGAATATAAATATAAATATTTTCCTCCTATAGCATATTATGTACCTCTACACTGTGGTACATGGTGACTTTTACGTCAGTGAAAGTTCTGAGTACTTTTCCCGCCATTGTTATTAAGTGATTACTTAATTTAAAAGGGGGGGGGGGTTCTTTAAAACTCTCAAATGCTGCATACAAAACTAAAACTTCACATCTCTCGGACGTTACTGTCAGTTTCACAAGCATTTTGACATTTTTTATATTGGTGCTTAATGATGCTTTAATTTGAATCATTTCACATATTTTTTCTAGATCTCGATTTGCTTCACACACTCAGCGCGTAATTTGCGCTGTCTACATGTGAGATTTGTGTGGTACTAACATGCTTATGACGTATTTGACAGCAGGAAATTATCGGGGCAACAGCGCGGTCATGGCCATCTCTGCCGATTTGTCTGATGATGCATGATGTCAGATAGTAGCACGGAAAATGAGACTGCGCACTTTACTGAGGCTGGCACTCGCAAAACTTACGCATTAAGCTGCGATGTCTTATGAACGCCGGTCACAGTGAAACATTAAGAGACTTTTATTTCTCCTGAGCACTTTATAGGTGACAATATTAATCTCTTTGACATGAAGGACTTTTCAACACTGTATATGTTCTTGATTCAAAGCACTGGTAATGATCCACTACATCCACATCTGTTCCTTTCATTACGCTTTACACACTCACTATTTACTCTCAGAGCCACCTTCAGCCTTGATGGCACCCTCATAGGACTGAATTAATAGTTTGATCCAAATAGTCAAATAGTCACATAGACTTGCAGACAGAAATGTGAGGAGAATGGAGGAAGGCTTGTTTCTTTTTCATTTTGTTTCACATTTCTTTTATGCTGCTTGTACCGACTTTCTTTGTCCTCACTGTTCAGAAAAGCAATTGTCAAATTGCTCCACAGATGGATTCTGACAAACATGTCCATATCACAAGGACATAATCCTACAGCAGCACCTCATGTCTTATATAATGGAGCACTAAAAATAGTGCAGCAGACTGAAATGACAAAAAAAACAAAAAAAACTTTGGAGTACTACATTTGCAGTAAAACAAACTGCTGTAGGTATTTTTCAGCATGACTCAGTGCGCCTAAAGAAAAAGCCCAGAAAGCTGTCTAACCAGCTCTGCAACACGCTGGCATGTGGAACACTCAAACACACACAGCCTTAATGTTTATTGAGCGTTATGTCATTGAGCTGAACCTTTCATTTCCTTGTATTTTAAAGCTGTACATGTAGGAACTGAACCATCGAGTAATATGAACAGTGAGCCTTCAAATGTAATAGCGGCATGCCATGGCAACAAATGCAGTGCCATTCAGAAGGAAATACAGCAGGAGAGATGCACGCTGCTGCCCAGCTCGATGAGCGAGCGAGCGCTCATCAAGAGGGTGCAACAAAACCACCGTAGGATCACATCGCTCAGGGAACAGGACTAAAGGTCTCGAGCCCCCTCACTGGAAGCAGCTAATATTCACTGAATATTGAACAGAGTGGACTACATACTCCTGAGCTGGCAACAGCTAAGAAACAAAACATTTCTCCAGGGCGTTGGATACATTTAATTCTTATGCACAGCAAATTTCATTGAAAGTATCTCATTATGATCTGCAACATTGGCCAACAGGAAATTTTGACTGTGGCGTTGGATTGAAGGCTAGGAGGTAACTAAAGCCTTAGAACTCGTCCCCGGGGGGGACATTTCATGGCAGTCTGGCCAGTAGAATAAATTGTGTCTTGCTTTAAATCAAACTCTTGGTCTGATGGAACAACAAAGTGACAATGCCTTGTGTCCAGCTTTAAGAGGGTAAAAAGCCTTTACCTTCCAATGGGAGAATGACTAAAATATAGATTTGCTCTTCAGTATAAGTATATAAGCAGTAAATCCTACAGGGAAACAATGTCTTGCTTGGTAATTTCAATTTTCAGAATTCAGAGCAAAAAATGCATATAAATAAGTGCATTTGGAAATAAAATATGATATAAACGCTTGGTCAGGACCCCTTGGCATCACATTTCAAGGCAGTGGGAACCCCTTCAGCGTCATTTTTCCACATGGAGGTAGTCCAATTTCTGTTGACAGCCTGCTCTCACTTCCAAAATGTCAAATGACATGTTATAAAAAGTCCACCCGTGCAGCAGGTTGGGGAGGTTGGATGGGTCAAGTGCAGGACTTTCAACCAGAAGACCAAGGTTTGAATCCTGTGTGAGCGAAGTATCATGCCTAACTTAATGTACACAAGGAATGTATGTAACTAAGGTGCTTATTTTTAGCCAAATCATGATCTCTTCATAAAAATAAACTGCAACTGTTTCACAACATTAACCTCGTGTTTATTATTGCTTCATTTTGAAAGTCTGCTAACTCGCTGGATTAACCTCTAACCAACTAATGTTTGCTCAATTTCTAATGGTTTGGTTTTTGCCTCCACATCCTGTTTGACTCACTGCAACACCATTTTAAACTGAAAAAAAAAAAAAAAAAAAAACATTCTTTGGAAGAGCTTAAAGTAATGCTAAAAGACTTATAATAATAAGAGTTGTGACTATCCTTAGCTTCACATGTAAATTTAAATGTTCAGTTGCATTTTTCTCCTTTTATCTTGGCCATTTGGTTTAGTCTGTTTCCATCTGTGTGCCATCAACTTACTGTCACACTTACCAGACTTATTCACACCATCTGACTCTGGTTATCGTATTAAAATTAACCATTCATAGATGCAAAAACAATGCCAAAATGCAGTGGTGCCAAATTGAACAGAAGCGCTATCACTGCATTGTCAGAAGACAGCTGCGATCAGTCAGAAGGTGAAAAACAACTTTCTGTTACACACAGAGAGCTCTGACACAGTTTTTTTTTTTCTGTAAGTACATTTATGTTGCTGTGAGCAACCTCTTTGCTGCTGCTTGTGTTTGAATAATGACCAAATACGACTCTTAATTCTTGCAAGGCAAGGTCGCCATCACTAGTTTGCTACTAAGATACAAATGAACATAAGCAAAACTGGGTGCAAAATGACTATTTCCAGTAAGTTCACTGTAGTCGTTATCCATTTCTGTAGCCTATTTAGAACAAGATGCTTTGTTTGCAAAGCAGAATTGCAAAGGAAGTACTATTACTCTAAGCACAATGAGGGTATAATGATTTGTCTGTTAATTTGAAATGTTGGTGACAGGTTTAGGTGCATTTTGACAGCTTGAGCATTTTGCTGTGTATTTTATAAATTACAGCATATCACAATTCAATATTCAACAAAGATATTTGAAATAGGATAAAGATGGCTGTTTTTTTGTTTTGTTTTTTTCATTTGAGCTGTATAAACCCCACTATCTTCTGCTGTGACAGACCCTTGATATTATATCCTGTAGTGTAGAGTTAATGTATTTGCTCTTATGGAAAACAATAATATTCATAATTTAAAAAAAAAAAAAACAGTGCATGATAAGGAATCCCACTTGCTCCAGAAAAGACTGCAACACCAAGAAGGACAGAGAGTCACTGGGACAATGACAAATGTAGGACATCTGATTTAATATGAAACATGGGAGAGCCTTATGGGGGAAGAGCATTGAAAGCAGCGCAGCTACAGAGCAGAGCATCCCCTATAGGCCCATCCCATGTCACCGCTGGGCAGTGGCTCCACCACCACCATCACCACCACACCTGTTTCTCCACAACAGGAAGGTAGCCTCCTAACCTTGCCCACACAGCCTTAATCTTCCAAATGCTGCCCGAGCATTTGAATTTCTGCACATCAATCTCAGGGCCCCGTCCTGCCTTGATTAATGGTCCCCATCTATCACGGCACCATGTGGCGTGCAGGCCTTGCCCCGCCAGACAGCTTTGCTTTAGAATAATGGGTGCACTCCATCCCAGTCCCTACCATGCAATGATTGTGCATCTTTGTGATCTATCTGTCAAGCCCCTCTGTCAAAAGGGACAACAGGGGACAGTGCAGGTGGAAGCAATCAGGACGGGGGGGGCAGCAATGCAGCATTTACCTACAGTATGCAACAGAATGCCTTTGATTGTGGCTTGCTGTGCTGCCTGATAAACACAGAAGTATTTTCTCACAGACAATGCCGTGTCTCTCATTCTGTTGCACATGGGAGCATGAAGCCTTGGAGACATTCACTCTGCCATCAATAACGTTGGCAGGAAAAGCCAAGCCACTAATGGTGACTGCAGGTTCTATTCATGTATGGTCACTTTGTTGCTTCTCTGATATTCTAAACAAAATGATATGATGTACATCCACCCAAATTCACCGTCTCATGAACACACGGGGTGGGTGAGGAGTTCATTTTCAACTGGACAGGAACATACAGCAAAGCGACCGTCACGTTGGTTTAAAGGTACTCTGTTTAGGAAACACTTGTTTTCATCAATATTCGGAAAATAATTAGCTGCAATTATGTCTGTCTCTTACCAAAGCAATTACATGCCACATGATCATGGCCCTTTTTTGGGCACGCCAGTATTCTGTGGAGTCAAGAGCTATTCATGCCTTTAAACAAGCCATTCATCACTGTCATATGAATATTTCTCACTCTTGATGGCGCTTTTGTGTGCCTTATTACAGGCAGACAGGAGAACAAAAACTCATAGTCCCTATGGAAAACACATAAACCAGGCAGAAATGTGTCTCTCTTTAATTGAGAACTCGCTCGTAACAGCGATAATTAAAGTGCCATAGCGGTGCAGCATTTTGCATGGCAGAGGAACAAGTGTGGCCGCGTTCAGACGTCGGATCTAACCACTACATCTTGGTCGCTTGATATTCTCCGGCATTGTTTTTTTTAAATGTCGCAGCCCTATTACATTGCCCACTGGGATCGGCGCCGATATGTGGGAGTATTGTGTTGCTGCCTGTTGCTGACATTTCGACCGGCTGGATATTGCTGCTGCATTCCCCAAACATCACCCACTGGTCCACTGCTCACGTCTGTTCCAGGCGTGAAAATGAATGCCCCCAAGCCCCCCCTCGACCCCCACTCCTCACAGACGATCATAGCTCAAAGCTGGGAAGGAGCAGAAATAGAAGGAAGTTAAATTGCTCTTTAAGGTTTTCATACGTTACTGCAAGTGATGCTTAATATATGATATACCTGAAAAATCCTTTATAAATCTTTTCCGAACTTTGTTTCGAGGCAAATCTGTTATTAGGAGAATAGTTTCAAAAGCAATGCCCATCAGCGAGGCACATACATTATGGTATACACAAGCTTCTACGGACAGGATGGTCATACAGTCACAAGTGATAGTAGACACAGTTTTTGACACAACTGGCACCTTCTAGGGGCACTTACAATAGGTGACATCCTCACAGTCGAGGGCTCTAAGAAGCAAACTGTGAGATAGCAACGTCTCCTGGCCAGGACCTCTGTTGCAAATCACCCCCCTTTGCTCACTGCCCATGTTTCCTGTTTGTGCCAGCTGTCACATAATAAGAAATTGCCAAAAAAAGACAGGATTTTAGAAGGAGGGGGAAAGGAAAGAAGAAATTCATAGAATCCGTTACAGATCTCACATGGACGAAGTCTTTCTGTTATGAAACCACGCACACCACAGCCTCAGAAGCAAGAGTGAATCTGTGTTAGTATTAAAAGCATTAAATTACAACTCATGAGTACAGTTTGTCAAAGGAAAAAGAGAACATGTTCTTTTACTGACAGAAATTATTGATTCGTGGGGCACTTTTCATTTTATGAAAAGTCCAGTGAATTGAAGCATTATATATATATATATATATATATATATATATATATAGAGAGAGAGAGAGAGAGAGAGAGAGAGTAATTTAAGTCATATTATAATCTTGGATTATCCAACAAAAGTACCAGAGCCATCATCTGATCTGCCAGTATTTGTCCACTATGGCACTAGGAACAGGTTGAAATGGATGGTCAGGTGCATAAAGTTCTAGCAATTAAGAATAAATGACCATATTAATATATGTCTGCTACCTTCTCGGTCACTAAATTTGGTTTAGAAAATGCCCTCATACACTTTTGCTTTCATCACAAGAATTGCACATATAAAATGGGGTTTTTGTTATTCTGGATGTAGGCGCATTTCTGACAGACAAAGTGGGAGAGGGGGGAGGGCAGGAGCCAAAAACATGCGTGCATTCTCAGTTGACCTTGCCTGAGTTGGTGTGCAGCGGATGGCACATATATCACAATCCTGCACCGCTTTGGCGAATGGAAAGCGGCTGGAATGTTTTATGTGTGCAGGTTAAGAAAAACCATCACTGTGCATCTGGAAAGTAAATTTTCCAGCCAGGCCTGATGTCTTTCCTGTATGAAAGTAGGGCCGCGAGAGTCAAGAGCGAATACTCTGACCCACATACAGGTAGGCTCCAGGCTTAGCTGCACAGTCATATTACTTTCTTAGCATTTGTCACGTGTTGCAGCGCTGTGTGTTGCATTGTGTCTCTTTGTGTTCTCTCCTGTGCGTGTATGAGTGTGTGTATGTCCAGGTACCACCCTCCCCCACCTTGCAGCTGCAGTGAGTGATTGGTTGCAGCTGTTTTCTACCATCTCATCAGAGCCGGGAGTTTGAAAGACCTGGAGAGAGCTACAGACGGTGCCAGTGGGCCATTTGACAGACGTCCGTCTCTGTGTTGCCGGTGTGTGTCGGGTGTAGTAATATCACTCCATTTGGAGTTGCTAGCATGTTGCTGGTGTGCGCCGAGGTCAGTAAGCGTATTTGTTTTGGAGGGAGGATGTTTATAAGTGTTTTTATTTTTTTATTTAGTGGCTTCAGTTAATGTTCATCATAAGTTATTTACTTTGGACTTCATATGTTAATAAATCCATAATTTGTGCATTTACTTCAGTTTCCTTGCTTATTTTTTCCTGGGCTTCATTTTATTGTTAGTCCTCATGCCCGGGGCTTTCTCAAGGATGTAGACAGCATTTAAACAACAGATTAAGTGTTTCTAGGAGAGAAAAAGAGATGATTTCATTTCATTTTAACTTGCTAAAATAAATGGAAAATTGAATGCAACTGTGAATGAATGTGGTGCATTCCTGTTAAGCATACATGCAGCTTGTGGGCAGGCGAGCCAGAACTGCTTGGGGCCCCAGGCCATGACCCCCGAGGGCAGACAAACTTCACTTCACAGCAGCAGTGTCTCAAAATGTGACCACAAGCCCTCCTCCGCCTTAAACAACCAATGGATGACATCTCAGTAGGAAACATCCCTAAAGGGGCCCCATGTCATCCCTGTCGAACTTTGATGATTTGCAATTACCTTCTTGAATGTTTGGATTGAAAGTCAGTGAAGGCAAATGAAGACTTATCTGTCTGGAAGTGAAAAAGGAGAGAAAGGGTGAGGAGAAAAAGCAAGAGAGTTGTAAGTGGATCAGATAATGATTATTAAGTATAACAGCAAATAACTGAAGGCTGTTATTTAACGTAGCCTCAACCAATGGTGGAGAGATTTGGAATAACTTCAGCTAGCGACCCTGCTAACTGAAGTATGACAGGCAGAGTTGGAGCGATAAACTAAGTATTCTAAACAGTCTACCTTAAATCATGTCTAAATAGGTGAAGCGTCAGCAGAAGTGGACAGTATCGCCCTCTCAGTGCTCTCCTCCTCTCTCAGTCATGCTTGTGATGCTGTCACTCCTCCTGTTTTCTAAGCTCAGTTTTTCTCCACCACTGTTGATGTGAGTGGCAGCATTTTCAAAATCAGTGCTTTATGTGTTATATTGCATGTCAACTGTATATTACGCTCGCTTATTTGCAGTCCGTGACAGTTGTATTTGTCTGTTTGTATTGTTTGTGTTTAATGTTGCATCAATGTTTAGGCTGCCCTTGTGGCCATGTCACTCTTGGGAAAAGAGAATTTGATCTCAATGAGACTTTACCTGATTTAATAAAGGATATATATATTTTGTAAATTGCAAGGTTTACATTTTGACAATACTACTAAATAAACGCTGAAGGGGCCCCCTGGGAATGTTTGCGTAGGGGCTCCACAAACTCTGATATCGCCACTGCTGTCATGTTCTCTGACCTATTTTAGAAGCCTTGTAGCTTTGCTTTAAAACAGTTTTTGGAAAAGCGACAGGCCTAATGAGCATGGACTTTAGCTTGCCAAAGTGGAATACAAAATGCATGCCGTTCATTTGCCAGTGTGGGCCCTATTTTGTTTTCATTCAAAATTCAGTAGGTTATGGGCCACGGGTGTTTCATGTGAGCTGGGCGCCATTAAATGGTGAATTCCATACTACATCAGTTATGCGCGAAATAATGAACAGGACAGATAGCTGGCATAGAATGAGTGAGCAAGAACAAACATGGAGCAGCCTGTGCAGCTTAGGAAGGTTTTAGAGGAGGGGCAAGTGACTGATCCTGGTTCAGTGTCATCAAGAAATATTGCCATGGGGACTGTCATAGACAGACAGAGAGATTTTATTGCGCTGTTACAGCAGCATGATCAACAACGCATTAATAGTAGCAATAAAGGTTAAAAGCAGAATTGCAGATCTGCAGAACAAGACAGTGAATATGGAATAAAGAAAAGTTCAATATATACATGAAAACCAGTGAAGATAATAAAGAATGGGTGTGCAAAAATGGCAGTGAATAATGTCCACTATATATGTATGATAAAAACAGCATGTCCAGATGATGGCGCAGTCGCGTGTTCACCTGTCAGAGGTGAGCTGTTGTACAGTGTTAAGGTGAAAGGCAAGAATGATTTCCTGAAACGTTCTCTCTGACCGTTTTAGAGAATGAGCTCTACTGTCCCTGCAGTGTGTCATGGAGGGGTGGGGATGGATCGTCCATGATGGAGAGCAGCTTGTTCAGTGACCTCCAGCTCCACGCTGACTCACACGTCTCCAGGTTTTCACCAATGATAGTCCCAGCCTTGTGAATGAGTTTATTGATCCTGCTGGCACCTCTGGTACTGATGCTGCTCCTCCAGCAGGCCACAGTAGTTGGCGCTCAGCACCACAGACTGGAGGAGGATTTCCAGCATCTTGTTCATGCATTGAAGGATCTAAGCTTCCTCAGAAAGTAGAGTCTGCTCATCCCTTGTTTTGCACAGCGTCTGTGTTTGTCCTGCAGTCCAGTCTGTTGTTCAAGTGGACAACTGCTTACTTACTTACTAACAATTCCAGCCTGCTCGCCCATTAGTTTTATAGGCATGGTCGCAGTTCTCATCTTCCTAAAACTGACCATCTACTTGTCTTGTTTACATCTGATGACATGGCCAACGCATTAGTAGTTTAAATAACATTATTTTGGCTTTCAATAGAGAGAAACGCTGTGCAGCCATTTTTATTGATCTCTCAAATGCATTTAATACTGTTGCTCATACTTTGCTTTTAAAAAGTTTTCTCAAGATCAGATTTGATGAAACTGCATGTGCATTGTTTCAGAGTTTCCTCTTAAACAGACATCAGTGTGTCACTATCGGTAGTATTAAACTAATTGTGAAAATTGCCAAAGGTGTCCCACAGGGCTCCATCCTGGGACCTGTTCTGTTCACTCAGATTATACAGGTAATGTACATTCAGTCTCTTCAACAGTGCTGTGCTGATTTACAAGTTGCGCTCAGTGAGCATAAATAAATTCTCCATGCACATAAAAATAATTCAGATTTTTCACCTGAGCTAAAAATATTAATAATGATCTCCTCATCATCTTTACTAAGAATGGTATGGATATTGAAAGAGTCATGCAGTACAAGTATCTTGGAATTGAGCATATTAATGAAAAAAAGTGCTTTCTTCTTTAGGAATAAAGCATGTTTTGTTCCTCTGCGTTTTACGTTTACTTATTGAGGTAACCTCTCTCTCAGCCTTGGTATACGGTGACATTTTATACATGTATGCTTCAGCTGTGACTTTGAAGCCCTTGGATGCTATATATTATATCACATATGGTGTGCTCTGCTCTAAGATTTAATACTGGTGATATTTAAAATAGTCATTATTGTGGGCTGTATGCTAAGGTTAGGTGGCCCCCTCTCTCTCAGTACAGTGACTCTCACTCATAGATACTGGGTATTATTTATTTATAAAGCCCTTACTCTTTTTCCCCCCTTACATAACTTCTTTGTTGTCTTTTAATGTGGGCCCTTAACAAACATACTGGATTAAATTACATGTTCCACTCCACAAAGTATGTGAATATGAGTGGGATTAATCTTGGATCCATGCAGTGCTTTCTTTCAGTTTTAGACTGCCACACTACCTCAAGAAAGAGCTTTATTCACAGTTTGCTCTCTGCATCTTAAGGGAACAGTAGGCTGCAACAAAATTATCCGAAGATGGCGCCTTAAAACAGTAGCTATGTTTGCAATGCTTTTTTATGAGGATAACACTGAAAAGACATCTCATAAAATGAATAAATCCCTCTGTGACCTTGTTGCTTCTCACAGCCAAGATAAAGACAACTGCCAGGTCCTGTGACACAATTCCAAGTTTTATTATATAGAATATAAACTTAACACTGACCGCTCCTTGACTGATGCTTGCTACAAACTTGAGAGGCGCAAATATACCCGATTACACAAGAAGCTCTTGCTCGTTTTTGTCAACATAAACTCCTCTATGTCCCTGCTTTCTATTTTCATGATAGTTATGAATGCTTGCACTAAATACGACCAGTAAATGTGTGCAGTCGGCCGATAAGTACTGAATGTTTGTTTCACACAGCTGTTAATGAAGGTTATAGATTGTATCCCTGGATGTGGAGAGCCCTCCACATATGTCTGCAGTTGTACACACTGACATTTATACCAGTACTGATTCAGCCAATCTGGACAGAGCCACCAACTCCTACCAATATGGGCTGAAAAAATAGCCATACCCTAAACCAACATCTTCACAGCGAGGTGACAAGTCAAATTAAAGGTTGCACGAAAAGTGTTCTGCCTGCGGTCAAAGACATATGGTTACAGTATGTAACCATTATTCCAATTTCCTTCTAACAGGCTCTTTGGGTTTAAAGGAGCAGAGTAAAATGCCTGCACTTACTGTAATCACACCAATATACACAGCTGTACCGTAGCATAGTTTACAATTAGGGCCACCATTCAAGGCACTTCCATACTAGGTACCATACCTCTATATCCCACAATACCATGCCTCTATATATGAAATTCAATTCCATTAAGCAACCGGTAGCCTTCACTGCCTCAGCACCGGTAACAATGATTAAAATGCATTTAAAAAGGCACACATGTACAAAAGTGGGAAATGAACTGAATAATTATGATGACTTCTCATATCTAATTTGAGAAACTAACCACTGCTGATTTCACCCGAGAAATCTGTACAGATTCTGGCCGATTTCAGTGTCCCCCAGTTTGAGCAATCCCAAGGTCTGATTTCCCACAAGGCATCTTTCATAAGATCTGTTTTAAACTGTTGTGAGCTTGTCTTCAGATTATTATATCAGAAGAATTGCACAAAGTAATGCTTCTTTTCCCTATTTTTATCAGCTCTGAGGATGCTGTCGATATGTTTGAATAAGCTTTGTTGAAACTTTCAGTGGACAAAACTGACATGGTGCATGTTCAATGTGAGCAGATGTGTAATGGTTGATTAATCGGTGTGTACCATATGAGCATGAAGTTCACAGCTTCTGGCCATACAGAAAAGGCAGATTAAAACCGTTAACACAATGTAACTCACCGCTTCGTTCCCACCTTGCACAGTTTTTGTACTTGTACTAAACTGCTAAACAAATAAACTAAACTAAACAGAAAAGATGGAGGTGGTGACTTTGTCTGGAACATGACTTGTGGAGCTCTCTGAACCTTGACCATCAGCAGTGAGGGAACTGTCCGTGGTGCTTGCCACAGTTTCATCAGACAGTGCAGAGCTGGGCCTGTGACTGTGCTTCTGTGATTGTTGCAGCAGTGTTGGCTGTTTGTGAGTGGAAAACCATAAGCATTTTACATCCTGTTGCTGAGTCGTGGAACTTCCCATCCTGTTTCCCCTAGTTGTAGGCTTGTGCTATCCCAGTTATTTTTGTCACAGCTCAGCTGTATGGTCAACCATTTTAGCCTAACAAGCTGTAGCATTTCCGTTTTTCACCTTAATCATCAGACGGTTTATTCATGAGGCATCACTGAACCTCTGTCATCGCTCTCTGCTTGGGTCAGTATCGCAACCCCTGCTGTCAGCCTCAGTTTTCTGCATTGACGTGGCTGCTGCCGTGTTGACAGGACGAGGAAGCAGAATGGCACGGCAGAGTGTTTCATCCGCACATTACTCTATTTGGGATGGCAGAGGATCAGGTGAAAAATAGGTGCAGGGCATTAAGTCACACAGTTCTATCTCAGCTGGAAGAAAATAGGCTTGGTATCACAGATAGAGAGAAAGCCAAACTTTAAGCAACCCTTCATCACTTGGCCTTGAGGTCTTTCCTGCAGGCAGCACGGATGTCACATCACTCTTGCACTGTCTGTGGTACTAAAGACGATTGTGCAGGTACAGGCACAACAAGCAGTGGATGATCACAACAAGCAGATTTACTCTCCATATCAGGACTCCCAAATGTCAAAGCACAGTTTATTAATAACTGGTAGGAAGGATGGAGGAGGAGGCGGAGGATGAGAAAGGATGTGGGTGATTGTTATATGTAAAGAAACACTCTCACACATTATTCCACTCCTATAGATGAGGCAGATCCTTGCAACCTTTTCAAGTCAATAAAGGCACTTTCTTCACATGTAATTATCTGGATGTTCTTAAGGCTATGATAAAAGGTGATGACAGATTCACACATCTCTATACACAAGGTTCATTTCATTCCTTGTTAGTTTTCCTCGTAAAATATACCTACAAGGCCAGTATCGGCAATTGATACCAATGCATCAAATGAGAAATAATAATAATGTAATTTGCAAGACATTACAAACCAGAGCTAGCTAAAGCAAACTAGCTTAAAATTAAAAACGATTTAAAATAAGTCAGCTCTTTCTATTTTTAGCTTCAGCTTATGTGTTTATGATGATGCAAGGCGGCCGTCTTTGGCTGAGTCGTGAAACCCCTTGGATTCCCTGGAGTGGGCCTGGCTGTAAATTCAGTGTGGAAATGGGTGCAGATTAAAGCTTCATTAGTCAAGGTTTTAGTAGCTATGTACTGTGCATGCTCTCCCCCGCCCGCTGCATCCTTGCTTCTCTCCCTCAACACGTGTATTGAAACAGACTAACGCATACACAGCAGCGGAATGAAATTACTCAGACGATACAAGAGGTAGTACACAAACACACACACACAAACATGCATACTGTGCCTCACTGTTCTGAGAAAGCTGTTTATTTCAGACACAAGCACCATTTTTCTTTTATATACGTTGTTTTCCAAACCAGCACTTGCTTCATTCTGCTGTACTCTCCATGTTACATAAATTTTATATGTAGTTTATTGTGTATCTCACACACACAACTATTTCTTCTATAGTATGTCAGCTTGTCATTGTTTTTTTTTTTACAAAATGCGAAAACTTTTGCAAAACCGCAAAATGAAGCATCTGAATCATCTCTTTTATCAAATTTCAGTAAGAAAACATTAACTGCTGTGTAGTATGAATGAAATAATTAATGACAGCTCAGTTATTTTCAACATTACTTAAAGCTACTATGACAAATAGAAATCACAGGAATAACAACTTTTTCTGCCAAGCCTTAAAGGACCAGGGTGTAGGATTTAGGGGGATCAATGGCAGAAATGTAATATTCATGGTTAAATGCTGATTGAATGAAAATAAGAATCTAGAGAGGGGGTTCTCTTCCACGGAGTCCGCCATGTTGCACCGCCATGTTTCTACAGAAGCCCAGAACGAACACACCAAATACTGGCTCTAAAGAGGCCTTTTTGTTTCCCATGGCCACTATAAGGGAGGGTGAGATGAGGGCTATTCAGCTGGTTGCAATCAGCAATGTCCCCGTTACATGCCATTTAATTCTACACACTGGTCCTTTAATAATGTACCTTCAGTTGTGATAATGATGACAGAGAAGTATCATCTTATTACTGCATCAGCATTAGTGAACAGTGTGCAATGCTCAAGTCCACCCCTATGGTTGGAATATGGTGTTTTGAGTTTCATGAGGCGTTTTGCTTAACATCACATACTCCTCCATGGGTGACAGAACATACCCTGTGGCACACTTTGCAATTTTCCGTTTATTTATTCTCTCCCACACAGAAGCCGGAAATATTTAGCTTCCTATTCTTCGTGATAGTTTTGCAAACTCTTGCTTCTGACAGGGGGGTTTGAAGAGGAGGCACAGGCCATTTTTAAATCGGAGGCTGACTCCCACTGCCTGCCAACAACTCCTAAACATGGCAACAGCGAATGCAAACACACACAGACACCATCACACGCAGAGCGAGTGAGAAAACTAAGGACAAAGAGCTCCCCGCCTGCTTTTGTCATTACATTTGCTCTCTATTAGTCGCATCTTAGAAATTTACTGATTTCATGTTTTTTTTTTCTTATTCCTCTCTATATATTGTAAGTGAAGAAAAATAGAGCAAATTATTTAAGTTACTGACTCAAAGCAGAAAAATGTTTTTCACTAGATAAAGCTTCCTTGTGTGTCCTCCACAGTGGGGATGAGCTACATGATCATGACTGTCGTGTATATACAAAAACTAATCAATAATCAGTGTTTCTTTGGAAACAAGTATTAGGTTCTGCAGAATACAGCTGATTGAAAATGAATTTTTTTTTTGTAATTAATGTGATTCAATTTTAATTGCTGTTCATGTGTCACTGATGTTCTTGCCAAAGATTGTTCATTTAAAATACAACAGTTGTAAAAATGCAGTGTTGTCTGTTTACACAGTCAAGTACGGCTATGACTCATATCTGTACCTACAGGATAATAGTACACTTGCATCAGGAGACAGAAAAAGAGAGGGGAACATCAAAGGGAATGCAGACCGGCTTCACACAGCCCTGCATGTTTAAAACGCATGCATAATACAATACCAAAAGCCTGAGAAAAAGGTTGTCGGAGAATGTTCAGGGTCACTTCTGACACAAAACAGTGTTAGAAGGCATAGATTCCTTTAGTCATATTCTTCACTGTGTGTGTGTGTGTGTGTGTTTTTGTGAGTGTGCGTGTTTGTGTGTGTTTGTGAATGTCTTTCATATTTCAGCAGATGTAATAGTCACAGGAGAAGAGTCTTTATTTCATTCTCATTCTATTGCTCCTTGAGTTTGTTTTAGTGCATAATGCAGTGATTCCTTCCATCCCCCAAATTTATCTTTTGAGAATTTGTTGAGTTTCAAAACATAAGCCGTGACCTGAGAGGAAATGCCACTCTTAGTGGGTGCCATTAATCACTATAATACTGCCAACAGGAAAAGGAAAATGACGCCGAACACTTGCAAGATGGTTGTGCAAGATGTACTGAAAGTTGACAGACCCCAACTGATATGACTCAGAGACACCCTATCTGGCTCTGTGTTTTTGACAATCAACAGTAGAGAGTGACAGGATGTGTGGAGGAAGAGAAGAAGAGGGTAAAAAACAAAGTTGATCTTAACCGGGTGATCTTATGGCAGTTATATGGTAACACTAATCCCCCAGGAACCCCTGAAAAAGATATCGAATAATATAACACAACAGGCTGTTAATATGGACTAAAACTGCACACTGGCCAGTTTTATTCAGATGAAGAATTAGAGAGCCAGCTAATAATACCACAGTTGCATAGAGATACTTTCAGGCTCAAGGAGGAAATATTACTGGAAGCACAAAAAAACCCTAACCAATGCCTTTGTTATGTCGACATACAGACACATAACATGATCTGTAACTTCACTTAGTCCCAGAAAACACAGTACAGCAGTCTTAATTTATTGTGCCATAATTCCACTTCCACTATAGATACAGAGACTGTGAAGACAAACTACCTAAAAAAGAAAAAGAAATCTAAGCAGGATTATAACATTGTTGCTTCAGGCAATTGATGAGACAGCCAACTTGGCCTAAATAGGTATCCAACAGAGAATTTATAATCTGCATTGTCTTTTTTAACAATCCCTTAGGAATTAGCTCTTACTGTCACAGCCGACTTCAGTAATGTATTAATGTATGGAGTTTGGTTCACTTTGCTCCTCCCGTTTAAGTACAGACTACAGTTTCATTTTAGAACCAAAAGTAGACTGAGTTCAGCATAGAGTTTCAATCTATCGCACTGTCTTTCTTTGCAGATGACAGGCCGTCGTATGGGGCTATAATAAACCATCAGGAACATGGTTGCTGCAATGACAAAAAACCCCTATAGCATTAAGTTTGTGGCTCTTCTAAATTAAAGCATTAGGAAAAGTCATTGTAATAGTCGCAGTGGCTGGGGTATCTTAATTATCCCAGAGCTGAAGATTATTGTGGAATATGTGTAAACAAAGTACCATGTAGACCTTATTGCCTCTGCTTAATTAAATTTCCTCCTTGATTGAAAAATGCTCAGTCATTGTCAGTGATGTGATTTAGTTGAATTGTTTCTCTTTGCCATTCGCTGGTTCCAGCGTCGTCCTATATTTCCACACAGCTTTGAGTTAAAGGGAGTATCTGATAATGCAATCTCTATGATCTACTTTTTAAGGCTGGTTAATGTAATGATGATTAGAAAAGCAGGAAACGGGTTCTGCTGAATGTAAACTCTATCAGGGAAAAGCTCTGGCTCCTAAATGAATGCAATATGTGTGATCTAAAGACCAGGACCATGATTAGTGAAGTGGTTGCGTATTCATCTGTGGTGCAGTAATGTGTGACATCGGTGGAGGTTCCTGGTGAATCAGTAGGCAATTGGCCCCAATCCAACAGCGGACCCTGCATATATTATAATAATCGTGCTTCCTCCTGATACTGTGCGCCATGCTGGTTGCCTCACGTCGGAGCTCAGGCACAGGCAAGGTGACATTAACGTGCTTTTGTAGCTCAGGCCCTGATGGACTCCAGTGAGGATGTTTTTTGGTGCATTTTCTGCTTCAGCTGCAGCGAATCTTACAACTAAGCACCATATGTCTTAGCACTCTTAAATTAGTGTTTAGTCTGCGTACTCTACTGAAGGAATGTACTACATTTTACAACAAAAGATATACATTAAATGATTTAGAATGAGAAGATTCATATGTGCACTATTTGATCCCCAGGTGTTTTTTGAAGTTATTTTGTATGAGCAAAAAGCCTTTTTGATCTAAGAACATTTCACTTTTCAGAAGTCAATAAAAGCAATCGGAGAAACAAAAGCGTTTTTTGTGTTATTGTTCTCTCTGTTCGGCTCCTCAAAAACAACATTTCAATGATGTAATTCTTTTCATGCTCGCTGTGGAACTTTAAGGCTTGTGAAAGTTATCAACCCCCTCTCTCTCCAAAGGGTTGACCTGGAAAACACTGCCAGCCAAACTCATTTGAACAACATCAATGAAGGTGACCTCTGAACAGCAGGGCGCACGCTGCAGTGGCAATGCTTCAAACGCAATTTAACTGGAAATCACACAATCCGCCTTTATTCTCATTGAGTTCTTCTGTCAAAGAGTCATTTATGAGATATAGTTGTGGGTAATGTTGCAATTAGTGATGTGTTCTGCATTTAATATTCACTAAAATGAGGTTCTGTCAGAGCAAAGGCAATATGTGAGCTGGGGACTGCGCAGGGCAACGCAAGAAGAAATCACTTTGGCCATGATTTGAATTGCTGATGAGGAAGACCTTTACTAGGCCTTTGCTACAAACTAAAAGCTGCTGTTCACCTTTGTAATCAAATGCACTTTTATCTGTTATAATGGCACTTTAACATACCTTACACCTAAGATGTTCACTGGAGGTTATTGGTCTGTCTCACACTTTAAAAGGCAACCCTTACTCTATGCAGGTATCCTTTCACCAAAGTTAAATTTTACAGTTTCCTGTTAATGAGTGTTTTGTAATTGCTAATGCTGGCAATTACACAGTTGCCTCCTCTGCCCTATTCACAGCCCACAACAACAAACCTCTAATAGCTCTGTATGTATGGCAAAAAAAAAAATGGATGAGAGTGGCGGCGCACTCTATCCCTCTATCCGTCACTATTTATAGCCCAAACAATTAAGCTGAGGAGACCTTCATTAGCCTGCTGCTATTCAGCGGGACCCTGAGTCGCCTTGCCAGCCAGCCAAACAGGTGTTCCTTAATAATCACTGCTGAATTGCCAGCAACACTGGTTTGCGATTTTCCCTCCATATGTTTCAAGCTGTTAGCAGTCCTCTGCTGAGAAATGAATGACTTTCTGAGCCTCATTACAATATCTTACAGTACTTACAGGTGGCTGTTGGCTGGCAGTCTGACCCTAATATAAGACAAACTGGCAATGTTTATGACATTCAGCTGCAGCATCAAAATAACATATCACAGTATTTATTATCGGCAGAAGTTATTACTATGCCAATAGTATTACGATCAGAATATAAAGTTATTGTCGTGCCTGCACTCTTACTGCAACACCTCTTTTGCTCCTGGAAAATTGACTGTGTTTGCTTTCCTCTGAAGGATGAACACAGTCGTTATGAAGATGCTGCTACTGTGCTGACACAGTGGTAAGGGATGCATATTTGGTTATTTATGGGCATATTCACTACGAGGCACCTTGATTACGACCAAACATATATGGGCATTTTTAGCATTGCAGATTGGCTGCAATTCTCCACTGTAGCCGTGCCAAAAGCCAGGAGATGAGAGGCTGCCAGAGGTTTTGTAAATACTGCAGTGGCACGGCACCACTTGGGCCAGTTAGGCTTTGGTTCATTTGTTATCTCATCAAGCAGTGATAAAATATAATCACTGCGGGTTGTATATTGAGGGGTTGGTTTTGGTTTAGTTTGCTTCATTTTTCACCCTAGCATATCTGCACATGCATGCAATGTGTTAAAAAAGTATGTAAGCCCTCAAAAGCAAAATGTATACATGAAGAAAATATAACACCATTAAGTATTCTGTTTTTTTCCACACCTGCTTGTAAATGCACCAACTCAAAACCACAATTTATGAATTTGCTTAAAGTAAACTGCAGTATTCTTCACTTTCATACAATACAATAAACAACAAAGCACCTGAAATAAAACATTAGTACAGTTAACGGCACAGCATACAGTAAGCAGCAGAGCATAGCTCAGCAAATGAGTTAGAAAACAATGCTGCAGTAAAAAACAGGATGCAACTGATGCAAAGTGAGCAGGCTATTTTAAAGAGATGGCTTTTAAGAGCCAGTTCTGAATCCTGTAATGGAGTCCAGCATGTGGACGTGAAGGGGGGAGGGCGTTCCAAAGTTTGGGTGCAGCATCAGAGAAGGCCCTAGCACCCACTGCGCTGAGGCTGCCAGGAGATGTAAGCCTGAAGGAGGCCTGTGAGATAAACAGGGGATAGATTATGGAGCGCTTTAAATGTTAATAGTGAGATTTTAAAGTTAATCCGCTGTGACACAGGGAGCCAGTGTAGCTGAATCAGCAGGGGAGTGACATGTTCAGTGGACTTTGAACATCTACTATGAACATCACAACTTTCGTCATGCACCAAATATTGCCACTGATCTTCAATGTGATGCAAAATATTTATACGCTATATATATATATATAAACATAATTTATATGAGACTGAGAGGCCCGTGGCCTGCACACCTTTCTTTTAGAAGCTGGTCTGGCCTCTTCTACTTGCCCATTAGGAAACTGTCTGCTGCTTTCAAAGCAAATGAGAGGAGTTAATGTGATTGGACACCATGAAAGCCTGCCCCAACTTCATCTGCTGATAATATATTCCTCCCACTAACAATGCACTCATCCCGCTTCAGCCCCTTTTCCAGATTGCACCGCACTATGCCAGGCTTGTGCTTAACTCCGACCAAAATTAGACACATCCACCTGCACTCTCTCCCTGAGTTTGCTGGGTTTTCATCTGTTGAGTTCATTAATTCATTGTCACATATCGCATGCAGAATATTTCTATAACTGTCTATTTTGGCAGTGCCTGGTAAATTCATAACAGACTCAAGTAGTCAGGAATAGTCAGTATGTCAGCATGTCTGTAGGTAAGCCACCATTGACACTTCCTATTCAAATCAACAAATATTATTCTAATTACAGATAAATTACCCTACTATTTTTTTCTTCAGTTTTGCTCTAATTTATTCATTTTTTACATTATGTTTCATTTTCAGGTGCAATAAAAAACGCTCACAGTTTGACTGTATTCTTTCTGTCCTCTAAAAATATCTTTAAGATCAGGGAATGAACTGCTCCCAGCATTGAGTGATGGCTCCCACTATGATAGAATCATATTTCCATTCATCCATTCTACCTGCAGCATTGCACCAATTTAAATAGAGCTGTCGGTCTGCAGTCTTGCTGTAATTATGATGAAATACTAATTAGGGCAGACCTGACCTGTGCTGACATGCCCACGCTCTGAAATGTCTACTCCAGATGGCAGCAGGTACAAAGGATGTCTGGGGAAGAGACCTTTTTCAGGGTTGTCTGCACTAGCATAGGGAGGACCACTCCTAGTAGGTTAAGATTCGAGACGTGTCTCATTCGGTTTAGATTTCAGGTGAACAGTCTGGCCGATATCTGTCGAAGAGAACTGAGTTAGAGGGCTGCAATGGGGTTCAATGGCTGCTCAGGGACCCAACAAAAACGCTACAGGTGCTGTGTTTGTTTACCCCAGGAGGATGGCAGCAGCTGATCAACATCATCATTATGGGATGGAATTTCAGAGACGCTCATTACTGAGTTTAACCATGTATATAAATCCATTGTTTCTGTAGTTGTCAAGTTTGTTTCTTCAAATACACTTTCCATTTAGTAATAGTTAGATTAAAAAAGTACGAGGACTAAATGTGTCTGATTTTCTCTGCAGGATTGGGCCGACCTGACAAGAATGTTGAAATTGGACAATTCTGCAGTGACAGTTTTTTAAAAATCCAGCGGCAACGTTTTTAAAATTCTCACTCTCTACAATGGCCATGACATTTGGTTGGATGGGTTTGTGGTGAGAGGCGAACCCTGATCTCCTGCATAAAATTCAGCGGTGCTATAGGCTCCACCACCCTGACCTCCAGGCTCTTACAATCCACCTCGCTACATACTGTATGCGTGGGCCCGCTGCTTCCTTTATTTGTACTGAATGCTAGCACTGAATGCATTCCAGTGTGAGGTGCATTATTGTGAGCTGCCAAGACATAACTATTATTAATCTGGTAAAATGAATGATCTACTGCAAACAGATCCTCCAAACTAAAACAAATGCATCGCCATTTCAAGGCTGGCTAAAAAGGCATCTGCAATCTTTCCTCCTCCCAAGCAGGACCTGTGAGTAAGCAGTTTGGGGAAGTAGCCAGTTTCAGGGTCGTGCCCTTGTCATAGTTGTTGATAGATGCAGAGGCTTTAATCATATTTGCATTTAGTGCAGTTTGTCTGGGTAATGGGGATGCATATTTTTGGCGATGTGGAATTGCAACAGTAAAACTGATATGTGGACACAAGGCACATTAAATGACAAGCATAAATGGTGGTTTAAAGATCCCCTCCAGACATGTTTTAAGATGTATATAAAATATTCTACTTTGAATAATAATTTGTGTCTGATATGGTTTTTCCACCAAAAAAAAAAGTTCAATTATCTTGTTAAAATGCTTAAAATGACATCTACCCCTTCTCCCTCATTTAAAATTTAAGAATCTATGAATATCTAATTATTTTTCATTGCCAAAGTTTAACTGCTGGACGTTAGATGTCTACCGCTTCATTGAGAAGTCAACTCACAGTGTCTTTGCATCAGAGTCTTCCACGCCACACTTGTGTAAATTGAATACTGGACCAGGATTGGCTCCCAAGCTAGTTGTGATGTCACAAATAATGCTTATAAACCTGCCCCTTGAAAAAGGATTTTCAATGAGTGGAAAGAAAGTTTCCACTTTCAGAAGACGAACGTGAAAACATCTGCAAATTCTGCAGTGAAGCTCATTCACCTGTCGGAACAACAAGAAAAACACTTTTTTGAGGGGGCTTTAAAGATGGTGAGTGATGTTCCAGTTCCCTCTCTTGAACATGTACCGTTCAGCTCTTGATCAGTGACAGAAAATAGTCAAAATGCACATATTACAGGAGTTGTCAGAGTGGCTCCAGTGAGGCTTTCATCTCAGCCTCCGTGATTCTCAGAGAAACATATCAGTGCACAAAGGTTCCATTTCCTCATTTTCGCCACTTTTTGCAGTGACAGAGGCATTCAAAGCTCCCAGTCTAAGCTCCCCAAACTTCTCTGTGCCTGCTCCACACTACAGCTGCCAAGCTGGCGAGGGCAACATCATCAGCAAGGCACAGAAAAGAGGAGTTCAGGGGTCAGCTCTCTCTTTCGCTCTTCCTGTCTCCAGCTCCCTGACGGTCTGCGATACCTGCCACTTTGCTGTTCACCGGGGGAGAGTGTAGCGCGTAGATAAGCACAGAGATGCGCGCAGAAACATCCGCGAGTCCAAGTCTGAGGAGACAGTTACAGAGTGAATTGCACGTCTCATGAAACTGTTAAAGGAACAGGTCAAAAGCCTGCTTAGTGATTTTACTACACATCGTACCCACAGATACACAATTAACCAAGTTACCGGTATCCTATTTCAGAATAACACACACACACACATACATCCAGTGTTTTCAGGTTTATTACGAACTCATGTCGTATTTTTGAAGTGGCCATTGCAGTTCTTGTCATTCCTATCTGGAAACATTGCTTTACAGAATCCAGAGGAAACATCTGCAGTCAGACAGTGACGAATGTTTTCAACTGGAGCTGCAACTAATATTAACAAATATTTTCATAATTGATTAATCAGCCAATTGTTTTCTCTATTGATCGATTGGTTTAGAAAATTCCAGCAGACCGTCCAAGCAACAGTTCAAAACCCAAAGACTTTCCAGTTATATGAGAAAATGAAAAACAACAGGAGGCTGGTTTGTAATTGGTGATTTTTCATTTAAAAAATGATTTAAAACTATGAATCAATTTTTTTTTCCCTTGACTGACTTGATTTATAAATATATAAAATATATAACTGTTAGCAGCTGTATTCTGAATAAATCCTTTTGGTAAAGCAAATTTCTGTGCAAGAAAAAATTAAAAGGACGAACGTTATTATTGAAAATTGAATTCCTGTTTCAGCTTTGAGCTCCTGAATATGTTGTGGTTGTGCGTCTAGTGAGGGGTTATTCTTTGTGTGCCCTTTAGATTCATCTCCAAATAAAGAGCTGGAGTTAATCTGGCTAATCTGTTTATCACATGTCGGACCACTCATGCCTTCTCCCCCTTTGGACTTAATTGTGGCAGTTTTCCAGTTTTTGGCAATTGCACTGGTGAGTTGACAATGGCAGCCTATTACAGGAAAATAAGACTCAACTTGTAATGAACAGGTAGGATTCTCCATTAAAAAGATTTGATTTGTTATTGCAGCGAATGTACAGTACCAGTCAAACCTTCTCATTCAATAGTTTTCCTTTCCTTAACTCCTTTTGGAGTAAAAAAGTCACCTGCACTGCTTTAGCAACAGTCTTGAATGAGTTTCCACATACGCTGAGCACTTGTTGGCTGCTTTTCTGTCATTCTGCGGTCCAACTCATCCCAAACCATCTCAGCTGGGTTCAGGTCAGGTGATTGTGGAAGCCAAGTCATCTGAGGCAGCACTCCATCACTCTCCTTCTTGGTCAAAAAGCCCCTCACATCACTAGGAGGTGTGTTTTGGGTCATTATCAGGTTCAAAAACAAATGATGGTCCAAGCTCAAACCAGATGGGATGGCATGTCGCTGCAGAATGCTGTGGTAGCCATGCTGGTTGAGTGTGCCTTGAATTTTGAATAAATCACAAACGGTGTCACCGGCAAAGCACCCCCACACCATCACACCTCCTCCTCCATGCTTCATGGTGGGAACCACACATGCTGTTACCGTCCATTCATCTTCTCTGCGACTCACAAAGACATGGCTAGACACAGTACTTATTAGACCAAAGTACAGATTTCCACTGGTCTAATGTCCATTCCTTGTGTTTCTTGGCCCAAACAAGTCTCTTTTTTTTGTTGTTTTGCCTCAGTAGTGATTTCTTTGCAGCTATACAACCATGAAGGCCTGATTCACACAGTCTCCTCTGAACGGTTGATGTTGAGATGTTCCTACTACTTGAACTCTGTGAAGCATTTATGTGGGCTCTAATCTGAGGGGCTGTTCATTTACGTTTTCTGAGGCTGCTAAATGTAATGAACTCCTGGTCTTCCTTTCACTGAGCGGTCCTCATGAGAGCCAGTTTCATCACAGCTGACTGCACTTTAAGATACGTTCAAAGTGCTTAAAATTTTCCACACTGACCTTCATGTCTTACAGTAATGATGGACTGTTGTTTCTCCTTACTTAGTTGAGCAGTTTTTGTCATAACATGGATTACTACAGCAGCTAAATAAGGCTGTTTGCTGCATACCAACACCACCTCTGCGCAACACAACGGTTGCTCTAAAACAAATTAAGGCATGAAATTCTACTAATTATTCTTTGACAAGGCACACCTGTTAATTAAAAAAAGCATTCCAGGTGATTAGTCCATGAAGCTGGCTGAGAGACAATCAAAAAGATACACACATCCCAATGCACCACACGATGGGTGCTGGATCAAATAATTATCAAGCAGAGTTGAAACAAATAGATCACCAGTTAGAAGAAGGATTTCAGTGCTTCGCAACAAGGCAGATCTATTTATTTCAACTCTGCTGTCTGCAAACCTGTCACCAAAGCAAAAGGTGTCTACTTTGAAGAACCTAAAATCTAATACTTGCTCCCTATGTATTATTGCGTAGTTTTGGCTCAGTATTAGTCTGCAATGTAGAAAATAATAAAGAAAAAAACACTGAATGAGAAGATGTGTCCAAACCTTCGCCTGGTACTGTATCTGAAGTACTTGTTTTGTAGTTGTCAGTGTTGTAACATGAGTACACATCAGTAGATTTTGGTAAAAGCCAGCTGTGGCTCACTCTAGAGGTCCACCGGTGTGCTCCTGTTCCTCACTTGTTTTTGATGCTGTTCCTATTGTTTTCCTTGTTCAATAATATATAGCACATATGCTTGCTGCTGAGACTAATGTCTTTGGTGTGGGATTTGTGCTGGATTAAGCTTCAAAAGAATGGCTGACAGTCTATTGTTCAATGCTGGCATGCTCATGTCCCCATAGGGCTGCTGCTTTAGTGCAGTTTGAAGAAAACAGAACCAATATTATGCAATCTAGTATTATTTTGCCATTGTGCGTAGAGCACGCAGTTGGAAGCGTACTGGCTGATGGCTAAACAGGGCAAACTGAGAATAACAACCCACGTGACGATTAAAATATTGTGCTGCGCTGCCACAATCATCCACGCATTCAGTTCAGGCAGACACCGTGTTGTTTACCACAATGGCATGCGACACACATCCTTTCATTATGAATGGTGAGTGAATGAATCAAACTCTGCTCACTTTTTCAAGTGATCCCGTCTCGATGGAAGGACTTCATCAATTGAACTAATTGAAGTATGTTTGCTCTGATTTTGATGACGCATATAATTTCATTATGCATGGGTGAATGCTTTTTCTAACATCTTAATCAGCAGCAATTACCAGCCTTTCATCATCACGTCACTGCTCCGAGAATCACAAGTGGCATCAAGGGTTGTGCACACATGGCTCATCACCACATTCTCTCTCAGGGGCACAGCGCTTGTCCAGAATCTCGGAGGCCCTGATTGCATACAAACAGATGATGGCGTAATCTAAATGTGTGTGCAATGCTCCCTCTTATCTCAACAGGCCTGTGGGTGACAGAGTAGTGTGATTGCGGTAAATAGAAACCGCCCACCGGTACTCCAGTCCTCTAGGACACAGGCCACCAGTGTATGGTGTACTTGATTCTCAGTCTGTTTAGTACTTGACAATTATGGTAATGTGTAATTATAGTTGATACAGTTAGAGGTTAGACAAGACTGAACAAGAGGCAGGGACCTGTGATTGACACAAAGATGTCTGAATATGGATTACAGGGCTTTGCAATGATGCTAGAAGACAGAAGAGAGGCATATGTGTTTCCAGTACAATATTCATCTGAGAAAAGCACTAAATCTCTCACACAGATGTCCATGCATTCAATACACTTACTGTGCGTAAGTGTTCTAACAATGTGCCTTTTGACACCAACACCCATCATGCCTAGTGTTGCATTTACTGATGATATTCAACACAATGAATACCCTGCGACATTCAGATACACTTTGATCTCTTCCAAAACGAAGTGTGTGCTTTCAGCAGCGCTCCACCATGCACAGCTCTGACAGTGCAGGAATAGCATTCAACAAGCCGTGTGCAGGGACAAGCAGCAGAGAACTCTGCAGGACGAGCTAAACAAATCTGGACAGAGCTATTCAACACGAGCTCTCAGACCTGAGGTAATGAATTATGCTGATGTCATTCCTGACAGGTAGCGTGATTACTCTCGCAGAAGGGAACCGTAGCTTAGCAACAAAATTACAACAAGTTGATCTCGGTGGAGAAGCCTTGCCATGCATCAGTTAGCCTGTCATTTTTATGTTGGTGTAACTGCACGGCATCCATCCCTGCAGTCTGGGCTGCAAGGATGACAGAAAAGCTATAATTTGTTGAAATAAAATAGAAAAAAATAATGGAGAATGGCAAAAAACCCGATTTTATATATTTATACTACACAATGTTTTACAGTGATATCTGAGGTGCAAGAAACAGGTAATGACATTCAGCAGCATTGTAATGGCCAGAAAATGTATGTGTGTGTGTGTGTGTGTGTGTGTGAAGGTTGGAAACTCACCAGTGTGTTTGACAGAACGGTCCAGGTCGTCCCTCAGGTGGAATGAACAAGACTCACCGACAGTGGAACTGAAGCAAAGGAGAATTTTGTGGCTGTTTTCTTTGTTTTAGAAAGCAAATCTACTTTTGCTCTTCTGTTTTTCTTGTCATTGTTTCATCCCCACATTGACCCAAAAACTCAATAGAAATACAGGAAAGGAAAAAAAAAGAAAAGCTGAGGCCTACTTGGAGCACAACTTCTCATGTGTGCTTCTCAACGCCAGTAACTCCCCTGACTTCTTCCCATTGGATGCGACAGAGCTGTGATAAAACCCCTGGAGATCGGAGAGGAGTACTCAGGAGATTTGCATAATGTGCAGAACGCCTCTTGAGTCTTCTGCTGGTGCTAATGTCTGACCTGTAGAGAGACCCGCGCTGATTCTCATTCAAGCCACACTTTTCCTTGGCACGAATACCCCTTCAAATCAAGACACGGGAAAGGGTACCAGACTGACTGAAGAGTATCAGGAGGAAGAGGGGACTGATATGCTGCAAGGCAAAGCTGGAAAAGCCAACATAGTATTCCACAAATCATAGCGCTGGTGGCATTGAAGAGGTGCTGTGCTCCCGGTGTGCATCCCCTGCGCCTCCGCCTCTTTGTGTCCACCTCGTCTCCAGCTCTGGTGGAGGCACTGAGTGATGGAGCTGTGTCGCCGCTGTTGCTGCTGCTGCCGCCGCTGCTGCTGCTGCTGCTGCGTCCTTCCTGCTACAGCAGCAGTCTCTGCTCAAATAAATGCCTGGTCTGTCACAGTTCTCTGCTGCAACGCATTAGATTCATCCTTCCCCTCTCTCATACACTCCCTCTCCCTTTCTGCCCTCCTCCCTCCTTGCTCGCTCTCCTTCGTTCACTTGCACTCAGTCACACGTGAGGAGACACAGTGGGAGCCTGGAATACAAATAGGCTGTCTTCCTTAAAGACGTGATTGTGCTCCTTGAATTTGATGGGGGGTTTTTTAAGCCAGAGTGAAGGGATGGATGGAGTAGATGTGATCTATAGATCCCAGACTCTCTATCTTTGATCTGCCTTATCTCCAGTGGACTAAGCTGTCTGTGAGTGTTGCTGTGACTCTGGACGACAGATTATTCCTATCAGTAAAAAAAAAACAGAGAAAGTCAAATTAAGAAGAAGTCTGTTTCTAAGACCACAGCTGTTGTGGATTCCTGGTCTGATTCTGGGTCTGTGCATAGTGCCACAAGTTTTTAGATAGTGGCATCTCTGTCCCTGATGGGGGGGGGGGGGGGGCAACAACTTCAAAGCACACTGAAAAGCCACGTTCAATTAATATTTAATCTGGGAAATGCACTTGGAAAAAATGGAAGGAACCCATATTCTGTTTTCATAAAAATAAAATGCGGCAAAGGAGGCATGTGGCAAACAAGTTTGAAATAAATTCTAAATAATACATATAGTTTTCATAAAAAGATAATGGCTTAGAAAATAAAACACATTTATGAAGCATAACACAGGTAAACAGGTTGAGGTAACAGGTGATAGTATCATTACTGGTTTACAAGCAAGGAAGGAGCGAGGTTCACCACTTTGTGAACACATATTGGATAAAGGATGTTACTACATGGGCTCAGGAACGTTTTGTAAAACCAATGTCGATAAAAGCAGTTTGCAAGTTATTGTGTTTTGTTTTTTATCTATTTTATGCAGCATTCCTACCATTTTGGAATCAGGGTTGAGTTGAAAGACCTTAGTTTTCATTGGGGACGTCACCATTAAAAAAAAACATTTTTCACTTATTTTGACATTTTACATACGTTTGGGTAATCAATTGAAATAATAATTTCCAGATTTATGGATAGATAGAAATAATGACTGCTGAAAACACAACTTTGCAAGAGGAGGTGGAAGGTGCATTAATCAAACCAACCTTATTCGTTTTTATTAGCTGCAGCTGCGGTCACCCCGCTGTGACGTGTGGGGCTGCAAGTGTAGATAAGTGGAAATGTCATCACGATCGGTCAGTGAGCACAGGGAACGAAAGGTGGCTGCATTTTTGCAGCGCATTCTGAAAGTGTTCTTGAGAGCTGATGCCAATTGCATGTCGTGCGAGATGGATGATGATGGTGGAGAGGTATTCATGGTCGCGACGCTCCTTCCTGCCAGGATAACTAACATAAAGTGCAACACACTGCATGTATAGTTATCTATCATTATGTAGGCAGGGCTGGGGAGGAATAGAATGCATGTACAAATTCAATTTATGGCAGTTAATGTGAATAATGGACTTCAACTGATGTCTGTTTTTGCTAAACAGACACTTTTGCGTGACTTTGTGCCAAGTCAAATACATCAGGGCTTCTGGCAAAACACGAGATTCTGAGTGATAATTGCCAATGTGGCATCGGTGTCCACGCTGGAACTAATCTGCCACAGGCCTCGCTCTTGACTTGTCATAGCAGGAAAAGTGAGGGTGTGACAAAAAGCATTAATGATGGATGTGTTGCTAATGTACAGTAAGTCCTAGCAGTGAGGCAGCATGCACAGGGTCCTTTTACTGGCATACCTAAATGGCTATAATAACAGCCGTGCTTGACAAGTGAAAACGTCTATGAGCAAGGAGAGAAAATAGCAGGCTCCCTGGGCAGTTCACTACCTCCAGCACTGGACTACGCTTTAGTTTAATACACGCTCTTAGTGTCTGGGTTACTCTAGTTACATTGCTATCTGATTGCACACCTATTGCCAATGCTCTGCCTGCCAGCCACTTCTGCTGGGCTTTGTTTGCCTTATCCTGCCTTCCTATTGCAGACTGGAGGCAAGACTATCCAGTAAAGTGTCTGTTAACTTCACCTGCCTTGTCTGATGGGTGGACGCTTTTGGGCCTAAATCCTGCTTTACTGTAACACACACAGATGGATGCAATTAAATTCCTGTCGAGCACTCGAAATGTTGAACAACCATTTGTGGATCAACTATCTGACTGTGTGTGTGTGTGTGTGCGTGTGTGTGTGCTATGGGAATGCAGTGATTTCTGAAAGCTCAGGAAATCTAGTGGTATGTATAAAACGGTGCAGCATTAGCACATCTTAACTTACACATGCAGATAACTGTGCACAAAACACACAGAACTCTGAAAATAGAAAAAAAAAATAACAATAATCTTATATATTCCAGGCTATAAACTGCTGTTATCTAGCTGACAAACTACTAAAATCCTTTACAGGAGTCTAAAGATTTGTTTTTCATTCTGTACTTTTGTACTCAACTGACCTACTTCACTCCCTATATGCAGAGAATATCAATAAAAAACAGCCATTTTCTGTTTTCTCATTTATCTTCTATGAATGTGCAACAAACCCAACAGCTTGATGAATGCAAAAAAGATGCCAGTGGAGGATGTACTGTTTGTGTGTCTCCGCTTAAATATTCAAATGTATTCTTAAAGGACTATTTCAGACCCATGCTGAGGAAGAAGCGATAGAGGCCCAGCGAAGGTTACAGATCGCAGAGGCCATAAACCTGAAGTCAGGTTACGAATAACCTCCAGATCCTGTTTTTATGTGCTACTTTATTTTCCATCTCCAGAGGGCATGGATGATTTTGTCGTCTCTGACCATTTATGTATCCGATTATCTTATCTTGTTTCCATGACAGCTAAAGCTCTCCTGTGTTTTACTTGGACAGTGTTTTTTTTTTTGTGTGTGTGTGTGTGTGTGTTCTGCTGCTTTACCTTGAAACAAGCATGATTTTTATCAGCTTTATGAACTTTAACTTCACAGCTTCCAAATGACCGTGCGAGATGTTAAGCGAAACAGCGACAAAGGTCTGATTTAAAAGTTCACAAAGGAGTACAGACAGATGGCTGACACATCACAATGTTGCTTTTACATCAGAGGTAAGCGGAGAAAGAGTCCTTTTTGCTCTCTCACAGACAAGCACACAAAGAGAAAGAAGACAAACCCTCTACAGAACAAAACCAAAGCCACATGCTAAGAAAGTCTGGACTGAAAACCTTTCTGTTCTTTGTATAATTTGTATTCCATATATATCATACATGCTATATCTGATCAGCATTAGGTTAGTGTGCATCGATTTGTCTCTTTTCAAAAGGCTTCACTGCCTCATTAGTCCGACTCTCAAATCTCCAAACACGCTCCAAGTCTTTTCATTCCCATGTGCATAATCAGGAATAGTAAAGGTCCTGCGGACGTTTCTGCAGAAACATGATATACTTAGGAATTATCACCTGCTTGCAACATGAAAATTCGCTCCACAGAACAACAGAGAGGCCTCACACACGTCGCTGGAGGCAGAACTTCCTGAGAACGTGAAGGTCACTGTTGGTGGATATAAGCATTTTAGCATTTAGCATGTTAGCCAGACACAGCGTGTATTTGTTGGTCACTTGCTCTCTCAGTCCTCAGTTTCACAGTCTTTTCAAACGTTATTCTGTAGCATTAATAATAACTTGATTGAGATTGATTTATTGAGGTTAATACTATGCAAGTAGGGTCTTTAAGTAGGAATTAAAACTTTCTTGCAGTTGCACTCATTGTGAGTTTGCCCTTGGAAAGAACGCCAGCTAAATGGCTGGGATGTAAAATGTAAATGTAAGCTTTACATCATTGAACCACATCTGTTACAGCGTGACATTTATCCTGAACCCGACCTGGACCCACATTTATCAAAATCAGTCCAAGGAATCACAGCTCAAGTTTGACTTGGGCTAAAAAATAATTACAGCTTCCTCTGAAAGTCTATGCTGTCAGAATTTTATGACACTGGGAGCAGGCACTTAAAGAATGTATATGAACATCTCGCCAACTTGGGGTCATGCCAAAAGACATTTGTTCTTAGTTCAGCAAAATTTTCATTGTGAACTAATGTTTTTAACTCTACATTGCTGGACATCCGCTCAGGCTTTGGAATCTCTGTCACTTAAGTAAAATATATATCCATTGAGAAAACACATTTATTTTGTGATACTCTGAGTATGACTAATTAAACAATAAGTATGAAGGCCCATTCTTCAGGAGTGGAGAAATTAAAGAAATGTGGTGATACTGAAGGTTTTGTGCTGGCAATATAAGTTTGCTTTATGACCCATGGTTAGCAAAAGACGCTCCAAAGCCATCATTAGCCAGGTTTACATACAAATGGAGTCAGATTTTAATAGAATTTCCAAAAAATCACCAGAAAAAAATGCAAATGAAGGCAGTGAAGTAAACTGTGGACAGCAACGTATGTATGTATGCCAAATGCTGCATGTACACACAGATACACAGAAACAGGAGCTTTGAAAAATAGAAGCTGGAAAACAATCTCAGTTTTAGTGACCTAAAATGTTGTTTTCATGTGTACGAGTGTACGAGATGCCCTAAAGCAGAAAAATTGTACTTCGTAATACATACTGCATGCTGTTCTTCATTGTAGTATGCAGTAGGACACTGTTATATTGATTTATTTTGCAGTCTGCTAGGCCAGGTTAAGCTGGTTCCCAGTTAGTTTTGGAAATCAGAAGTAAACAATAAGACAGCTAATGGCAAAACACCACTACTGTGCAGCATCTCCTCTTATATTCCAAAGGAGAGAAGTTAAACATGTGGATTTTCAATTTTCATTTTACATTTTTTTGGCTGTGTTACTTCACAGCAAATATAAGGCGAGCTGGAGCTCGTCCTCCTGGTATTTCTGTTGCTTTGGAAGCGTAACGATATCCTTGCTTCAATCAGACTGGGTACTGTCTCATGAAACTCGTGATTGATTTTTGTGCCTGTTAATGCCCATGTTTGTTTGGTCATGTCCTGGAGGCTTCCCCCTCAGCAGTAGCTGCATAAGTTCCATAAAATATGTCAGAACTGTAATGTAGTGACAGAATAACAGTGGTATAAAATTTTAAAAGTATCTTTCAGTTGTGGGCCCGGCTTTCTTCTGTCATTTCTCCTGAATGAAGTCTGCTGCAGTGGTCTGTGCACACTGGAGATTTTTGCAGAATGAGTAGAACATCCAGGTATTTTTGGCACGCTAAAGATTTTGCTTTTGTTTGTGTACTGCACCCTACATGCTACATTGTGGCCAAACCAGTATGTACTGCTATAGTAGGCAGCTTCCAATTAAGCAATTGTGACCAAAATGTAAGTACAACACCTGTTTTTGCTCCCATTTTGCATGAGTTGACATAAAACATCTGATTTTTCCATGTGCACAAACAGCGTATTTGTTGAGTACTCGACACAATCTCGCAGGTGAAGAAGCTGAATGTGGCGGTCCTGGGCTGGCGTGGTGACACGTGGTCTACGGTTGTGAGGCCAGTTGGATGTACTGCCAAAGCCTTTTGGAGATGGCTCATGGTAGTGGGCAACGGCTCTGGCGTGCAATCAGCATGCCAACTGCATGCTCCCTAAAAACATGTGACTTTAGTGGCATTGTGTTGACTGCACATTTTACAGTGGCCTTTTATTGTGATCAGCCCAAGGCACACCTGTGCAATGAACACACTGTCCAATCAGCATCTTGCTATGCTACACCTAAAATTTGTGTGCACAGAAAAAAAAAAGTCTTAGATATTTTATTCCAACTTCCAAAAAATGTTTCTACTTTTGTTCAGTGTACTCCATGGACCACTAAAGATGGTGAATGTGTAAACTCTGCCACCCTAACATCTGAACTAATCAGCGGGTCAGAAGGATGAGCACAGTCTGCAAATGCCCACACAGTCCACTCAGACCAGGTCTAATCAGGCCATGCAAAAACCTCTGTGGAGGTGGACCTCGGGTGTGTGAGGCCTTCAAACAATAGCACGATGTGTTTTTTATCCAAACGATAGCTCTAACGCGTACTGACACATGTTGCTGCCTCATTACCAATATCTAGGAAGACAGGAGTTTTGTTCAGTGCTTGTGTTTGAATACAGCCTTGTCTGGCAGAACTGGAATGCTAATTGTGAGCGAGGTTGTCAGATTCAGAGTATTTGCCGTTTTGAGGATTTTTACGGCCACAACATAGGCGATGCTGTTCAGATTCAATCAAGCTTAAATAAACACACAAAGACACAATTTGAGCTTGGACACCTGTCACTCACAGCTTCTTTTTTCATCTTTTAAGAGACAACTCTATTTTTAAATCATATTTTTCAGTCCTCTGAAGAATTCTACAAATAACATGCTGGGCACTCTGCTGCAAATGCACATCCTCAGCATGCTACCATCAGACAATCCATTGTTGAAACCCCTTTATAGGCAGAATAAATGTTTATTTTTTTCTCTGTGCTAATTACTTATTAGTAGGACACATACGCTTTCCCTTAAGTGGTTTATACCCCCCCCCTTCTTTTCTAAATTAATTACATCTGAGGTTCAAAGAAATGGTGGAAATGCTAATGTGGCCCACTAACACCGCTGCTGTAGGAGCCGGAGAATCCAGGTCATAGGAGAGCAGCTCTTTAGGCATCGCATCCGGACTCTTGCTGCCAGTGGAGGAGGAGTGCGGATCAAGCTACACGCTTATGCAGAGCCAGATGTTTTTAGATCATTAACACTAAAATACTGCTGCCTTTGACAACTTGTAATGATCTTGTAATCTAGACAAATTACCCTCATTACTTCCCATTTTTAATGGTCAGTGTTGTCTAAGAAAGGGTTTTTGTGTGTTGTGGAACTTCAGCACAATCAACACTTCACTCTGTCACAGTAATAACCATCGAAAAAAAAAGCTTTATTCTTTATTCTTTACAGCAATCCCGTTAGCTTCCACAGAGTGGTTGCTAGTCTATAAGGGGTCCTTATTAATACGCACACAGTATCAATAAAACCCAAACAAAAAATGTTAAAAAAAAACACACAGCACCAAAAAAGAGGTACCAAACTGCTATAATACCAACAACATCTATAATTGATGATGTTTAGGTAACTTCTTGAGGGGAAATCTATTTTCGACCTGTTTGATACTGTTCCAGGCAGAACAGATGTTTTACGATGTAATTTGTATGAGGACTAGACACTGCCAGCTGACCACAACTCACTTGTCATTTCATGAAAACCAGGATATACTAGTTTTTCGTAGAAGTGTGGTGTATTATTCCTTATGACAGTTTGCATGGGACTAAGACCTTACGCATTATTTCATTCAGTGTTTTTCCATATTTTTCATTATCATTGACAGAGCTGCAGATATTTTCTTTGAAATGTTTTTTTTTTCTTTTTGATGTCATTTCCCCAGGTGACCTTGTTTCTCAACTTGCAGTAACAGCTTCCATTTTAAAGGACACCCTGATTTCAGAGCAGCAGCCTCTGCATTGTCCCTTTGAAGCATCAAATATCTCAATTCGTCATCTAGCCATAAGATAAGATAAGATAAATCTTTATTTATCCCCAGTCGGGGAAATTTGGGCATTACAGCAGCATTGAAAGCAGTGAGGGAAAAAAAAAGCAAAGGCAGAGAACATTCGAAAAAAACAAAATACAAAATAAAAAGTAGACTATATATATATATATATATATATATATATATATACATATATTATACAAGCGAAATGGAATTGACTATATAAAAGAAAAATAAAATATATATATAAGAAACTACTACTACTACTTATCCATGAAAGTCTCCCAAGCAACAGTTCAAATTGTTGTCAATGGAGCCTATTGCCACTGTTACTGCCTATGACCAAAACTCATGTATGTTAATGAAAACATGACCTGTACAGGTTGAAGTATTAGTTGCTGAGTCACAACCTGGGTAAAATCGCAAACACTCGCTGTTGACATCAGGTTTTTATGTAATGGACAATTTCTAAAAAAAACAATCAATATTCAAGTCACTCAGAAGTCAGTCACTGTATCAAGATGCTATCCAGATAGCTCTCATCAGACCTGTAACAACAACAAACTAGAGTAGGTTTGCTGTACGGATAAGTTTAATGTGGAATGTGCTCCTGAACATAAAATGCAACACCGCCACCACATCTGTTCCAATATCTTCTGTGTATTTTATATCCATCGCTAGCCAGCTCTGAGTCATCAAGTGTCATCCTGCGGCGTTTCTGAGTGTGAAAACATGAATGATGTCCGCAGAGCAGATTCTGGTAATCTCACGAACCTCAGTCCTGAGGCTACATTTGTTTAAGTGAGCAAGAACTAAACCCCTTCATTCGTCACCGAAAACGCTTGGTTGAATAAGAATAGCACATGAGACATTAAGTAATGTTTGGGCTGCTTCACCAGTTTTCACACATTCAGAGATGGAAAAAAAAACAAAGCCACTTCCTTCTTGATGTTTAGACACTGCAAATGCCCTAAAGAGCCTGGATGTGCAGCCGTCAAGGTTGTCACACTGCTACAGAATGACAATGTATTAATCACATAACGTGTCCTGCAAGTGACAGGGAGAGAGTGCACTGAGTGAAACAAGGCCCTCTGTGGGGATTTGCCAGTGGGCCCGTCCCTTCAAATGGCATGTGATGATAACCTCCTTGTCTTCTGCTCAGAGATTAACAGCCGGGCGCGCTGTATGGATGGATATGCTCTAGTGGTGTGCTTGGACTTGAGAGGCATAGAGGTCAGAGTCTATCTAAACAGCAGATGTTTTGCCGGGCCTCTCTGGGAGTGCGCTAAAATGGATTTAATACACAAATAAAAGTCTGCATATGAGCGCTCTCTTTAGCTGTAATGGAGGCCAGTTGTACAAAACCACACGGATGCTTCGGGATCTGATTTAAATCCTGCACAAGCATGAATCCACAGCACACAAACACGGCTATAAACTGGGAAAAAAAAAAAAAAAAAATCACGATAATATCTGGAAAAACAAGTGGGGGAGTTTGTATGAGTGCAGCAGACAGTTCTAGTAGACAGCAGCAGTGCTAATTACACAGACTAAAGCCATAAACAGCATAACATGCAGAATGCAGCCTTCCTCCTTACTGCACAGCCTCCAATAACAGCTGACATTGAACCACCAGCAATTTGGCCCTTCTCCTCAACCAGCCCTGTGCATAAAGGCCTTTTACTGTTATAATAAATGGCCTTGACTATCAAAATAAAAACCAAAAATGTTAGTTGGCACCTGTCACCTCATTGTGATATGAGTTGTGGCAGATGTTGTTTCCTAAAGCAGCCGAGCGATTCTATTAGGAGGGGATCAAAAATACAGCTGAGTTTTCAAATGAAATGCTCCTCTGAGCTCCATGTCCCCAACATCTGGAGTATAAACAATCACATCAGACAAGGCAATCATTACAGAAGGGGACCACGCACGAGCTGAAACAAGTGTGTTCATACATCATTAACACAGGCTGGAAGAACAAAGTGAAATGGCCTCGGATGCAAATGCGTGCACACCTGCTCACACAGTAAACCGACACGGGGTGCAGAGCACATTTTACGCCTTTTCAAATTAAAAGCATGAACCTCGATGTGAAATGTACATGTTTCAGCATACTGCAAAGTTAAAAACATGACAGATATTCGGGAGTTCCACATGTTATATTGTGGAATAATGCTTAGTAATAGTGACAGTTATATAACAGTGTCCCTGAGATTACATTTCTTAAAACCCATTTTCTGTGTGCGGTGCATGCTTGTGTGAGTGTGGGCGTGCATGTGCATGTGTGTACATGTGCATGAAGAAGTCAATATTAAATACATAAATACAGCCTCACACTGCATCCCCCTAACAAACATGGGCTTATTACATGACCATACAAGGTAATACTGAAAGCTTTGCTCTGAAACGCTTTCCTTTGCTAAAGCTCACCATGCTGAGACATCACTCTGCGCAAAAAGGTTATGGTAAAGATTAAGATGTAGACTCTCTGCTTTATACAGCATCGCTGGGATCTTTAAATTGCACATTGCTGTAGACGGTGCTCTTGAAGTGCAATAAACAGTAATGTAATGAGAAGCTGATCCTGAACATAGACAATCAAAGTCCTGCGGGCAACGGCAAGCCATGTAAATTAGATTTAGTGCCATTGAGCTCTAAGGGATGTCCCCTACAGGCCAACAAACTATGCCGCTGTTTTAAATGTTCCACAAGTCACTCAATTTCTAATCTTGAGAAATAAGCAAAGGGCATCTGCAGAATATTATCCCCTGAGTTACCTAAAGCTTACTTAATCAAAACAACTTCTAATCCTGGTGTAAGACGCACGAGATCTGCTGGGTATTACGGCACACCTGCAGTACATAGAGTAAGCTGACTCCTGATGTATAATACCATCACTGACGAGAGAAACCCCCACTGCAGAGACAGAGGAAACTGCATGCATGATGAACGTTCCCATATGCCTCTTTTCTCTGAAACGGAGGGAGCGTTCCCTGGGGGAGGCTCCGACAAAGACTGACAGACAGCCCAGTTTTTCAAAATGAGTCCTCAACATCTGATATTTCCACAATTAAAAGCAGTCTCTAACGGCTCTAATTCATTGAGAAGATGTGACCCAGGCTTCAATTTATGCATCCTCTGCGGCAGACGGCTGTGTTATTTTTTCCTCCCTCTCTTTTTCTTTTAAGAATACCACAATTGAAACACACTGAATATGAATGAAGGGCTCTACTCCCACAACTACTTAAAAAAACAGTTTATTTTTATTTTTTTTTTTAAAAAGGAAGACAGGAAGTACCACAATTTCTGTCAGTTCCCACATTGTGTGCTATTGCATCGGCTTAATTAAATTAAATGAATGTAATTTCACATTAATGGTCAATGTCTTTGCAACATAAGTCAGTCCAATACAAGCTGAATTTCACAGTTCACACGTGGAACATGGCAGCATTTACAGGCATGTATGCATAAGAAAGGTACCCTGAAGCTTGGCCAAAAGCTACGTTTATATCATTTAGCCAAATCAAGTGAATATCTTTGTCCTGACAGTTTTTTGCAGGTTCATTAATGGTTCCAGCGACAAACCTTCATGCAACCACCCGGACATACAGTCTGTCATCATACAAACCTTTGTCAAAATCCCTTCGTATGCAGAATAAATGTTTATGTTCTCAATGTGCTCATTAATCATTCGTAGGACACATACAGTGCATTTTCTCTTAAGTGGTTTATGCATCATTCAAACTGTAAGTGTAGGAGAACTGGCTGAGCTGGACTGGCAGGCTTCAGCAGTCTAAGGCTTGCGGGTACTGTATTAAAATGGATTAGAAAAATCAGGGCCAAAAAAATCCTCACCGTCTAGAAACTTCAGCAACTCCTGAACCAATCATTAAACCATCCATATTGATCGGCAGCAACATTAAACCCCTGCAGCCAGAGGTTACGGCCTTTTGAGGCGTGCATGCCTCATTTTCTGTGCTTGAGGATTTCATTTCTGCTGTTGACATCAACTCTGTGATTGACGAGTGACTGGACGGACAGATACAGTATAAGGACATGTTTGTGGTTTTTTTTTTGTTTGTTTTTTTTATTTGCATGAATTTTCTGTGTGGGAGATCTCCCTCCACTGCTTCAATTATCAGATAATTCTGATACTAACACACTGAGACTCAGCTTGCCAAGGCAGATATTTACATGACACAGAAGCCCGTGGTCCTGTTCAACTCTGTCTGCATCGTCTGTCTCTATTTATTTACATTTGCACTAATGAGGCTCTTTGCCTATTTATGTGTGCTTAACCTCCTGGCGAGCATTTCCATGGCAGGACATTACTCAGTGTGATTTTTATTTTCCTGTACAAAAAAAGATTGTTAAATTGTTGTTCAGTGGTACATATGTTGTATTGTTTTTGCTCTTGTTTTGTTCTTTTGTGCTGCCTGCTTCCATGGTATTGCCTCACCACTGTATTAGTGTGACTTGAATTTTGCAGGGTCAAGCCCATCAGCATGTAATTCAAGCTGGTTATATTGTAGTTCTTTCCCAGAAAATATTCTAAACTTGATAAATACTAAGGCAACATTTTCTCAAGAACAAATTCCCAATTCATTATCAAATGTGTTGCAAAACTGTTAGTCTGTCTAATACTGCCTTTCATGCATTTTGGTTTAGCAGTGTGATTAACAGGATTGCCATCTCTGCAGAAAGTGAGAATATGATTGAATAAAACTGGCTGTCATCCACATAATAATCCTGCTGGCAAAACAAAATATATAATGAAATAACGCATTGATTAATAACAGGAAATGGTGTTTGGGGTTTCACTGTAAGAAAGAAATGTCCTCCTGCCCACTCCGGATGATTCTGTGTTTGAAATCTGTGGGTTACAGTTTACCATTACGATCGGCAGAAACCCAGAGAAGGTCATGCACATATCTTGTTGAATCTCTGTTCTGTATCGGAAGATTTGACTAATTAATTAAGGTACCCATGCTGTTTGACCCGCACATAATTACACGCAGTGCATCCTTCGAATTAGAGACTGCAGATGGAATGCACATGTTAATCCCGCTGCTGTCTGATGAATACAAGTATTTAATCAAACGAAAGGGGAAACAATCTCATATATCCGAAATACAAAATGTTGTGGATGATATTATTGATGAGAATCGCTTATTAATGTAAGGCGGCACAGACTTTATCTTAACTGTATTAAAGATGGATTATGTTGATTTAAATGCGGAAATTGTGTAAGTGATGTAAGTGAAAAAAGTTCTGCAATCATCCGCAACCATTCTGCTGTGTGTGTGTGTGTGTGTGTGTGTGTGTGTGTGTGTGTGAACGGGTGAAATTGCTAAATAAGTGCAGGTCATTTAACGTTTACTCTGAGCACCTCTTTGCCAAGATTGGTGGACACCAGTGAACAGACGCAGCACCGGCTTGCAGACAATCGGGTGCAGAAAAAAATGGTCTTGAGCAAAAACAATAAAAAAAAGGTGGCATCACGACCGCATTCGCACCCATGCTGGGTTTGCAATTGTGACAGTTAGCGATTGCAGGCTGCTGCACAAATTTAAGTAATCTTATCAATGACCAAACTGTGCTGAAGCTCATACAGTCTACAGGATTACTCCCAATCCCCTGATAGCGCTTAATGGCAAGCATGAAGAAAAATAGGACTTTCATTTCACCCGGCCATGAAAATGAAACACTCAAACCAAAATGGCACTCAGCTAGCAGTTTTTGAGCAGCCTGGATTAGGTGGACTCTTGCCTTCAGCAAGGACAGATACTGTCAGTGCAACAGATCCCAGACTGAGAGGACACTGACTGTACAGGGCTACAAAGCCAGCCTGGTGCCAAGGTCTTGCTGGTGCCTTGTGGCTCTCGGATATGCATCTAAATTTAAATCATATATTTTGTGATCGGTTGGATCAGCTGACAAGAACGAAAGTCACTCCAGCCTTTTTAGTCTTATTTGTCTTGTTTCATCCTCTCCTTTGTCTGCGCCGTATAAGCTTCACTGCAGGTGACGCAACAGTTGAAAGAGTGTAGATGTAAACATTAAAGATTTGTCTGTTGGAAAGGCAGGCGCACAGATGGTTCACTGAAATCAATTCAAGTTTATCAAGGCGAGAAGATGTATTAAAGCCAGCGCGACACCTGGAGAGCACACTGAGGATAGAATGTTAATGGGTCTGATGGTTATGGCGGAGCTTTTATCGGCCCGAGATGGTGGGAGGCTTGACCGCCTAATGACCGCTCTGCTTCGCAACAATCAACTCGATGCACAAACCCCGGGGTGGCGGTGGTGTGCGTGGACTTTGACATGTGTATGAGTGCGTGTACGTCGACGGGCGAACTCCAGAATAAAAGCCGTTCTATAATCTTGCAACGTGCATGCAAGATGGATGGACAGGGAAAACATTTGTGATAGCAGGATGGGTATCTCATGAATTTTCAACATCGCGCCTCTCTCCCAGTGTGGCTAACCTCATGTATTTGTAAAGGCTCTTTCATCACTTATGTCAACTTCACCTACGGATAACCGACGGAGGATGAGCGCCCTTCCTTTCGCATGAAATGGTCTTGTGTCAGTTGGCTGCCGTGTGCAGAGAAAGATGCTGAGCGTTAATTAAGGGGAAAAAAGTGAGGTTTTATCAGCCACTTAATAACCTTTACCACTTTAAGAGTGTCTGAAGGAAGAAACGGTTCAGACTGGCGGCAGGTTACTCAAAGCAGGAAACAGAGCGAGTTAAAGATGACTTCTGAAAGGGAGGCAACAATGAGATGAGAGTACAACTGCATCTCCATTTGATTCACTTGTTACCTGAATGAATTCTGTGGGAGTCATCAGAGGACTGCTCTGAGGGAAGCATGAATGAGTTCAACAGCGAGTGTCTGCAAAACATCCTCATTCATTAAGCGAGCGACTGGCATTCAGAGATAGTAGAACCGGTGCGTCATCCCCCAGCTGGCGAAGTGCGTCGCGGTAATAAACTTTCCTCCTTGAGTTTCAGACTTGAAAACACGCGTTGTGAAAAACAACAACAACAGGATGAGCCAGATCCGACCTGACTGCACAGCTGTACTTAAAGTTGAGGGCTGTTAGAAAAGGGGGTCGATGTTTTTTGTTTTTTTTTCCTAAAGCAACCTCATGACGGTGCAATATTGATGTGCTTTTTGGACACAGATGTGCGCAGAATCGTGACACTGAAATAGAGAGGGAGAGTGAGATTGTGAGAGATGCAGTTTTTCCATTGTGTCTGCGAAACACAAACATGAAAAATGAATAAAACACGCAGTAGGAAAATTGGGTAAATGAATATTCATGCCCTGGATCGCTCTAACAAACACAGTGAGTCTTAAAATGTCTTTTCACTGTCTACAGTCGAGCATTCAGTTCTCTTTGTATGCTAACTGCATTTGCCTGATTGCTTTTTCTGTTTGTGAATGGTTTGTTTGGAGAAAGGCCTTGGCATGGGGTATAAGGCATCACTTAATCCTCTGGCAATAAGAAAGAAAGGATAAGAAACAATGTGAATGCATGGCAGAATAGGCATCCAATGATGCTTCTCAATGGTGATCATTCTGGTATTCTCTGACACAGCATGCTCAATGGATTTTCCGGTTATACTGTATGCCTCAGTTGCTGCCAAAAGCCAACCGACTGAATTGACAGAATTTGTCATTCAAATGCGACCTTTATTGAAGATGTGTGCTTCTCTGGGCGGATACAGATTTTGTTTGGTTGTTTTTATGAAGGTGAGTGCATTTTTAGTCACAACAAGATAAAAGGATGTTAAAATGTGACTTTCCTTTTTGCTGTCGTTGTCGTTCACTTATAAGATATATAAATAATTTAAGTGGAGGGGTTCGCGCAGTGGTTGACTTTAGGGTCTCACCAGCTGAAACAAAACGAAGCTTTTTACCACGCGTGTGAATGGGAAAAGCTGAGCTCTGCCAGTCGCGTGCTTTTCTTTCCTACCCTCTGGAAAAGATTTGCCAAGCATCTGGACCAAAATCCAGCGATTAATTAGTTCATTATGTATTAACATTTAGAACTGCAGATTTTTGAGATTGTTGTAAATAGCCATGCTAACAATTTGTTGCTTGAATTTCTGTTGATTTATCAACTATTCATAACCAAATACAAATACGAGCCCAAGGGGTTTTTAATTAAGCTAATGGAAGAAAAATAAAAGATAGTACAAGCAATAAAAAGAGAAATTAATTATGAAATACTACACAAAATAAATTATGCTAAAACAGTAAAATTGTAGAATAAAAATAAAATAAAAATAATGATCAACAGTAAAATGTTGACATTAAAACCCTAAAATTCTGAAATACTACACAAAAGCCAGACTGAACACATAAAAAAATATTCTGATTTTCCACACTTCTCAGACAGTCTGTTCCAGCGGCTCGGAGTGTAATGGCCGAAAGCAACATCACCAAATGTTTTTGTTCTGCTCTGTGGAACAGCTAACAGAGAAGAACTGGAGGATCTGAGAGGCCTTCCTGGTTCATAAACCAAAAGCACTTCTGAGAGGGAGTCTGGTGCAAGGCCACGTACAGCCTTAAAAATCGATGTTCTTTAAACATACACAGTAGGCCCATAGCTCATCATTTCACCCATTTCTGAGAAGTACACTAAATGCAGTTGTTATTATTGTTGATATTCATCAAGATTACATTATTTTAGAAGATATAAACTTGAATCTCTGCTGAACAGCCTTGTTCTACATTATAAAAGTACCAAGGAGATGATAATATAATGCAGAGGTGTCAGACAAAACACACTGAATTTTAAAAAAAGAGTAGATTAAGTATGGATGATTGCTAAAAAAAAAAAAAAACAAGTCTGTCATTGTGAATAATGATGTCTATCAGGTTTCAAAAATATGGTCGCTGCGATGTAATTGTAATTTGAATGTACGTTTTTCGATGAGTATATTGAGATGTATTACTAATTTCGTTTTTCGCCATCTGTCTTCACTGATCCTGCAGTCGCTCTGTGGTCAGACAGAGCCGGATTAGTGACCGAAGATATACTGATGCTAAAACAACACGACAGGATTAAATCCAAGGTGTGTATGTGTGGTTTAAAGGACATTTTGGCCATGTGCCAGATTATCAACATGTACGTATGTTGAAATCGTAAAAGAAGCCTCCAACAAGTCCACAGCTGTCATGCACTGTGGGCCTGAATTGTTCCTGATGCGCCGACAAGTGTTCGCGCTATCATTTCATCATTTGCAATGTTGTTTAGTTTCGGAGCAGCTCCAAATCCACCCATATTCAGAAAGGCTGCCTGCAGCTGTATCTGCCTCCCCTGCCCTTGACGTCCATGCTCTGCATATTTAATTCTCCGCTCACCCCCTCACTTTGCCTGTGCACAGCGCTCGCCTCTTCTCTTACTGTCAGGAGCACCTCTGCGTGTGAATTTTACAGGTTCAAAGATCAAAGCAGAGAATCCCAAAGGAGGTAAAGACGGAGAGAAAATGAAAGCGAAGATAAAGAGAGTTTGAAATCCCCTTCAGTCTCCGTATTTAGATGTTTGTCATCACTTTGTTTGTGTTTCACCGCAACCTTCTTCTCACCGAGCTTCTGCACCCCGCAGCCTTGTTTGGACTGCCTAAGTAACCTGACAGCTACTTAGCGATGACAGAGCATCAACAAATATTTACCCTCATCCCACTGCAGTTTCTTTCCTGTCACAAATTAAGTAACAAACACTTTGCGTCAATTTGAAAACCTACATCTTTACAGCAAGAAATGGTTTTCTAAAAATACTCATTAGAAGAAATTGCTTGAGATTCAATAAATGACTTTTGAGCAGACAAACCTCAGAACCTCATGAGATTTTTATTAAACTTCATGGTTTCTCCTATGTCTTCTTCTTCAAGGTTATCAGCAATGTGCAGATTCCTGAATCACAATAGGGCCACTGTTTCACCAGTGTACAGGGCAAATGAAAAAGATCCTATCAGTTCCTACTACCGGATCACATCACGTGTGTTCAGAATTCAGCTGTCAGGCCACAGTATGGTGGCAGTATTAATGTGACGGCAGGGCGTGTGGCCCGATGCTAGCTGTGAAACTACAGGACATTTAACCACAATTGTTATTTTCAACAGACATATGGAGGTTAAATTGTTTATTGATACCAGCCATGTACATGCCATGTATGTAGAAAGTTTTAACACATTTGAATGAATGTCACAATGTGCGTTTTTGGAACTAGTGTACAGTACTACAAGTGAATACTGGAACGCCTCAGTACATATACATTTCCACAGTTTTTGACCCATCCATCTACCCTGACCTCATCTGTCTTTGGACTTCTTCCACTCTTTGTACTCCGTCAGCTTACTCTGAGTGTTAGCTGAAAACCTGGTGTGTGTCATACGAACACTAAATGGTATTTTTTTTGTCTGTATGAGACAACGTGCAGCAGGACGAAATGTTGGTATTTGATGACCCGGGAATGAGAACGGTCTGGTATTTGCCTCGCTGTCCGTTCTGTGTCTGCAGCCATTCGACTGGCGCTGCACGGCAGATGGTGCTGAGGAACGGGCAGGGAACAGTTGGTCTTAATTAACCTTTCTATTCTGTAGTGTCGTTAATGTCAATCCGGTGCCGTCACTGGAGATGAGCTCGGGCTGAAGCGAGCGGGTCAGGGTGCAAACGGAGAGATGAGCGGTGTGAGGAGATGGTGAGGGTCACAGAAGCAGACAAGTGAACAGCGATATGGAGGGAGGAGGGTTGAAGGTCTGAGCAGAGAGAGGGGAATATGTGGTGAGCGGGGAAAGTCTCGTTTGACCTTCCTGTGTGAATGACAGATGAGGAGAGGGAGCTTGCGGTTAGACATTTGTTTCAGCTACAGAATTCATGCTGCTGCCGAGTGGTAACAAGTCTAAATGCACGGCCAACTTTTGACCTGCATTTTGATGAACAAAAGTTCTTGTTTCGCAACAAGACAGAGAACACAGATTAGGGAAAACAACCACATCAGAAGCCTCTGAAATGCCACGGTCTTGTTCTCTCTCATATCACTAAAAAGTAGGGCAGACAATGTTAATGGCTTTTCTCAAAATGCGTGATTGAAGTGTTTGTCAGCTTCTCCAGCCAAATCCTGGGGCAAAAGCATAGATTAGAATGTGCACATAACAGTTCCTGCATCAAAGACATCACAGCTTTCCCAAAGAACATTTGGAAAGGAAAAAAAAAAAAAAAAAAAGCAAAAGGCTTTACATAGAAAAGCTAGAATATACACAGTTCTATTCACGTCGGTCAATACATATTCAGCCAAGACAGACTCTGATTTAAATCTGCGTTGAGCTAGTTTCAACTTTAAAATGGCAAAGATGATGAACACTCTGTTAAGAACAGAGATTGTTCTAGGTTGAAAAGAGGAGGGCCACTTTTTCCTGCATGTTTTATTATTAACTTTTAAAGAAAGACAACGCTGCAAAACAACAAACCTAAATTTGGCATCTCCTGAGGCAAACATGACACGTACTTATAATTAGAAATATCTAATCTGCTGGAGTATTTAGTTTTTCTGTCTGGATTTCAGGGTTTTCTTTGTCAAAATACTGGGACGCCGCTGATATTTCTGTTCAGCTCCTTTCCTCTGAGGAAAAGGTTATTTTGTCCGTGGGTTTCTGGTGCAACAGACCTCTCGACGAGATGTTTGGAGAAGTGCTGTGTGTTTGAGTTTGAATGTGCTTTTCAGGAGTGAAATGATGTACAAAGAGGCAGAGAATGCCCGTTTTGCTCAACCTTCTTGGCCTGTTTGAATCCATCCACAATATGCAACCGTCAAGCTTTAGCTGAGCGAAACCCTGCGATGAATGCAAATGCAGCCAGTCTCACCTCAGTAAGAAAAGACTGATACACAGTGTTCTCTTCAAGTTCTTAGTTCATTTTCCTTTTATTTATAATTATTATTATCATTGTATTCTTCTTATTGTTCTTGTGACGGTGCAGTAAAGTTGTATCAACAACAACAAACTTATAGATCTATAGATGCCTAGAAATATAACATATAGATTTGTGTGTATATCTTTATACATTGTACATTGCACCATAGCATACTGGCATTAGATTTAGTCAATATGTAAGCGACAGGTTAGAACTATTTTTTTGCTGCCAGTTGAGATGAACAGGCGTGCTGCCTCCAGTGTTCCCTCGCTGTGGTAATAGTGAAAGATTGATCCGCAAGACATGCTCAACAATTAATTCATGAATTGATTTTCTGCTTGGGATTAGTATAGCTCCAGTCTTTGAGAAAAGCTGCGGAGTCTCTGGCCCGGAGCAAATTTTGTTCGCTAATACGTCGAACAGAAAGGACATGAAGGTCAGGGAGTGTTCAACAGAGCCAGAGCGGCAGAGACGAAGGGCAAGACTGAGCATCTGCTGAAGTGAGCCAAGTGTGTTTGCTCCAGAGGCGCTGACGGGAAACATCAAAATGGTGAGCACAACGGCAGAATTGTTGGTTTTATATCACTGGCGATGTCTACATCAGAGATCCTGGGTGTGAGGACTTTAACATGCTTTGCTCTAAAGTCACACCCACATCTTTTCTGATGAACATGCTGATTTATCACGCTTGCAGGAGCACCTGTAGCACCGGTGGTGCTAAATCATCACGGGCCTGTATGCAGCATTTTTTATGGGCTCATCTCCATAAAAGCTGGCTGGTGATAACATTGTTGCCCACAGTCTGGTAAGGAGAATCCATCAATTACTCTGCTGCAGTGGTGACCCTTACAAACTGTGACTGGTTACCAACATTTTAATCAGCTATACATGGTTCCCTAACAATACTGATTGATTTTAATTGGTGTGTCATGCCTCATTGGAGCTCAGGCTATATGGACTTAGAACACATTACTCATGTTCGGTGATCAACGGAGGGTTTTTTTTTTTTGTGGATTACACATTTCTTCTACAACAAGGAAAAGCCGAACAGCAAGCATGCTCTCTAGATTCTGACACACACGAAGATGGATGGTAATGACCAGGCTTTACGTGGCTGTAAAGTATGCAGCTGCATGGAGTGCCCGCTCCTTCTGGCAAGCCATTAAGAGTGCATCATCAGGGTCTTCCTTCACACCTGGAAAAACAGGTGCAGGGCCTCGACCTCGTAATGGAGTACAAGGTGAGCTCAAATAGTAGACAACTCCCTGTTTGGGAAGTCCAGGAGGCAGCAGTAGTGGGAAGACTGTGTGTGTGTGTGTGTGAGGCACTTTTTAAAAAACACTTTTGCTGCTAAAATTTGATAGCGAAAAACACGCCTACACTGCAGTGCAGAACTCGTGCCAATTATAGACAGCAGCTTGAAGTCTTATCCGTTTGATATAAAATATTGAGGAAACACATCACATCCCTCCAATCAGGTGATATTTTGCACACGCAGTGTTATTGCCTCTCATACGACGATAAATCATTTATTTAATTACCAGTTTAAGGGAGGCTTAGATTAAAGAACTCATTTGCATTATTGAACATCAGACCACTCTGCTAGAAAATATATGTACTTCGTCAGCGAGATAATGACTCCATCGAAGAAACAGCACAACAAGACGGTGTCACATTTTACTGTACATCATAAAACGCATCAAGGGCATAGATTAAGTTGCTCTACACCAGGACGGTCCCACGAGGACAGACCGGCGTGATGAAAACTAGGTTTACGTGAGGAGACGTGGTAATGGCTGTTGATTCTCAAGTGTATATTTGACATTGGTTGTGGCCCTTAAGAACAAAACGCAATACTTATGCAAAGTACTAATCAAGTAGTATCAAAAATTCACCATGCCAGGCTCGCCTAAGTGCTTTCTTGGCAGATGTGGACGTTTACTACGTGTGTATGAGCGTGTGTGTGTGTGTGTGTGTGTGTGTTTCAGAGGGACAGATAATAGTTCTCACTTCATTTTAAAATCGGCATTACAACAGCCTACGGAAATGTTCCTCACGTGGCGACTGTATTGAACGAATACTCCCACTATTCCACTATCCTGACAGGAATATAAAACAGCAGACCCGTGTCTGGAACCTCAAGCCAGCCATTTGCCGTGGCATCTGTGAGGGTAATGGGAGAGGACAAGAGGGGGTTGGGATGTGACACTCATTGCATGCACCTCTGGCTATGGCGGGCATGCCTGAAGAGGTATGTGAAAGTGGACTGATTTGGGCCGCTAAGACTAGCGACCGTCCGTCACACCGGCAGCAAAGTAAATTTGAGAGAAACGAGCCCTTATAGATAGTGTATTGGTCCTGACTGCAGGCAGTCAGCATCCATTTATGGTAATGGTGAGGCACACAAACCGAGGTGCCTGCCTCGGGTCCTGCTTATTTCCTTCCCCTCTCTGCGCTGTTTCTGTTAACCTGCCCTTAAATGATTCTTTGTATTTATTTAGGTGTCATGCCCAGATTTTACCAGCTAATAAGTTTTTAGTTCGGCTGCGTCTTGAGACCTTTAATCAGCCCCTGCCCTTAAAAAGGTCATGTTTTCTCTTTTATTCTCTTTTTGAATTACTTTCACTGGTTTAAAGTCTCCTTCATATTTGATTTATGATGATATTTGACTAAATCTGATCTAATTCCACTATGTTGAAACATGACCCAGGGTTAACATCAGAAGTTAATATTTCATTCGCCCCTGCTGTAACTTTGGTCATTGAGACAGTGTTGATAGGCCATTATTAGTGAGTGATGGAGTGATTGCTAATGAGGGGGATCGAGCAGTGCAGCCAAGCCCCGGTTGATGAAGTGTGATAGATAAAGGAAGAAATTGTCCTGCTAATGTGTAATTGAGTTTGAGGAGACATCACCATCTTCAGGTGAGGGGCGATTATAGATGACCCCCTATTATTATATTATTGTGGCAACTTTTTAGATATGAGAATGTCCGTGTTTTCCATGTCACTTCACTTCACTTCACGGTTAATGAGCGGCTTGAAGAATGTGCCTGCTGAGGCGGTAATTTCACTTCTGATTGAAACATGCAGGTGCTGTTATTCTGCATTTCAAGAACAATTATGTCCAGAAAGAGAATGGGACGGACAGGTTGACAATGCTATCAATGAGCTGATGCATAAACATATGCAATGTCTTTGTCCCCACACGTGTCTCTGCCTCTCAATGCTGTAACACCACTATATAAAATGCACAGCTTTAAACATGCAGACATATTGCTCAAACTGCGAGACAGTCACGCATATAAAAGTAGGACAGAGCTTAAAGGCAGGATGTATTTCTTTAAAGAAGTCATCCATACACATATACTAGACTCAATGTTTATGTTGCATTTGCAGTTAAATCACACAAGCAGTGACCTCACCATTTTCTTTCTTCATAAACAGCCACTTAGCTTGATTACCTCCTACCCGCTGCTCCCCTCCTCTCACAGATCTGTCAAAGCCTTTTCCACAACAGCGTCCCATGGTGGCACTGTCTGGAAGATTAAATGTATGGATCGCAGTTTCCCCGTGCAGGACCACCCGAGTGGCAATGAGTCGGGATGGCATCACCTCCCTATCTGGGCCACGCCAAAGTAGACTCAGGTTCCAGACCAGCGGGAGTTGATCAGTCAGCGAGCAAGGCATTAATCTGCTGTGACACGCTGACTCTCCCCTTGGAGGACGTCCGGCGCTGGGAAGCAGTCCAGCAGCAGTGCCTATCGCTGCTAGAGTAATGCAGGGTGTCAGAGAAGCTGGCATGGATGGAGGGACGGGGTATGGAGGGATGGAGGTGAACGGACAGAAGGAGGGGAAACGCTGAGGTGCTGGATCAGCGGAAGAGAGAAGAGGGATATGGGAAGGAATAAGAGGGATGGAATGTGGCGTGGAGCAGATAAGGACTATAAGTTAGTTTGAAAAGAAGCTGAGTTAAGCTGGAAGCGAGAGTGAAATCTCCATTGGCTGCTCCTTTCCCTGTTTTGTGGTCAGATTCTGTTGAGAAGTGACTAAACATACTGTATATCTTTGCAGCCATCACAGGCTTGTTATCGCCGCTTTACAGTTTCGGTCTCAAATGGTTTATCAGTCATACACAGGTGTCGGTACACAATACAATTTCTCTCATTTCACAGAAGTAGTCATTTTAAAGAATCTGCTATCAGTCCCAAACTTATGCCACGTAGATTCTAGCACAACAACTAAATCAAATGTATTAATGTTTTTCTTATCCTGTAAAACTTCAGCTTCAGTCAGCATGGTGGGACACAGATATGACAAACCCAGCTATCATTTCTTAAATTGGCTATAGTGGATATTTTTATAACAACGATGCATCAAGCTTTACTGTTTCGGCTCACTCTCACCGCTCTCATAGTGTTTTCAGAAGCAGCAGCTGTTTTACGGCTCTGCCGTACACTACAGACGAAGTTAGCGACTCGCAGGCCCACAAATGCAGGATGTAGCAGATAAAGAATTGAGAGTTGAGACCAAAAGCAGAGCTAAAAGAGACTCGACTCGACAGTTGTAAATGAAGAAGTGCTAAACTGTGATTCTGATTGTACTTAGCAGCGTAGCTCACAGTAGTGTCGAGATCTAGACCTTCGGTATTTTGCTGAATATGAAGTAATGTTCCAGTTTCCAGCTCTTTGCAATATTTCCTTCAGATGAGAGATTGGAGGCGGCTATAAAACACAGCATCAAATATCGTATCTTGTATGGTATTTTCATCTGACCAAGCTGTTTCAAGGAATTCCTTAAAGATGAGATTCGTGCACGCTGCTCTTGATTTTATGTGGAGTCGGCACAAGTCTTTCAATCAGTCAGTTTAATATTCAGGTCCCTGCAGTCCATCTTCAAAGCATGGCTTCGTTATGCTGGGAATTACACCATATACATATATATATAACATAGGATCCTCTACGCCACAGTTGATTTCACTGAGGTATCAAAGAACTCAACTGAAGGCACTAATTGCATTGTGGTGGGTTACATACCATTCATGATATGAAGGAGGACAAAGCCTTCATAGAAAAAAAAAAAAAGTGTTCTAACTACTAAAACAAATCTTAAAATGGACTCAATATATCAGAACAGTTCATACAAAATCTGGATAGAACATAAAATGATAATTGCATACGCCCTATGTTTTGGACGTACGGATTGCTGACTGGCTCAAAGACTGATTATAAAATATGTAGTAAATGCAAGAGCAGTGTGCAGGAAAAGATATTAATAAATCCCCAGTGCAACTGCATTAAAGAAATTTGATGTGCTTTTCTGTTTTTTTGTTTTCTGCGTGTAGTACTTTCTGAATGGTAAATTAGGAAATCACCTTGGTAATTTGGTTAGAATAACAGACATCTGTACAGATGTTGGTGCGTTGCCCAAGCAACGGTTCATTCAAGTAACTCTGTGAGCACAATAAAGAAATGTTCTTTATTTTTACTAATTTGAATGCATCATATAAAATACCTTGTTTTCATGCACAGGTACGCAAGATGAGACAGTGTATCTGTTTACTGGTAAAAGTCTGGACAAAAGTCCCAAGTTGTGGTGTGTTAATGAACTGCTCCTAAGTGGTGGGATATATCAAATAGTTCTTGTCTCTAGAGCCCCTTCTTCCTCCACCGCCCAGTTTGTCTCCAAGGAATGTTGAGCATAAACATCAAAGCAGAAATTACATTAATCTACCACTCTGATGTTGAACTTTGTTCCAGAAAGTTTCTTTCATATGAAAATACAGAAAGAGTCCTTTGCTTCTCTGCATGCTAATCGTTCCGGCCTCCAGTTTACATAATCAGTGTCCTGCACTGGTGCATGGGGGAGGAGGGAGTAATGGAACGATGCATATGCCATACAGGGGATCAGGTGCGGCGAAGTCATGGTTGCTGCGCTCCCCCAGGGCTTGGAAGACAAAGGCTGAAGACCCGCCCCGCAAATGTCAGAGAGAGCACCTGCTGCTATGAATAACTACAGAGATAACAGAGGCAGGACACATGCCCACCTGCTGGGAGGGCGCACACAGGCCACAGTGCTTCACAGAAGAGTGAAGACATTCAGGGCAACAGAGAACACATGCACAGCATGATGGTTAATTACCACAGCACACTGCAACAAACCAAGGTTTGATGTTATTGTTCAAGGCAATGCTTTCAAGTAGGTGTTAAGAGAACAATTAGACACAATATTTAGCCAATTTTAATGCAGTCAAATGCAATACATTGAACATTTTCGATGTTTCTTTAACAAGTTTTTTTCTTTTCTAATTTGTCCTTCACAGGCATACCAGAAAGATCCTAATTGGAGGTTGTCCAATTCATTGTGTAGTTCATGGGACTCATTTAATATTGCCTGGGTCTGACTCGGAACCTGCTGGGAGCACTGTTTGAAACTTCTTTGAGGTAATCCAGTGATTTTAGAGCACCTGCTGACAATGCCAGAGGAGTCTGTTTCCGATTGTCAAGTAACTAAGAAAGAAATGTAGAAAATAAAATTTAAATAACTCTAAGATAAGAAAGGAAAAGGATAGAAATCCAATTATAACTTCAGTTTGGTTCCACCAAAATGAAATTAATTCACAATCTAACGCTAATTTCTCTAAGGAGTCTCCAATTCCCTGCTGGTGAAAAAGTGAATGTGCCTCTTAAAGCTAAGTGTTGTCATTTGAAGATTAATTTAAAAAAAAAAAAGGGGGAAATGTATAAACACATTACAGATATGACTTTGTGGATTGAGACTTGGCCATTGTGCTGCAAGACCAGATTGGGTTTCAGTGCAACAAACTACACCTATGATAACAAGGAAGTGAGATTAAAGGATGTGCTCTCTCATTTCATTCGTTCAGCACCATTAACCCACACAAACACATGTCAGAGGTCACACCTGATACATAAAGTGTCTGCCACCATGACACAATACATGTCTGCCCTCCAAGCCAACTTGAAAGGAATGGCAAAAAGGGTGCACTTAGGAGAGAAATGATCAGCAATTCAAAGCCAGATTCTTCTTCATACTATCTCTGCACAACCTCACTTCTCCATGGGGGTGCTTTGCCCTTTATCATGGCCAATATTTGCTGATATTAGCCACTAAACAAGTAAGACTGTGGGAACAAAACCCCCAGCTGTGCCACACTGAGGATGGGTATTTGCCATTGCTTCTAAATTCAAAATTCTTGTTTATATGAGAAGTGTTTAGTTTGTTCATGGCTCAAAAAGTAGCAGTTTGCTTTAAGGGGCTACATTTTACAAGAGTTTGCATCTCCTGTTGACTGGAAATGGACAAAGGACATTGTGGGTGAGGCTTTATTCAATTCTGGCATGACACTGAGGAACAAGAATTGTACAGTGAAACACCACCAAGGGTATTCATTTTATCTGTCTCTGGTATTCCACGATGCAGTGCTTTGGCTGCCAAGGCTATGCTTCGAGCAAAAGTGGTTTGCATGGAGAGAGGGAGAGCTGATGCTGATATATTTGGCAGCGGAGGTGAGATTTTACACTGGTGCCACTACAGTACTCCCACCACTGCTAATCTAAAACCTTTCACAACACCCAGATTCACACCGTTAATTATTTGTTTCCAGCGGAAATAGCTGTGCTCTTCCCTGCCCTGCAGTGGCTCTCGCCAGAATCAAGATTGTGTCTTTCATCGCTTCAAAAAAAAAAAAAAAAAAAAAGGGTGGGACCACTCTTGACAGCCAATCAGTGAGTTGAACAGTAATCTAGCAGGAGTTGTTGGAAAAATTAGGAAATTCAAAACTTACCTAAACTAAAGTTTTGAGGCACAGAACTGGCTGGCATGAGGAGTCACAGGTGGATTTTCAAAAAGAGGTCTTACCATTTCCAAAATGTACCGTAAAGTTCAGAGCCGATGATGGAAGTCAACTAAACACAACTGAACTGAACGGTGAAACTTCTTTAGGTTTTAACGGTGGCCGGCGAACCAGCTTATAGGTGCATTATCACCACCTGCTGGACTGGAGCAGGACCGTAGATTAGAAGAAAAAAAAATACATTCTTTCCATTATTCTCGTTCCTCTTTAGAAGACTGCACACTTTCCATATCATCTTTCCTGGCGGATTCCACAATGTAATCATTTAGTGCCGACACTGATTTGCTTATTTCTGTTGCGATCTGCCAGCACATGTTCGACAGTTTCTGGTTTATTACAGTGTGTGCACAGTCCGGTGAGGTGCTTGCCTATGATATGGAGTGTTTGATTAAACCTGAAAGTCCTGTTCTCAGACAGGCAATGACCATGTCTTCCTGTGGGCTCCTGCTCCTGATTCCACCAATGCCTACATTTTTTAACACTGTAAAGATGTCTTCCTGTGTCGCTTGAGACCCAGTGTTCCTGACCAAACAAATTGAAGTAGTATTTTATTATTAAAGGTCACTCAGAAAACCATGTGCTTGATTGGATAGCCTTTAGACCGTAACCATGACAATTTCCACAGAGGGGTGGTGACATTCTATACATGTCCCCTTTAAAGCCAAACCTGCATCTAGCTGTTAAACTGTGAAGTAACATTATACTAAATTTCATGCAGTGAAGTTCAGCACTCAGATGTGTACCTCTGCCTCCGACTGCCTGCGCTATTAAAGCAGCTTTTCAGCTGGCTTCAGCACACAGGAAGGTTGAGTCTGCATCTGCACAGCACAAGTGGGCGGTAGGTTGATGGCTAAACAATGCTCAGCAGAGGTTACCGAGTTTACTCAACTCCACAGCCCGGAGTGTGAATCTTAACTCTGACTGACAAGATGTGCCGGAAATAGACGCTGTCACTGGGCACAAAAAATACACGACATACCTGTAGATAAACAGACAATGGACCGCGGTCACTGCTGTATTCAGGTGGGAAGACGATTACGCAAACAGACTATCAGAATGGTCAAGTTTTCGGAAGAAACTGCAGAAACATAATGAGGCTCCCCACCGTGTTATCGGCTATCTATTACAGCAGCGACCCAGCCACCCTATGCTTTTGACTCGGTGTAAAAGACTGTATGGGTGGGTTGGCACTTTATATTGAGTGCAAACTTTGCAAATGCAGCCTGATGGTGAAGACAGATAGGGGTGCAGAGGGCAAGAGGGGCACCATAAATCAACATCTATCTGAGCTGCCACATTTAGTTTGGAGTGATGTCTCCTCAGCATCCCATAGGCACTGGGTGCAGAGCTCATAGCGCTTCTCCTGCTCCATGACAGCGGGCATGATTGCATGTTTCACAACAACACCGGTCAGAGAAAACATTTTTTTCATTTGTTTTTTTGTTTTTTTTTGCTCCTTCAACAGCATTAGTACAAACTAAAGCATGCCAACAATTTCAAGTTAGGTTACTACAAAGCATGCCATTACAAAGGGAAATTAATGAGTTAGGGCTCAAAACAGAATATTCCACTGAAAACCTGTTAATCAACGAGAGATGCAACCAGCTCCAAAAACAGAATCAAACATTCAGCAACTTGTCAAGCAGCCATTTCTCGGCTGTTCATTTCGATGCTCTGTCTAACCCAACGTTCGTCTCCTAGAAATTCCATAAATTTAGAAGGAACTGTTTTAACTGTAATTATCACATCTGGCATGTCACAGAAGTGTTGATCCTGAATGTGTCAGGTAAATGTTCACTGACAACATATTTCACCTGCTTTCCACCTAAAACCTGATCTTGAAAGACTGTTTGCAGAGAACGCAGAATTCTTGACTGTTATGTTTAGAGACTGGCAGCACTTTAGGGAAACATCTAGCTGAAAACACAACCTTTTGTACGTGAACCAAACCACACTTTGGAGTCAAAGTCCTGAGCTTTTTACGCTCACAGACCATCCCGATCTGCAACTCTGGTGCGGTACATAAATGCGCTTCATTCACTCAAAGAAACGATACTTGAGAACATGATCCAGGAAGCAATTATGTTTTTCACCACAAAAAATTGGGAAAATAATTCTGTATTATATAAACAGAATTTGGGAGAAACCGGGTTGATCTACACTACAAAGCAGTGGCTAAAGTTTGGCTACAAAGCTTCAGTGTGTTGCCAACACAGTTTGTGTCTGCCGCTCACTTCCATCTTCAGCAAGCAAAGACTGTAATTCTCACATGTTTAGCCCTGTTTAATCAAAGTCTATTACATTTTCTGGATTTCTTGTTGCCTCACAGGACAAAAGGCCCAGCACATAAGCATGGCTTCAATTTTTTTTATCAACTTTGCACAATGCGGGAAAAAAAATCAAAACATTGTAGTAGTACACAGCCAGAGAGATGGATGAACTACAAACTACAGAAAACCTGTTTCTTAGGATCAAGCTACGATTCCTCTGGCCCCCCTGTGGCACAACTTTGTCCACGGTCCAGTTGCAAAGTCTCTTGAAATGTTTGGTGAAGCAAACACTAAACAATCACAGGCAAACAAAGGAACCAGACAGAAGACTGATGTGTGCACCGGGGAAGAGAAGAGCAGACGTGGTGAAAGGCAGGCGGGTTTGGTAACGAGAGATCAGTCTAAGGTTGAAAGCTGGAGAGTCTTGCACGAAGGTGAAGAACAATCTGGCGCTGAGTGAGTGTGTGAGAGCAGCTTAAATACTGGGCTGATTGTGAATGAGGATCAGGTGAGCGGACAGGTAGGCGTGGCTGGGCAGGTGAACAAATGAATGAGACGGTAGCTGAGGGCACTTTGATGATACAATCACAATACGAGGCACAATAAACGGCAACAGCAGACAGACAAGACGTTTTTAAAATGGACATAACATTGCGGCAACTCACCGATTATGTGTCTCAGTGATCCGCAGATCGGCAACATCGACAAAGGTCCAGAAGATCCACTGCAGAAAAAAATATTTAGTCCAAAACATGACAATAATCTACAGAAAGATGTTTTCTCCTTTCAAATTAACAGGCGATGTGTTCGTCTCCTGCTTGTCTTCTGTGGTTTCCCCGCTACAACTTCTGGAAACATGCACAGACTGGCCACCATAACTCTGTGGAGTTTCAGGTCTCAAATGACACCTCACTCGACCAGTCACGGTCTGCCATACGTAGCCTAGCAACCAGAGAAGCCAATAAACGCCCGATTTGAACAGGGGGGCCTCTTCCCTGCCTCTGTGTGAATATCAAGCCAATTGCAACCGAGTTTGCAGATGACTGACGCTTCGAATAGCCAATGAAGTTCTGAACATGCAGACATTCCACTTCAGCGGGTAATTTCAATAATTCTGTATGTTTCAATCACTTCAAGTCAAGGATTTCAGCGCTAATAGGGACATTACACATGGCTTGAATATAGATACATATGGTAAATGGCCTCATTATAAAGATATATCGCCAAAATATACATAAAGATACATTAAATATGAATATAGCTTGCTGAAATTTAGATTTTATGAATATAAATAGCAATTTTTATTTAGATAAATATAATACATTAATGCCTTTGTTTGGAGAATGCCTAGATAGACCATTAGACAAGACCTATGAAAATATTCAGTTTCTGTGGTATTTTTTATCAGTTTTTATTGAACTTGGACGAGAGTAAGGCTTCATGCTGTGCTCCCATTGTGTTGTCCAACTAATAAGATATCGTCATCTGCAAGCATCTATAAGGAAATATTCAGGCAGAAAGAAACAAACAACTCTTCTACTACAGTGTGTTCAAACTTCAGCTACCGAACGTCAGTAGCACGTTCTGACTGCTGGGGATAAAAGTTGAGAGTGTTACCTTTCAAAAGACACCACCACTTTAAATTTTAGGCTAATTCTTACTGAACCGGCACATTGTTAAGGAGAGACTATGACAATCTGCACCTGTGGTGGCATCTTCAAGACGTACTCTTTATTGTTTGTGGTGGTGCCATAAACGTGCCACAGATATGATGTGAACAGTGACTTTGTGACAATAAAGTCACTGTTCAAAGTTCTGATCGTTCTTTACAACTATCCCATTCCCTTAACCCAAAATTATAAATACGTCCATGAGCCACAAAAATATGACCTTAATGATCAATATCTCTTCTTTTTATTTTTTTAAGTAGTTTTCAAGCTGTGTTCAGCGAGACAATTGGTGTATTGGAAGCTGCATGCATTTCATTTTTCATTTGAAGTTGCCTCATCATTACACAGTATGTTGTTATTTGACTCTACAAGTACATCATATTCCAACTCTCTCTCCAGAAGACAGAATGGTGCCTGTACTATTTCAAGCAAGCTGTGCAGACTGTGCAGGATGTCTTAATCCCAGTGGTGAAATATGCTCTGTGGTACAGGATCCCAGGAAATGATGGACACTGTGGCACCGTGGCATACTGTGATATACAGAGCATGGTGAGTGCCAACTCATCCTTAATTTGAATTACAAAATAAGTAACATCCCTGCAGAAACTGCATGCGTGTTTGTCTTTTTGTGTGCATGAGCACGGAACAGGTGAAGGTAAAGAGTACAGCTGCCCGCTTTAATTACAGAGTTGCATCACTTTAAATATTGGAATTCTACCTCAGGGAAGAGGTTTTTCGAAGAAAGTTAGAGGGAAGTGATCAATATGTCGATTGAGGCTCCAAAAAAATAAAAAGTCCAAACTCTGCATTGCTGCTTCTCAACAGCCCATTAGCTAAATCCCTCACCACCATTTTACAATATGCTTGGGTCAAATTTTCATTTTAAGTCGACGCTGACCTCCATCAATATTTTAAAAAACCCACAGCGCAAGGAGCTGTTTTGCAAACTCAAATTATGTCGAATTTATCAAACACATTGACACTTTTGCATATTTGGCATAAAACTTGTTATGTGGTTCTCTTTAACACAACTCCCCTCAAATTAGAGTCTGTCAAAATGACGAGTGATTAAAATTAAAATTACAGCACTTTTTTTTTTTTTTTTTTTTTTGCACCTGAATTGTAATAGCCGAGGTAAAAGGTCTGTCAGTTCTCTGAGCCAACCTCATTTGGGACTTGAGCAAGCATTTGGGGTTGGGAAGCAATTTAAAGCAACAGAGTTCAGGCAGTGAATGCGCCCAAGCTCTTTGTCATGAGGAATTAGCAGCAGCTTGTTTAATGTCTTTAGGATTATGATGATGTGAATAGTAATTACGATCATGGTAATGATGATTAAAATGTGGATGCCTCCGAGGTAAAACAAAATGAGAGAGAAAAATAGGCTGTAAATGAATTGGTTTTTAAATGATCAACTGCTGACTAGCAGGATGCTCGATGCAGCCGCAGAGCCATCAGCTTTGGTTTGATCAACGGAAGGCCCGCCTGTTTCCATGGGCTTAACCGGGGGGGGCAACCCATGTGCCACCCCACTCTCGGCGTAGCGCTCAAATACTCGGCCTCATGCTGATATTGAGGTTGACTAGAGCTTGCCTGCACTCAGCGTTTGTCACAGTATGTATAGGTCGATTATACTTTAACTCCAGGAAGACGGACCATGAAGTGTCGGCGGTTTTGAATCCTCAAACTGAATCTCGTGTTTTTTAGCTGTGCAGATGTTTAACTTCTCCACTTTTCCTCGAGCCAACATATTTTCACCCAAATAGTTTGAGATATTCGTCACTATGCAGGGAGAATGATATGACTCACTAGGTAGCTCTGCTGATGGGCCTAATTTGACATGTAGGGACACACTCATGCTTCATGTGCCAGTATCATTGAAAAGGATTCAGAGCAGCCGGCAAACACAGCTTCTGTAATACAAATGACATGAAAACAGCTCTTACTTAGAATAAAAAGTCCAAATGCAATAGCTGAGAGTGTTTCTGATACTGTTATTTCTTTCTTTTTCATGCTACTTGAAATGTTGCAGTTCAGCTTTTCTGTCTGTTCATATAACATCTCTTGAGAATCTAGAGAGCCCAGTCATGAGGGGCAACACACATCTGCAGCATATGACTGTGACTATGACACCATTGTTTTCTATGTAAAGCCTCCACATCAAATTAAATCGTCTGTATACACCGCTGTAAAGCAGCAATTTTACCACATATTCTTCCCAGATTGTCACGAAATGATCCGACGCTATGTGACGGTTGATGTGTGTCGCACATGAGGCCCTTTGCTCAGCGATATCGTGTGGACTCAGGCCTCTTTCTCGATGGCAAAAAAAAAAACGTTGAACCCTCAGATTTAAACATCATATTATTTCATATCAGTGAAGTTTCAGCTCGCAGCTGGGATCCAGGCAAAGCGCTCGCATTTCCATGAGCACACAGCTGCTGGACGGTAATCTGAGGGAAAACAATGGCTCCGGTGTCATCCTGGCTCATTTGTTGTATGTAGTTGAATGGGTAAGCAGGAGGGAAAGTTTTTGAGAGTAATTATAGTTCAGGCAGCAGTTTATTCACCATCACATGATGTTTTAGTGATTGAATGATTATTTCGTTTAGTTGATGCCATGCCACTCTTCTCCTTCTTGTCCTTTCAGCCATGATGCTGATCTCTATCTTTGTGCCACGGTGGCCTGAAGCGCGCAGACTTGAGCCGACACAGACACGTCGTAGATCATCACTGTCATTGTATGAAAAAAATTGTATGATATACTCCTGGCTTTACAATTCATGCGGGCGACTCGTGCACAGCATGTATGTCCCGCCCAGAGGTTCCCCAAATAAAAGGGACGGGATCCGTGTGCCAGTTGGCCGCCGCAGGTGAGAAAGCTTTAGTCAATCTTGAACGCTGTCAGCAGAATATTACGCACACATCAGGAACACCACACCCAACATGGCAGCGAAGTCTGCAGGAGATTCCAAGGGTTTAGCAGAACAGCGAGCCAGGCTGGGGGAGGCGCAAATGGCACAGCGGAAAACAGAATATTGTAAGTAAATAGCAGGAAGCGGGCGCAGGCAGCAGCAGAGAGACTGGACAGGAGTTAGCCACAGCTGGCCAGAAGGACATTAAGCCGCCAGTTAATCTGTTTATGAGTGAGCCACAAACTTCAAGCCAGAATCACAGACCATTCAGTCACAAGGCGAACACGGACGTCCACGAACCTCAGGATTTTATTTATTTATTGGAACCCAGGAACCTCTTTAGGTGCTGACCAGAGGAACGGATTTGTGGGCAATGGCTTTGTTTTTGAATATACTGCATACTTTGTGATTTTGATCTCAGTTATATAACTTCTTACTCAACAAGACCAAAAAAGAGAAAGACAGATTCAGAAAAAATCAGCTGAAACTTAACTGAACTGAAAATATGGTTCCTACTAAAGCAGAAAACAAAGGAATGCAGTCAGCGGACAAAGCAAAAGAATTATATATGGAATTCTAGGACTTTTGAAATACAGATTTCTTATCTGTGCATATCTGAACTCACACACATTTTGTGATGACTTGATTGGTGGAGTAGCTTAAATCACCATCCCATTGACAAAATCTGACAATCTGGCTCCTTTTTCTAAACGCCAACTGTCTCTTCAAGACGGTGGCACATGGCGATGTGGCAATTAAACAGCGTGCCAGCTTATAAATACGCACATCTGTTGGTATGCCACGTTCTGGCTGTTTAGCACCATGGCCTACAGCTCTCCTTCTCTGCCTTCCTTCCCTGTCACTCTCCCCATCCATCTCTCACATTCTCTCTGTTGGTTTCCTGAGGCATTGAGCTCACCACAACAAAGGCCTGTCTTCCTTCCAGCTGGTGCATTGAATTCCTCCAAGTTTGGACATCATGGCGATGATGCATTTATTGTCAATGAAGGATTTGTTGGACAGAAAAACAGTCTGTGTTCCTGGGAAAGGGAACCAGTTATAGTATCCCCCCATGCAAATTTTTCACTGTGTGCAACAAAAGAGTTCAATTGGAGGAGCCCCAGTGACACACTGTCAGCTGACTCTTAATAGGTTTTAAACAAGTTGTGAATCGCATTACTGATGCTTTCATTTGAATCTACAAAACATTTTAAAAAGATGTAGCTGTGCAAACCAGATGTCTCTGCATTGTCTTGTTTTGCGGACATTTCCCTTTCTATCTGAGTTACACTATGATATTAATTTTCTTCTACCTACACATATTTTGTATGAAAATCATCCTCATGGAGCCAGCAAGACCACACACGCACACACACACACACACACACACACGTCATATTTATAGTGATGAAAAATGCAAATTATCTCTCTCTCTCTCTCTCTCTCTATATATATATATATATATTAAAAAACACACATAAGCACTCAAGTCCTAGATAAATGTTGTTGCATCAGTTAGTAATGAGAGCTGGTGTTATGATCCAGCAGGCACAGTTCCTCTCACTTGACATTATGTGAAATCGCCAAAACAAACAGTGATGCTGTCTGGCCCAGGAGGAAGCAGATGTGGTGAAACTGTGTGTGCCAGAAGGAACATGGGGGTGTGACAGTAAGGTGCATCAGGAGGATGGCAGCAGGCAATGGACCAGGAGATCTCCTGAGTGGAGCTTTATCAGGCAAACAAATGCACCCGAGTGCTGCAGGTGAGGCCCTGACTTTGAATGCGATGCTGCAAAACTTTCACCGTCTTTTACAATAAAACGTTGAGAAAACCACTTAATGATGGAGAGGCGAGGCGTGTCCGCCTCAAGCCCGTCTGATGGAACTCCTGTTTTAATCAATCCAGCCGCACAGGCCACATAACATGGCTATCTGTGTGTCGCCACATTGATTTTTCTGTTGGACTCTCAGCGCTGCCAAAACAAGCTGCTGCTTCTCACAGCCTCTTTGAGTGGAACCAGAACAACAGACTTACAGTAAAGGCGCCTTGAAAAGCCTTTAAAATGATTACCCGTGGCGTAGTCGTGACCTTTAAAATGCTGTGGCATTTTAAAGGGTTTGGGAGGTTTTTTTGTTTTTTTTTTGTAGTGAAGGGTTTGGTGGCAAATTCAATTGGAACATGTAATTGCTTCCTTAGCTCTTCCTCCTGTCTGTCTTGTGTCTCAGGCATCTGATGTTGTGAGTTAATGCTGTATGTTTTGTTTTTTGTGCTTTTAGTCTTTGTCTGTATGCTGCTGTAATGCTGCTAGGGCTCCCTTAAAAAGAGATTTGGTGATCTGCACTGGACTTACCTGGTTAAATAAAGTTTTAATTAAAAAAAATGGTTTCACATATTTATTACCCTGTACAGGCACCACTGTTTTAACACCTGTTTAGCAAGAACACATACAATTGTGGATTTTGCATTACTGTGAGACTTGGTGAGATCGTTTGATGAGGAGGCCCTAATTGTTTCCATATAACAAGTTGCAAATCTTTATAAATGCAGCTGATTACATTCCAGGCTCCATGTACCATCCAACCTGCAATTATGAGGCGTTTTCTGTGTCCTGAAAAATGTCTCACCTTATGAACCAGCTGTTCAAGGCTCATTCCCCGCTCAAAGCAGAGACCAAGCACAGCTAATGTGAAATGGATAGAAGCCTGTAATTGTGAGGCACGTTCCAGCTGGCATCCTGCCCTGGAAGGAGACACATCCCCCGCCTCTGTTTGGGTCCTTAACCAGATCTGCCTGTTTCCCCTCTGCACATAGCTAAACGTTTAACCTCTTCAATGACTTTTCTCTTGGAAAAAAAAGAGAGAGAGAATTCTGGGCATTGCTAGCACTGCAGTGGCGCCACTCCAGGCAGGATCAGTGGCTGTCGCTCATGCTCACAGATCAGTAGGAACTAAGGCCTGCCATGTGTGATGGCAGAGGAGCTCTAGGGGACAGAGGGCACATTGACACAGGGCTGGGTTTCCTTTTCCTTTTTTTTTTTTTCAAATCAAATTTTAGGCTTTCTGCTCTCTGCGTGTGTCCTTGTTGAAGACCCAGATTTTTTTGTTGTTGTTGCCAATGTGATCTTCCAACTAAAGACTCCCAAAATGATTTTTTGTGTTACAGTGGCATCTTCTTGCTAATGAAATTCAGCGCTCCGCTTTAAGCCATGTACTGCAGTATGTTATGTAGGAAGAATAGGCAATCCTGGTCATGAACACTGTGTCATAACTCAGATATGTCTCCTCTTTACTTTATAGTTGAATTTTCCTCATGTTTTGTCTGTCGTCATACTTAAGAGAGCTGGCATAATAAGATGACATTGGCTACAATCCAGCTTTCCTCAATTTAGGAAAAATGGCGCCTCCTAGGGCAACAAATGGCAGTGCATAATCTGTGCTTTACTCTCTCCCCTCTTCCCCCATTGCTTGTCCTTTGTTTCTCTTATTTTGGGGCAGCTTCAGGCTCTCAGGGAGAGACGTGTTGCAGTTCAGGTTTTGCAAATGTGTGGAAGGCTTTCAAGCAACTCTTGCTGTGCAAAGTTGCACTCAGCATGGAGAGCATGAGGAATGCTGTTGCAGTGATGGAAGGTAAAGAAAAAAAAAACACTGAAAGAAGCTCTGAGCATTATGAGAGAGAGAGAAAAGCAGTTCGTCTGGCAACGCACATGAACATGAAATGAAGGCCAGCCTGTCAACCATCTGTAGACAATGAAACTGTTAGATAGTGAAGCAGTGCAAGAACATACTGTGGTATCCAAGTCACTCTAATAATGCCTCAGCATATTCTGTGTGCTTCAGGTTTCTCACAAGGAAAGCTTACTTTTCCCACAATAAATGTTTTCAGTTTTCTAATCAAGTTTGCTCTTCTAATACAACAGACATGCCATCAATTTGAGAAAAAAAATCTTGCTATCACAAGTCTCCTTCTAAATTAAAATCTGAAAAAGCTGCTTCTGCTTGAGCTGGTAGCACATTTTGAATTCAGCGTTGGACTTTTCTCTCTCATTTCCCCCCCGCCTACTTATTTACTGTAAATTTCCTGTTCATGTAATTGCTACGGGACTTCACGAGGAGGTCCTTGTAAGAGCAGCACACGTCAAGTGGGCTCTTGGGTTGAGTCACAAATTAGGCGCTTTGAGTGGGTTGTGTTTGAAACTCAAGCTCAACACCATCACCCATCTGTTTCTTGCCCAGAGAGTATTTTTATGGGGCTTAGCAGTTCCTCAAAAGTCTTCTTTCATTTGACAGTTTATTTTAGCATTTTCACGTTCTTACTGTGAACTGGATCTGGTTGTTGACCGTTCTCACCTCCAGAATCGCTGAACGATTTCCAGAATGTCTGATCTGAGCCGTCTTCCGTTGCCTTGCCAAACTCATCGCTCACCAGGGCTTTTGCCTCGAAACTGTAGAGAAGACAGCTTCCCTCACCCAGTGTCAACAAGCAGCTCCTCGGGTTGCAACCTTGGCAGGCGCTGGCCGCAGCGTGTTGCAGCAGCCCATATGACCGTTTCTTGTCATCTGAGTCTCATTCTCTGGACTTTCTCAGATTTCTGATCTTGTCTTTTTGTCTTACTGCAGCACTTTGTATCGACATTTTTTTTTTATAATGACAAATGATCAACAGCTCAAAAGTGGTAGTTCTGCCAGTTCTAAAGGTGCGTAGTGACCGCAACAGTTATGATGCATGTAAAAAGAAAATATTTTTTTTTACTACGTTATTCTATCTTGGATCCAACCCAACTTCTAAAATTATTAGAAAAAGGGCCAGAAACCAAAAGGTCAACTGTGACTCTGTCAACTGCTATTGGTACATAGCTAAGATAAGATAAGATAAGCTAAGACTTTATTAATCCCCAGCCGAGGAATTACAGGCAGCAGGTAGTAGAAAAATATATATATATATATTTATACAGTAGAATACCAGTATGTATTGACAGGTTGAGTACTCAATGAGAGTGAAAAAAGTAATATTGATAAATCACACATCAGTGCAAAAACAGTCTGAATATGGACCCAGTGCTACATGAAGCAATGCTGGAGTTGAACACTCTGACAGCTGTTGGTATGAAGGACCTGCAGTAGTGATCCTTCTTACAGAGTGGATGCAGCACTCTGCTGCTGAAGATGAGCTGTTTTGATACTAAATATCCACTAGCATCAAAACAGGTGTCAGCTTGGAGGATGTTGTTGATAAAATCCTCAGCCATGCATCTAATCACAGGTGATTTAAACTTTATATAGTAATTCTATCACACATTCATGCATAGCTTAAATCTTAAAATCAAATGTGAACATGGTGTAATTTGCTATGCACAATGAATATGAGTGTGGGGGAGACTCTTAACCAAGTGCGAAAATGTTTAACTCTCTGAAATAACGTGTAAAGGAGAGCCTCACTTTAGAGTCGTGCAGAAAGATGAGAAGCAAATTAGTCATGGAGAAAATAGAGCTTTTGCAAGGCAAGGGGTTGTGTGTCTGGTGTTTGAAGCCATATGAGGAAGGGCTGCAAGAAGTTGTGCTGACAGGTGTGTTCCCTGATGAGTCTTACTGTTTTGGCAAAATGACATGATGCACATGGCCAGACGGGCAGTCGCAACAGTCAGAAGAAATCAGTCACTAGCACTTTGTTCTGTGCACAAAGTAAAACTTCTGCACTTGAGGAACAGTGCACACAAAAAGATAACGAAGGATTTTATTTTATTCAACAAGAAAAAAAAACAGATTGCTGAAGAACAGCTAAATCACGAAACCTTTTGTTTTGCTTCACTTTAAACCAACAAAGTTATAAAAGCTACAAAGAAGAATAGAACAAGAACTTAGTCTGTTAGATATAAAACATTTAGCCTCAAAATGACAAACTCATAGCGAGAACATTTGATGTGGTTTTCAGTTCTTGCAGCACAAGCTAGTTACAACCAGAGCTTTGCAAGTGCAGAAAACCTGGGAAATAAAAACTGCACTGAAGCCACAGCAGTTGATAATAACATTTGCGGCCGTGTTATTTCTTGAATTAACGGAAACCCAGTAGTACAGAACAGTATAGCAGTTTCTCAAATGATGATAGACAAATATTATTTTGCGTAGTAATTCATATAATAATTAAGTAGCAAAACAGATACAGTCTGGTCTAGTCTTAGGTTATTAAATATACGTATGTGTAATCAGGTTAAATCATGTTAAGCATAATGGAACCATTTTATTATGATTGTTTTTCTTTCTTGTTCCTTCCAAGATACATCCTTATCAATCCTCACCAAATGCCAGGAACACATGGAAAACACTGTAAAAAATGTGTTGGCAAACCTATCAGCGCAAGAAAAAGCTTGTCTGGCTCCCACACAGGCAGCCACCGCTGCTACTGTTGTGTGGGAGATATGGACGGAGGGGAGCGGACAGAGTGTTGTGTTTGAACTTCGGATAGCTATAGCGATGGCTTAATTCTCTTTTCTGTCTCAGTCCTGCACTCGCTGACCTTTCTTTCTAATCCCTTTTCTCAATCTCAGTATTTGTCAAAAGCCTGGGTGGTGTGACCTGCTTCCCAGGGTGATAAAATCAAATTCTTTCCATTCATGGACACTGCCGCCGCTTCTATCCGGATGCATATCCTCACGAGCATGTTCAAAGTTCATGTGTGCTAGGAAAGAGGCGGAGTTTATTTTTGTCTGCAGGCTATTTGTGTTAGCATTTTTCACGTGGGGTCGGGTTATGTTTCTTGTGCAGTATCGTATTAAAATTAAAATGACTTCTACATAGAAGAAGAAATAGAAACGTGCACAAAACTCACAAGTTTTTGTTGTTGTGTGTAGATATAATGTGCACTTTCTGGCCCTGGGTCCCCTGGGTGCCTGCCCTCCACCGTCTTGTCCCCCGTCCCCAGATGGAAGGTGGCGTGTGTCCGGGGAAGGAGAGGGGGGAGGGTAATGTACGCTGCATTATTTATCGGTTCTCATCCATGTCAATGCTTTGTGCTCATTTCCCTGTGACATTTCAGGGGTTGAGGAAAAAAAGCAACAAAACAATGTAATGGAGAGAAAGACCTTCAGCACAGCACAATAGAGCTGAGAGAAGCGTGACGGATGAAGCAAATGCCTCGATTAACACTCGCAGTTCCCTCTCTTGCTACCTGTCTGTGCAGCCTGGTGTGCGGATCGCATGTACACGAGACTGGGAACACAACAGCGAACCAGGGTTGCTATATTACACGATCACCCCGTAATTATATGGGAGATATATTATGTTGGATCTATTCCCTCCATCCCGTCTTCACAGGCCTCTCTTTCATCTGTCAAGTCTAATGAACAGATGTTGCTCAGCTGTTGGAGTCAACATGATGGACCGAGCCGCTGGCAGGCACATCCTTCTGCTGAGAGAAAGTGAGAGGGGTCATCTGGACAGTGAACAGCGTGCCGGGGTGCCTTGACTCTTCCGCGTTTCTCGCCTTCTTCCTCCCTCATCGCCGCCCTCATCTCTGACATTCAGGAGTCTTTCCACCCCGAGCCCCACCCCCAGCACTCTACCACCCACCGTCCTGTCCATCTGAGCCCTTGTCAGCCATTCTGTTCGACTGATCACCTACCTGTAATGTGCCCTTGTCCACAACCGGAGAAGCCAGCCGGTGAAAAGGTCGAAATATTTATAATAAGGTCAGCAAGGCCTCTGAGAGGTGAGGAGGGGAGGACGGAGAGGAGCAGCGGTGGGAGGGATGTGATCGGATGAAGGTTACATGAAAAGTCACTCAATATTTTTGGAGATGGAGAAATCACATACTGTAAGCAACGTGATTTAATGGAGAATTCTGAGATATATCACACGTTTTATTCCTGACTGGATAATTCAATCCAGATATGAACAAGCCTCACAATGCTTCCAAACCCCCACCCCACATTACTGAAAATGTCAATGGGTGATGCACACATGCTGGTGACACACACACACACACACACTTAAAGTTGCTATAGCAGAAGCCAAAAGCGAACCAACTGTATTCCCACTTTCAAGTTTCCTGACATATGTAAAGAGAAATTATCAGCATTAAGGGAACTGTTAGTAAGGTTGCCACTAAACTACTCAGTGCTGCCACAAGAAGGAGCAGCCTAAACCACCTGGGACCTGAACCTCAGAGCTAACACAAGGCATCAAGCCAGTCCAGAATGTTGGTAGTGAAATAACACATTTAATGACGCCAGTTTTTTTGGGTTTTTTTTTTTTTCAGTTTGGTTTTCAGTATGGTTAAGGTCAGCTTGGAATCAGACCTGCTCATTAACTAGCTGCACATATCTACACCTGTGGCGAGCTCGCAGGTGTAATATCCTCGATTATATGGATGATATTGTTATCTGGCTGTGACATTATTCCCACTTAAATTTCAGATTTATTTACAGAAAATGCAAATTGTTCATTCTTACCATTAATACACGTATGCACCTAAGCGGTCACGGCCGTGCTTGTATCCGGAGCAGTCCCCTCCTAATGAAGGGTCCCTGCACGCATTAATAAACTGGAATTTTCTATTAATGGCTGGTTAGGGTAACTGAAGGCAACTGAAACACTTGGTTAAGGTCAAGGGAAGATTATTGTTAATGAAGAGACATATGGTAATAGGTTGATTGCAGTCACGTGATGTTAAATTCAGATGGAGGGCAGGAAATTAGAACCGCAATGGGCAAGATGGAGGAAAGTCTTTACTTTTCTAGTTTAGATGAAATTATGAGCGAAAGGTATAAACAGAAAATCAGAGCACATGACCCCTACCTCATGAAGAGGAATGATTTTTCACCTGAACTGAAAGATTTGCCTGCTGTTGAGGCAGCAGATATAACCAACTAACTGCTCATTCAGACGTTGTTCTGCTCTACAAACCAAATGAAAGCCTACAGAAGTCTACAACTGGAAATGACGCAAGACATAGACATTGTGAGTGTGTGTTATAGTGCCTCCTCTGCCAAAAATCATCTCCTGCCCTCCATCTACAGTTTGCATGACAACAAAAGAGGGACGTGATGTCACATGCAACCAACCTAACACATGTGCAGAACATCTAAGTACATCTGTATTGGTTGTAAATCATGTGCTGCAGATTTGTCCAGGAATGTTGTAATTCCTCAGAATGGCGTGCTGAGTTAAGTTGAGGTTTTGCTAAGATCAGCAAAATTGGTCTAGACCACAAACTGGGACACGCCTTACTTCCTGTATACATTAAAGTGCTGCAGTGATCATATCAATTCTAGTACTTTGTTCTAACACAATAATTGAGGTGGTGGATTTTAAACTCGGTGGAGATGAAGGTGGCAGGTATATCACCCTCCTCGATACTCTCCTTGTAATGGGACAGCATGCACCTGCTCCCACTGAAGTGTCCTCCTGCAGTGAAAATTGTTCCTGCACTCATGGAGCAGCAACAAGAATACCTGCACATTTTCAGATACCGTCTGACATTCTTCAGAAAGTAGTCCAGACATACTTAGCCTGGGCTTTTATCAAATCTGTCAAGGCCGCTACAACTGAGGAGATTTTTTTTCCCTTAAAATGGGTGATAATAGCACACCATACCGATTTCCTTTTTTGTAGCAGGTGGTAGAAAGTGAGTGATAGCTGTAACTTCATCCTGGACTTGACTTTTCTTTACTGGACCTGTCACAGTTGTGCCAGCAGGCTAACAAGGGACACAGGGAATATGACCCAAATGCAGACACCAGAGGCAGAGCAAGCGCAGTTCAGTGATTTTGTTAACACAAAAAGGGTACAAAAGCTTCCAGGATGGTGACACAGGGTACAAAGAGGAACTGGTGCGGCGCGAGGGAAACGCACAGATCAAATACGCCAGGGGGGAGGGGGAAGCTAATGAGCTACAGGTGAAGCGAATCAGGGCGGGGTAAGCAATCACAGACAGGTGGGTATTTCAAAATGGAGCAGGACACAATGAATGAATGACATGAAGCAAGGAAAACATAACGCAGGGCAGGGCTGAACAGGGGCCGACTTCCCCTGGTAGGTGACGGCCTTGCCAGACTCACATTTTCCCAGTTTGGTCGACCATACCCAAGCCAATCTGTCAAACACCTTTTTCTCTGTTGCGTTCCCTGTTTTGTTGCCTTTAGCAGGACTCACAGCTCTGCGTGTGCTCACTCAGTGTTAAATGTGTAACTATGGGCATGTCTTGTTTTTCATCGCTGGTTTCAGCACATTTACAGCGTCCTCAACCATGTATCATTCTGCCAGGGTTACATCCAACAAGGGCTCATTCTTCTGGTGAAGTCATGGAAATGTAGAGACATCAAGTTTAAGTTGAGGGGCTTTTTGGTCGACTTGTTTTTGGTTTTTCTTTTTTTTTTTTTTTCCTTTGTCCCATCTGCTTTGCACAGCAGCAGCGAAAGGTCAAATCAGGTCTTCCTTGAGTGCAGCGTTAACACTGGGCTGATCTGTACTGCAACTTTTGCACAGGCCAGTTCCAATAAATGTCAGGCTTTGACACACTCTCCTGCTTTGGATGTAAAACCTGCAGGCAGAGGGGCAGCATTTGCTCACAGATGAAGGTGAATACCGGCTCAGAAGCTACCACTCAGTTTTGCTGAAGTGTCAGAAGAGATTTAAACACAACGAGGTCAGAGGTCAGAATTGGGTACAGGTAATGTGCTAGCTTGTTTGATTGCAGCAGCGATTTGCATAAAAAAGTTCTTTTAACTTCACTGAGCATGTTCTTGATCCTAATCAGAGCAGTATTACTATGCACTTGATCTTATTATGACCTTAAGACCTTTAATGCTTTTGAGGTTTCCACTGTCAGATCACATGGGCTTCATTTTGCAGAGAATCCAGTGTAGTTTTATTCTCATTTGATGTGCTTGATTGCCTATTGGAACATTTAAGCTGCTCTCCCTGCAGTTCGAGTTGCTCCTCTTAAACCCAAGCAGAGTTCTTTTAGACAAGGTTCTCTCTGATTAAATGAGCTGTCAAATTAAAGGAAATGTGCATGTAAGGAAGAATTCTAAACACAATATATTATATATGAACAACTGAAACATCTAATGGTGAAATACAAAAGTGGTTAGGGTTAGGGGTATGATAGATATACACTGATCAGCACAATATTAACATCACATGCACATGGCCTCAAACGGTGTTGTTTTGTGTCACACCTCCCTTCAGGTTCTGTCACATTTGTCCCTCTCCTGTCATGAAAAGGCCGCTCTTCTTTGACAAATATATGGCTTGGTAGTTTGGCTCTGTCAAGGCATGCAGTCTGAGCTCTCAAAGACTAACCCATATGGTGACTGACAGCTACAGCGCCAGGCTTAAGGTGCAGCGGCAAGACAGAGCGCTCAGCATGGCCCCCGTTGCATACCCTCAGTTGTAGTATCACATGTGAGCAAGATGTGCATTCTCCAACCCAGAAACAGCTGCATTCCTCTGCAAAAAAAAAAAAAAAAGCGCCTCTGATGCTCTGATGTCAGAGTTTAAAGACTGACAGGCTCCATAACTTGTGGGGTTATCAGACTGACTGATAAGGCCTTTCAATTTCCTCCGGACTTTCATCGGTCTCTGCATGAAGTCCGAGCGATGAGGGGTATGCAAGGGGAGTTCATGTTGTCCCTTATTCCCAATTCAATATGAAATGCAATTTCTTTGTCTCACATTTTACTCCCAATCTGCCACACTCAACCACCTCACTCATCTAATCTCATTCCCGAGCAAAGAGCTCCCCTGATGTGGAGAAAGAGAGATTGAAGAGGGGGATGAAGAGATAGCACTGTGTTAGGGACGGAGGGGGATGAATAAAATAGATGAGGGCGTCCGTACAGTAAAAACACTGTCGACGCGGATAGCTCTAATTTAGGACACACATTTGATATTGGACAATTACAATATTCTGAATTATTCCATTTCATGAAGCCACTCCCTTCAAACAGAAAGAGCATCAATAGATGAAGATACATAACTGAAAATTTAACCAAAATAACTGCAGAATCAACTCTTCAATTCCAACAAGAGCTAACAAAATGGATTCAAAATGGATTGGTCGCTGTACCAATAAATGCCTTAGTGTAATATCATTAGATACAGACAGAGCATACCATGTAGCTTCCCAAATTTGGATGCAGTATAACTCACACAGTCACAGTCTCCCTTGTTTTTCTTGTTTTTGGTCCCAAAAAGTGAAGACAAAATGTTGCACAGCGAGAAGCAGCTGCTCCAAAGATGATTATAACTGCGAAGAAGTTTCCCATCGCACGCCTAACCTTGAGACCCTTGCGCTCATTATTTATCCATCACATGTCTCCTCATGTGTCGGAAAATTTCTCGTGCTCATAACCACTCAAGCAGAAGGGTGTCAGGATTCACCATGTGATGGGAAATTCCTTCACAGTGACGTGCAGGTTTATACCGCAGATGTATGTATGTGTAAAATAAGGGCAGCCAGCTTCTGTCCTGTGCCAAGTTATCACAGGCGCACGTGCGTCCCAAAGACGATGCATTTCGTGTCCCGCCACACTCGGCAGCATCAACCGGTGATTATAAACCGCTACAGACACCTGTGGCTGAGAACAGGTGGCTGTGATGAATCATGAATGAAAAACACAGCTAATACATACATATGGATTAATGTCACTCAGTTGCCAAAGCAGTCCTTGCATTAATTAATACCGCAAACTACGCAGCACAACATACGCTGCGCTATGCAGTTTCAAGTTCCAGTGCTTTTCATCACAGCTCGCCACATGATCACTCGTTACCAACTGGTTTGGTTCACAAGGACTTCTTCATAAGACAGTAACCCTCACAGGGATAGCTTCATGGGATGAAGCGGAGTGAGCAAACCCACTCACTCACATAGAATATTCATGGGCCATCGTGTCAACAAAGAGAGATTGGCTGCCGCGTATTTTTGCAAGAGAAAAGAGCGGCAATAAAAGAGCCCAATAAAAAATGTTGCTAGTTGGAAGCTTGACTAACACCCTGTAATAGATGCTCTGAAGTGTGCTCAGTAATCTGTAAATATATGGCACTCTTTACAACGCAACAGGTACACTCATATCTAATAGGATAAGCCTCACAGAAATAATATGATAAGATGCAAATAAAAAATGTATCCGTGCAGATGCATAGACCTTCCCACATGCTGCCCAAGTTTGAGCAGTGCTCTGGAAGGTCACTCCCCTGATAAGGATTTTGCGCCTGCTAATTTGGGATGACAGCCCATGTCACCGAGAATGTTTTTTCTAGGACCTGATTATCATCAGAGCTGCCCATGCAAATGACAGGGAGACCTTAAGGGATATCATTTTCTATTAAAATATGTAAGAGTCTAATTACAGATAAATGTCACATTAGCTGTGTGAGATATAAAGACCTGGAGTGAATAGGTGGTCGAGGAGAGGGGTTGGAAAGGGCCAAGCGCGCACACAGAGTGATGCGTGAAAAGAGGGGAGAGAATCAGTGGATCTAATAACATTGTCCAACGTCATTAGCACACTTCACTTAGCTGTTTTTATAGGAAACATATGAGAATGTGCATGCGGAATGAGAGTAGCAGGTGCATATGGAATGCGAGAATATGAATAGATTGAGGGAGAAGAAAGTGCTACTGAAGGGTAGAGAAATTCTATATGTTGGCTTGTCAACCGGTGCAGGAGTATACAAGGGTAAATCTTAATGGTGTCCTGAAATAGCATGAACAAGAGGGTTAGAAAGCTCAGGTTTGTTTCCTGTAATGGCTTAGTATCTATTATTTTACAAAATATTTCTTTTATTCATGCATACTGACTCAAAAACCTGGAACACAGCTCTGAGTAATCCACCCTTCAAAGGCTAAGTATAGCTTCCGCGGTGACTTTACAGAGGAGCCAAACTTTGTGACTTTCTACCGGAGTGTTCACGGCTCTGTCCTGCAGCACTGAAGAAAATCCAGTTCCCCGGTTAAGGTTTTTTTCTTGTCCTGAATTATGCCTCTTAGACAACACTTTTTCCCACGCTGTGCACCGTTCCAAACATCCACCACTTTAGTGGTAATGTTAAGTTAGAGTAGAGGTGGTTAAGTTGCTGTCAGACCTGGAATTGGCAGGGCAAAATATAATCTCAAACTGCGGTGAAAAACAAGCAGGGTGGAGAAAATAGTGTTGGCAGGGTTATAACCATAATCTGGTAGTATAGTAAGACTGACAACCATGGAAATTTTAGAAGTGGTCTGTTTTTGCTGGCTGTCATTTTGTCTGTACAAAGTCTTTTACCAGCAAACATATCAGGAAAATCACAGGCGTAACTACAGTAATGACAATGATGGCCCCGCTGATTACCCGATCGCCCTGCACTCAGAAAAGTGAAAAAAAGACATCAAATGGAAACAGTCTATGTGAGCGATGCTGCAGTTTTGTAGTCTGGTAGTGGTGATGACACAACGCAAGAATGAAAAGTCAAGTCAAACACACTGTTGCTTCACTGTTTGTATAGCAAACACTAAAATAGATCTTTGAATTTGTCACCTGTATGGTCTTAAATTGAGATTGGCGCCAATGCCAAGTCTTGCCAGTGAGCAGCCAAGTGCCAAACCAGGACCTGCATTGATGACAACAGTGCTAGTTGTAATGTCTGCAAAATGATAATTTCCAGTAAAGGTGGACGCACCAACAACATGCTGAAACATCTTTCTACGCAACATGGGATTAAGTCCCAGGATTGTATGTATTTGACAACCTACACACGAGTACCACTGCTTGTTTCTTTGACTTAGAAAACCTAAATGAAAACCAGAATATTCTATTGTTTCATCCGTTTTGGATGTTGGCAGACTGTTGCGTCAGGTATGCTGCAGGGAGCTCGGCTAAAATTGATCAAAAATCAATAAGGGAATCGACACAGAATCGGACAGATAAGCAGAACTGATAACGACACTGGCATCAATAAAATCCTATCAATTTGTATCTCTAATATTGACCGAAAGCTGGGCAGACACTGTGCTTTTATTGATCTTGTATCTTGTGATAATTGTGCCTTTCTGCACAGATCATGCGACTTTTACGCTCACACTGTGCCGATCAGTTGGTGTGTGCATGCTTTGAACAGGGACAATTCCAATAAAGTGTATTCAGTTCAGTTTTATATCCCAGCCATTACAACACTGCTGTCTTCGCCACAATATGAAAACAGTTCTCCTTTAACATTAAATCCAGCCGATCTTCCCGAGCCAAATTGCAGATCGCTGAATGAATCTTTTCCCGCTGTGCATGAAAGTCTGTCTCATTTGACAAGGAAATTGTTCAACTTTTAATGAACAAACTCATTAAAATGGGGGTTATTTTCAGAAATATCCCTGTTGGCTCGCATGCACTAGATTGAAACCTCTTTTCAATTACCACGCCGCCCCAAAGAGACAGACAGCTTTTAAGGCCCTCTCTGAAGCCACACCATTAAAATGTCATGAGAAGCTGTCCAATTGCATTCCTGTGCCATACTATAGGACACACATCCAGAGGTGGATGAAATCATGCACTCAGTGAGGGAATGTTTACTTTTATGTAATATTCTATTATACTAAGTTTGTGTTGATTTTAGACAAAAAAAAGGCATCCACCAACAATTTGGAGAAGAGTTAGAATTTTAATCAGCTGTTGTATAGTGGGGTGTTTTATTACAGAGGCCAGATATGCTAATGCTCATTACTGTAATTAAGGCCAGTGCTAAAAGTCCCTGATTAGTTAATAGATTTGTAGACAACTTGAAATACAATAAGGCCTTAGGGGGTGCTATACATCTTTGAAAATGGTGCCAAGAGAATGTTTAAAAGATTAATAGGTTAGGTTTTTTTTACCCAACTTGCTCACATAACAAAAAAAAAGTCCCCCAGATGAAACAATCAAATATAGTAATATAGTAACTTCTAGAACAACCCACATAAGCGATTTCTGTTCTGATGCTCCTGTCGCCACGATTACGTTGTTTGTTCCTTCAAAAACCGTTACAAATCTCCATTGAACAATAAATCTGTGTCATTATGTGACGATGCTGTGAAGGTTCAGTAGTCTAGTTTGGGTTAAAATGATTAATGCACTTAATGGGAGATGGAAACATCTTTTTCAGATAAGTTAAGTTGACTTAGCAAACAAAAAGAAGAAGCTGTTTCTGCAGTTTAAAACGTCTCCTCACTGCTACATGCAGATCTGATGTAACCTTCCTCACATGAATACATGACACCAACAGAAATGTAATATTTCCATCGTTTTTTTGAAACGATGGAAATATTGAACTGGCGCTCTCATGATTACATCTGTCAGGAAGGTGGGGACTTAAGGGAGACTATGAGGGGAACTAGGGGTGAATTTAAGGGTTGAACCCAGGTGCAGACACAACGGGAAGCATGGATTAACAACACGCAACACAACGAGACAAGACTAGGACAACACAAGGAACTCACTAACACACAGGGCAAGACTATGGATAATACAATAAAAGGAAAACTCAATCAGGACATGAACACAGACAAACCAAGGGACAGGCTAGATTGTAATTAATAAATTTATTGAGACAACGAAAACCTACAACTAAGGAAACTAATTAACACACTCAATAAACACAACGGGGCATGGATGGAACAGGGACAGCACAAGAACTAACTAACTTAGAACAAGACTACTAAAGACACCAAGACTAGCAACAGGAGGTAACATAGAACATGACAAAACTAAAACACTATGGCTACAAAACTAGAAAACCAAAAACGCTCCTTAAGGAGGAAAACACAAAAGGCTATGAAACGGACTGACCAACTGAAGAACTTGGTAAGAGAAACTAACAACTCAAAATGCACTCCTAGCAAATTGAGGAACAAGCATCTGAATAACAAAAGTAAATAAACAGAAAATCGCTCTTAAACGAGGAGAATAAATCGGCTAAACTATAACTTAAGACAAGAACACAGAAACTAGATTATAATGTAACAAACAAATAACACTATGAAAAGAACATGGCAGGGAACGATAACTAACGAGGGAAACGCAGACAACAATAAGGACGCGGACTCTACATACGACAAGACATGAACAAAGACAAGAACACGGCGATAAACAAACCAGAACTGTGGCAAGTAAAGACAAAGTCGAAACAAGGAACAACTCAAACCTGAACAGAAACGCGGACAGGAACAAAGGAAACGCAACATGAAACACTTACATGAAACAAGACAACACTCTTGGAACTAAGGAACTAGGGTAGAACTATGACTATGGTGAAGATGGGTGGCAGCAAGGTTACACAGACAATGACCCGACAAGGACAAAGGGAAGACACGGACTTAAATACACTAGGGGCAAACACTAATGACGCACAGGTGGGAACGATCAGACAATCACACGGGAGGGAAAACACAGGAAGTAAAGTAACAAAAGACACATAACATGAACCTTCAAAATAAAACAGGAGGTAACCAAAACCAGGCAAAGACAAGACACAATGGGGAACTTAACAAAATACGAACAAGACAGGGCAAGGGTACAGACTAAGACAATACAGAACTCTAACATAAAACATGGCATGACTATGAGGACATTAGGAATACACAGTAGAACAGAGAAACGAACCTGAACAAAGAAGACACTACAATGAACACTTACAAGGAACAAGGCGAAAGATCAACAAGAGAAAAACTAAACTAAACCGCCGTGCATGGCACGGGTCATGACAACATCATCTTATTGTCCACTCTTCTTCTGCAATGGTATAATGGTTTCTGGCTACAGAATTGGGTCCTCCTGCTGCTTATCTTGAACCAACTCTTAATAATTGCGTAGCAGTTGCGGATGGATGAAAGCACTCATTTGCAGTTTCTTTTGTTGATTTTCTTGAAATTCTGTTAAAATTTGTAATACATCTGGATGGAAGCCTAGCAACTGAAGGCACTGTCATCTCCGCTCTGCAGATTTGCAACTTCTAATCATCTGTGGAGCTTGTCTGACTGTTTTTTCTTGGTTTTAGGTAACAAAAAAAGGATTTTTGAAAAATCCAATGGAACAAAACTAAAAGCACTGCATTTAACTTGAGATCCTTGAATCTCCTCCAGTAAGAACACTCAGCACACTATGGATGGCTTGAATTTATGAACTTATTGTTACAACACAACACCTCCTCAGTATGGCAGATCAAGAAAAGATGCCACTCTTTGCCTTCTCAGAAATATCCCAGCAAAAGGGGAGGACAGCATTTACTGACTCATATTTGTTCCCTTTAGCATTCTGTGGCCACAGATGGGCTGAAAATCTCCATTGCAGAGAGACTCCATTGGGGTTTAGCCAATGCTTCAACAGTATGTGGACACAGTACACATAAAGAGGCTCCCAAATCCTGCAACAGCCTCCTTCGAGACCCCTGAAGCAGCACAACGAGGTCTTCTCATCTCAGCCAAACTTCAATTCTTCATGGCTCTATGCTGGTTCTTCAGCCCCCACTTGAAAAAATAACAACAGATGAACAAGGGTTGCCATTTCATTGCAAAGTTTTTACAAAGTTGTTGAAGAAAGCCTAATCACTTTTTATTCACTTTTACATTTCTGGCAGTTTTAGTTTGTAGCAGATTAAGAAAAAAACAACTTTGTTATTGTAATGACTATAACGACTGCTGTACTATAACATAAAAACATGTAAAAAACATAATAATTGTGAAGACATTTTATTGTTTGTTTTTTTTTTATTGCTTTTGTCGTCCATGATTTTTTTTTTCACTAAAATGAAACCAAGACAAACATGACCAGGCCCCTGGAAGACTTTGAGACTATTGTTTGACCCAGATGAAGCTCTCCTGCCACTAATGTTGCTTTGAACTGGAGTTACATCCTGGTAACTTCTATTTCAGTGCTTCTACGTGTTCTGTGCAGACTTCTTCTAAAAATTTACCTAAATCCAAAGACGATCGACAAATCTTACAGTCTAACAGCAGTTGTGGGTGTGAGAAGAAGCACTAAAGCAGTGCCACTTGCACAGCGAATGCCAGAAGCTTCTCTTTGCTGGACCAATGGGGCAGCCACTGTGCGTGTTTTTAAGGAAGCCTTACACTGAGCTGTAAAGTCTCTGTATAGACTCATGCTTTGGTCTCATGTACAATCATTGGTAGAGAGAAAAAGGATCAAACAGAGGAAAAAGTGGTTGAACCCTGCAGGGGTTACCCCATCCAGGTTGTAGAACTCAAACAGTCCTACCAGTTCGGCTCGGTTAGTGCTGTGCACAGTTACAGCATTTTCATACATGATCAAGAGCCAAGAGGAGGACTTAACAAGGCAGGCAGTTAGTGCGTTTACATGTGTGGCATTGGAGGTTTGACATTAGCCAAGCAAATACACTACTGTCATCACCTTTTGTAGGTCTTTGGGGACCTGGATAATGCAGGCCCCCATTCTGCGACACTCACAATATAGATTGTTCAAATACGCCGACCTGGTACAGCTATTTTGGTTAAGAGTTTAAACCCTTCTTACCCACGAAGACTCTGCTCGTATTTGTGCTGACATATTGCTTCGGTGTAGCCAGCAAACACCAAATGCAATGATTTTTCTAGTTTTTGCAGATGCTCTGTGCGCCTTACTAGTTCATAGAATAAATCAAATAGCCTGTAATCAATGAGACCAAGTAGACCAGACCCAAGGCCAAGTCTGCTGAAGACCCAAGACTTTAGAGCATACAGTCAACAGTGTGATTTTAGATGGTTCTACACCTCCATTGTCCTCAACACAGATGGATAGCTGGAATGGAGAGTTGGAGTTTTTCCTCCCCCAAAGGCTGTGAGAATATGGCTTCAGGGACGGCAGCCCCCAAAAAGGACAAGAAAGAGGGGACAGTGGCAATAATTTAAAAGATGGGTTATAAAAAGTATAAATAGGCGTAGTGAGTAAGATTGCAAAGATACAACAAACTGTGTTCCAGAGAGGGCACAACAACACAGTGTCTGTCAGCTGGAAATACTCCCCAACTTGGAAGGACAACAGGGGTCTGGATTTGGCCATCAAGAGTACAAGCTGTCAGTGTCCTCCGTTATCCTGTCCCTGGGTTCCCTCCACTAAATCCCTGAGTTAGACATCAAGGCCATTGTGATCTGATTTCATCCTATTTATCTAGTTCAGCATACCCACTTTTTTCAGTCCTGGCTGTTGGGGAATACTCCCGTTGTGGCCCATTTGCTTAGAAATGCAAGAATGGCTGCGGAAGCATGCATTTGTTTAATGTGTCAGAAGGAAAACTAATATTCGTCAATACTTCCTGGGCTGCGCTGCTAACTTGATGGGACAAATCTTTATTTTTTTGTCCGCTCCTGTCAGTTAAGTCTGTTTTGTGCAGCGACACAATTCAAGTCTGGTGATTTCACTGAATGTTTCACAACAGCCTCATACCGATGCAAATGTGCAGCTGACAGAATAGCCCACCAGATGGGATGGAAGGTGTAAGTACTAAAGAAAGGATGGGTGGGGGGGCTATTTGAAATATGGGCCTTTTCTTTTTTTTATATGAGCTCCAGATGAGGGCCATTGAAGGTTTAAGTATAACCATGTCAGACAGGACACCAGAAAGTCACTGCTGTCCCTGAATTATACACAAAGGAAAAAAAGAGGTAAAGAGCTCAGTGTCTGTGCTTAGCATCGAGATACTGACACCAGGCTAATAAGCCATGTTTACATACACACCAAAAAAAAATGTGATGGAATGGAAGACGACAACATATGAAGCGAAAATGTCATGTAAACATTCTCAACATTATTATCTGATACTTTGATAAAATTTGGTAGAATGCTTTTGGTAGAACAAAACAGACACAAAATCAACGTACACTGTGTTATATGTTGCTCAACTCAGCATAATGTTTGTGGAATAAATCTGAATCCACACCATCCATTAGTAGAGGTGGTAATTAAGTTGAAAAAAAAAAAACTGCTTGCATCCGTCTGGTAATTTTATGGCTCGCAGCAACATCACACCCACATAGCCCTCACTAAACTCCCATAAACCTCTTATATGCAAGTTATGGATGCTTGTTTCACTTTGATATGCATTAAGTAGCTGGAAAAAAATACAGGGTCTGCCCTTGAAGCAAAAAATGTGCATCTGAAACCACATGCGAGTGTGTTTTTACACCAGCAGGTACATGTAACAGCAGCAGCGTTTCCATCCTTGTCTTGCCTTGATGAGAGAATGACTTTTAAGCTTATTCTAGTTTGATCCTTACGTATGATGCCAGAAGCGTGTATGAGGTGGGTGTGGTCAACATAATCATATAGATCATATACAATATATCATATATAGATCAGATCAGACTCAGACAAGCACCGCCTATGGCTGACTGTCAATCATGCTACAGAGCCACCACAGTCTGTAATGATGCATTGTCTCTAATTAATAAGCTTTAAGTGTATAAGCTGTGTTGACCTACATCCAGGAAGTGGTGCCAGCTCCATCAGTCACAGACAGTGTATGGCACTCCTCTTCCATTGGTCAGAACCATTTCTCATCGACTTATCAGTAGCTATTGATCTCCAGGGCAATAATTCTCCACAGGATGAATGGTACCACCACAGTAATGACAGCATATAGCTTTCAGTCCAGGAACCAGCAAAAGGAGCAAGTAGCAAGAGGGAAAGAAACAGGGAAGCGCTGTGACCAAGTGGGTCAGTGTGTTTTGTCAGTTATAAGTGAGGAAATAATGTTTTAATTGGGAAAATGGAGGGCTTGTTCGCAGTTGTGACAAAGACATTGGATTATCTTCAGCAGTTTGCTGCGGTCGAATTCTTGGAACCAGTGACTGATTTTTATGTGGAAAGTGTGACAGGGAGAGGTTCAGGTGGGAAAAGTTAATAAGTTTTGCAAGTACATCAAATTATTTATAACCTGCAAATAATTCTTTAAAAATGAAGCAGCAGCATAATTTTTACAGTTAATCTTGAGTGCAATTCTGACTGTTGAGCACAGGCTTAACTCAATATTGTATAACTCTAAATGAAACATCATTGTACTTGCCCTCAACACACCAGTCTGTGACAAACTAATTATTAAAATCCTCCTCAAAGGTAACGTTAATTGTTGTGAATTAATTAAGGGTAATGCTTTAAGATGTCTGCGACATGACCTTGCCATTGCGTCTCAGAAACACAGTGGTACTCTGTGGCATCTGTGTGTCAGCAGTGTGAAAGCAGAGCAGCATGAATCTTTGTAGGGCAGCAGAAAGTCCTGCTTTACGCTATCTGCAGATCTGCACTGCAAATTGGCTTTCCGAGTATAGTGATGAATGAATCTTTCGAATTATCTTCATGTGAAGTACAGAAACATCCGGTATTTTTCTTATCGTCGTGACGCACCAAGCTGATCTCACAGAACTAACTCTGACATCTTCATGTTGAACTTGAATACACCGCAAAGGTTGCTGCCGATGTTGTGGAGGTGTAGGATGAAAAGTCAGAGGATCATCAGAGTCATCAGAAAACTGAGTGTAAGTGCACCCAAGATACATTCAAGACCCTCTCCCTGTATCTCATAAACACAATTCATTCAATGGTCTTCTGAGGGATAGATGTTAGCTCATGCTAACAAAAATGCTATTGTTGTTGTAATTGCTAAAATGCAGAAATTCTTCTTCTGTCATTTCTTGTCATCTACAGGGCGGCTTCAGGGGCGTTACCACCTCCCTTTAGTTGACCATTAGTTGCTGAGATATTTGTCTGGACAAAGCAGAGGACCAACAGCCTGATAATGGTATCCCCTTTAGTCACACTGTGACTGCGCCAAAAAAAAAAAAGTATCTGTCCATGAACATGAATTCAGAACATGTCTAATTAAAGCATCAATCAACAGCGTAAAGTGCAAAGACAAACAATGTTGTCTCTTCTCGCTCTCGCTCGGCAGTGGGACTGTCAGCTCTCTGTCTTTCGCTTGGTGGAGGCCACAAATCAGTAGTGGCCTAACACCGTCTGACGGCTGACTCACAGCCCCTGTAAGTGCATTCACGAGTGCAAACAAGTGTCATATGTGAGTGCATAGGTTAATAATGCAAAACATTTTCTTGAATGGATATCTATAATGCAGTATATGTACCTATATAATGCATTAACACATGCATAATGCATTTTATACAGTGTATTATGTATTATTAAAAGTTACTATAAAAGTCCAAACAGTATGCTGTATGTCTCATAAATAGTCATAGAAACTATAACCCTGTGCAGGTCAAGTAGCTCTTGCTCCGACTAACTAGCCTTCCTTAGCTCACCTTCTGCTTCAAGTAAAATTAAAATGTTGTGAACATACCAGAGCTCTGACAGAGGCGGGAGCGGAGCTTCGTACCATTAGTCGCTCCTGACGTGAGACTTGAGAGAGCGTGACGCAGGAAACAGAACAGGGGCCTTGTTATGGGAAGAAGATCTCTTATAAATTTAGAAGCAGCCTTCACAGACGCCGCATTTTGGACACACTGCGACACGACATACATCATTATAATGTCAGCGGTTCTTGGACCTGCTCCTGTGGACCCTTCTCCTCCACTGGTGACGTGTCGAAGTCCAGTCGCTCAATAAATGCCACAAGATTAATTCAACTGTGAAATAATAACACAAAACTAATTAATGAATGCATCAGTACATGCAGAGGAGTTAGCTTTGGCCCTGGCCTGAGAAATGAATCTGGGGACAATTGTGCTCTGTGTTCTGTTTTAGCATTGCCACATTTACAGGTTACTTTTAGATTTACAGGAAATTGACTGGGGATGAGTTTTAGGGACAACGCTGGTGGCTCCGACTTGGTCCCACTGCACATGGATTCAGAACGAGCATACATGGGCCCCTCTTGATTGGGGTTAGATTAAGGCTAAGACATGCCTTCAGGCAATGAATTCAAGTCAACAGAGTGTCCTCAAAAGAGACCTAACCCCTAATTGTATGTGTTAATTGCTTTGTTGGTTAAACTAACCCTAACACTAACCCCAAAAAGCAAATCTGAAATCCTCATTACCAACTTTATAAACAATGACATAGAGCCACGCTTGCCACTCCGCGTATGTTTCGACCAGCTTTTACTTCCTCTCCGTTCATCCTTTCATGAAATCCTTTCTACACTGAATTCTTCCACATTAAGAACTCTTACACTGAAGCTCAAACTCCAATGTCTACACGAAAAAGCAAGGCTTTGAGGTAGATTTTTAAAGTTAGGTGTAGAGTTGCATACTGATAGGATGCATAATGATGCATGATTTCTTTGATTGTGGTATTTTAATATTTTTAGAGAAGGGTGTTAGCATCAGCTCAAATTGGAAATTAAATGGAAATCTTTGATCAGGCTCAGTCTTTGCCATTGCAGCGTTGGTCTCTGATTTTTCTTTGACAAGATTCATTGCCAGCCTCTGAAAGTAGTTGTAGTTGATGATTTATTGCGGTTATACCAAAGATATGGATCATTACTTTACAAAAGCGCCTAACATGTGTTTGTGTTTCACTTAACTCTCTAAATGGGAGAATTTGGGCCCAGCGTGCAGAGAATAGTGCTGTATGTGTTGCTACTGATGCACACTATTGTCCTACAATGCACAAAGGAAAAAGAGGTGCTGCCCACAACCGAAACAAAATAAATTGTGAATGTCGGTGAGGCAGCTGCAGGAAGATCTTGAAACAAAGTGTGAACTTACTGGAACACCTTATTTCTTTGTGATGTTTCATCTGCAGTGGAAATGATTACGATGATGAAAACAGTTGGTTTCTGAAGCTGCAGTTTCACTGCCGGCTGATGACAGACCTGTATGACTTCTTGTTACTGTACAATGGTAAAATATGTCGATGTCTTGAACACTAGTTTAAATGCAAGCTGCTACACTATAAAGATAAAGTTATGTAGTGCATATTATACACAGCTAGTATGTAGTGTAGAATTTGGAAACCAGTTAAATTCTGTATTCTGTAAATTCTCCATGTGCAATGCTTTCCATCTGACCCTGAGCTCTGGCCCAGTCTCATCACATATTTCTGTACAGCCTGTAAATGCACTCATACCATAAAAAAAATAAATAAAATAAAAAAACAATTTAAATCAAATTATTTTAAAGCAAATGCTTCAGAATTGTGTCTGGATGCATGCGTGCATTTCTGCCAAAAAGTTCCTGACGCCTGAGGGAGATTTTTGGAATGCATTTAAAAATACTGATAATGTAGAGTACAACAGCAAATCTCACTGTGCACCAGATATGCATGAGGATCAGGTCCTCCTTTTTTCAGGTTACACATAAACACGTGCACACTCACACATGCGCATGCACACATACTCTCTCCTCTTTTAGTTGAAATTCTGTTTTCTAGTATCAGGAGTTGCTAAGCAAAATAAATCTAACAGTCTGCTGTCTCTTGGTGTGGGTGGATGTTTTTATATCTTAAGGTTACAGACAGAATGATGCAGGTTTAGTTTCCTAAATTAACCTCCTATCAAGCTGTCGAGTAATATGAGGCCTTTGGTTTGGCTGAGGAATATGCATTCAGCCTACTTGTCACCCTGCTGTGTTCCATTTCTTACTCAAGAGCAGCAAATTGATGGTAAAATGTTCCAAATCCTGGTGCCAACGCAGCTCTCGGGGGAGATGCACAAATATGGGGGTAAGCTCATCTCTTTGATGTCATTACATCCTAAGTCAACTCAGTCAAACTCAATTATTTCTCTGATCAGGTTGAGTGTCAAAATGATGCTAGTACACTTCTTTTACTGTAGTATCTCAAGAGCTCAGACTCACACGGCTCTCCTCACATCCCTCACATCATTAAGCCCTTAAAGCCACGTAGCACACCGCAAATTGATTGAGACTACATCTCCGGCCACTAAAGACTGGGAGGGTGGAGGAGGTGCATCTCAACAGGTAGGAAGGAATTCCCTGCCCCATCTCCCCCATTGTGCATGTCCCTTTTTCTTTATAGTGTTATTTTTGTCAGCTATTTTCTTTATTAAGACTTTATTAAGTCTCACCACGTTTCACAGTCTCAAATATATTCTCGGTTATGGTTTCTGGGGTATTTGTTCCCGTGGCACCAAGACTGACTTAGGACAGTGTGACAAGTTACACATGCACCTAAAAGGAAACTTTTTGAGGAAGGTCACCTCTTTTGCACCTTTTAACCTTCCAGCGCAGCTCACAGCTTCCAACAGAGAATTCATATCATTCGGGACATACCAGACATATACGTGACAAAGCCTAAAAATTCACACACTGTCCGCACTCAAACATCACAAAGACATAAACACTTTCAAACACACACAAGCCTGTGTGCGCGCACATAAACACACATTTATGTGTGTGTGCATACTGTATATTCACACATCCCTCTGGGGTGTGTTGGACTGCTCAGCTAACCCATAAAACCTCGGCTTATCGCCTCTATGAGCCTCGTGGTTCTGCAGTTCCCTCAATCCATCCCAAGGCTCCTCTGATAATCAGCCGTCTCTGTTTGGCCTGAAGTCTGGGTGAATATCCCTAGGTCTAGAGATATGAGATCCAAGCCCAGGCCTCAAGGTCTCAGTGTGCAAATACAGTGCAGCTAGAGTAAAAAAGATGTGCAAATCCACAAAAGCGTCCCCGCTGCATGTGTGAAAACACGTCCAGAAGTGCACTTGTTTACTGCCGATGCAATGAGCGGCATTGCGACTTCTAAAAGAGTAAGATGCCCTGACTTAGAGATCAGAGGCACGCGAGATATCTTTTGTCTCGGTCTAACGTCACATGCTGGATTACTGCTGTGGCTTAGCCACCCCCCCTTGTGAAACACCAAAGGAGAGAAGTATGGAGAGCATGTTGAAGTAAGGAAATTGTGGAGTGGGGGGTAAAGAGAAAGAAAATGAAAAGATAAGCACCATCAAGTGCAGGCTTATCCAACACCCTGCTATAATTGAGACAGCTAATGCATTACAAAGACAGTGTAATCCTAGGTGTCAGGAAGCAATTACATGTAGCTAATTACTAAATAATTAATGCAGACAGTTTAACCGGACAGACTGCAAACTTGCCTTGAACTGGTTTTTATGTTTTTCTCTTTTCAGGGTTAAGTCGGGAGCCTCTGGGCCTCGTGACAGTGGAGATAGCCCTTAATTACACTGTATTTTCGTAATGGCTGTCAAAATGCACACTCATGTGAAAGACCTTTTCATCTTTTCATTTGAAGGGCCACAGTGAGGGTTGGCATATCGGCCGAAAGATGAAATCACAACCAAACTACAACGATTATGTAGCACCTGGTAATCATACACCTGTTATGTTGAGGAATGATGAATTAAAGTTCATAGGCTCCATCTGAATCAGTTTATGACAAACGCTGTCACATTTACTCAGAAAATAGTTTCAGAGACAATGTTTACAGTGAGGTCTGTGGATGAAAACAGCCCACAGCATTGTTCTTGAAAGACCCAGAGCTGTTGAACCCTTGTGATTTGTTGACACTGGCGTCTCTTCCTCATTAGTTGGGCTCACCCACCAATGTATGAGTAAAAAATCAATAATCATGATAATTGCAAAATTAATTTCATTGATATTCTTTTTTTTTATTAGGCATTAGTAGAACATCAAATATGTCATGTTTTATAAATGATATGGGCTCCTTACTTTCTATATCCAATTCTCAACATTGCTGCATAGTCAGCATTTACAACATGTATACATGTGTACCTGTTATGTGTGAAAAACCAATAAATTGTGAATCATAAAAATAAATGAATAAATGATATGGGCTCTGCAGGCCTGCTCTATTGTTTAGCAAAAATAATTAACAAAAATGTCTACAGCACGGTGTCTTTTACCCTGAGAGAATAGGTATAAAACAATTTATTAACCAACTCCAATGATAGCAATCAAATCAATTACTTGAAATTTGGGAGGTTTGGTGCAGCATAAACAACACCAATAACAGATAAAGAGCATATGAAATGACTAATGTCATTTATCTGTGGTTTGGGCAGCACAAGAAAAAAGGATTTCACCTCCATTGTGGGTAGCAGCAGGAGCATCTGGTCACAAAAAAGCTCTCAGATATCATTGATGAGTATTTTGGTGACTAAAAAAACTAAAATTCAAATGCAAATCATAATGCTGATTGTTGAAATGAAAACATGCATTCATCTTAAACACAATTACAATGTGGTACCATATGTGCATTTTTGCCCTCAGGACGTCCTCCTGCACCATCTCTGCTGCACTCACTACCAAGCTGCCAGGATGTTATGGTGGCACGGCACTGCTTTTAAGGGGTTAAAAGGAACCAGCGTGATTGGCTGCGACTGCTTCAGCCCCTACGCACCCACACATAATATATGATAATGGATTCTTTCTCATCCACACGCACACACGCTGCTTCGCACATTGCACCTTGATTCATTAAGATAGAGGCTTCAAAGTCAAGAGAAGAGGACGCAAATCATACAAAACGTGGAAGAGGAACAGGTAAAAGAGACGAACAAAATGTTTGAATGTGAAAAGGATGCAGGGACAGGTTGGGCTTGACTTTAGGATTAATTTCATACCATATTAACAGAAATCAACTGTGGTCACTGTTAAAAGTCCAGCCCATGCATATTAATAGCTCTCCAGCTTAACTCCACCTCTCCAGAATGTCAGACTCAAGACACTATGACACAGTATGTGTAATTTGTACGATCCTGACAGCCTTTGTGGTAACCCTTCCTTCCCTGGGAGATTCCGCAGGTAGAACACAGCCCCTACTGTACTTTATGTTAATATCATGAGAAAATTCATCCCCTCACCACACAGTTCAAGGAAAATACTATATTTGATCATCTAACGTGTGTTTTTTTTTTTTTTTTTTTTTCCCTGTGCGTAATTGTATTTTTCTCTCACTGTTAATTCTCTACTCCCCTGGAAGTTTCGCCATCTAGGTCAAGGGTATCGGAGGGAGGCAAATTGCTGTGACTGCTCCATGCAGATTGGTTCACAGCAAAGATACTTCCAAAGACACAATGACTTTCTCTGATATTTCTGTTTCCATTTTATCAATCTGAAGTAAACTGGAGAAGGAAGATGAATACTTTATCTAATACAAATACACATAACAATGTCTCTATGGATCAAAACTCCATTATACTATATAAAAAAAACATTGAAATACAGTACTGTCAAGATGAGAAAATATATGAAAGAACCAATGACAAAAGAGTGTAAACAGCCAGCCTCTGGAGTCACTCATGCAGGCCCTATACTGTCGCTCCGGCCATATAAATGTGGCACTAACGGCCTCTGATCAGGCTCTAATGGTATTCATAGTTGCCATGGGTCCTTTCACCGAGATATTATTAAGATCATTTTTATTCATGATATCTCCCAAATTGTCCTTGGAAGAAACAGCAGATTATGGGAGGCTGCTGACCCGTGGGTTGTGAATAAACATGAAAAACAATCACTGTTCCATTTAAACGCAGAATGGTGTTCCAATCCTGAGCCTCTGGGGTGAGATTGGAGAAGAGGGGCATCAAAAGAAGAATGAAATCATTAGAAATGAAGCGAAGTGAGAATGACTGATGCTGTCCTTTACCACTTCATCCAGTTCTCAGCCTCTGCGGTATGTACATGGAAAATTAGAAGGGGTCGTTTAAGCGTAGTGTGGAAGATGCAGTAAAACCTCATTTTGTTGCCATAGATTTCCAGTGATCATAATTATGACAAGCTGCTGGGATTTCAGCATTTAAGCTCTGACCCACTAGTTTCATTCAGTTTGAAGCAATTTGCGAAAAGCATTTAAAAAACATGTTTTACCAGGTTGCTTCACCTTGCTTAAAGTATTTCAGTGTTTCAATACGCTTGTTAAGATCTACAACAATATTCCACCTCTGTTAAAGACATGTGACCTTATGAGACATTTTGAACTAGCAATTGTTTCGTATCTTTTGATTCTGACTTCTATGATAATAGAAGTGGTTGTATGTGATTATATTTATTATCTATTTATGTCTATTCTATGTGTTTTGTTCGCATACAGTTTAGAAACCACTGTGTCCAAAATGCACACATGTGATTTGAAATAATGGCTCACCATTCTGCACCACTTGAGCAAATACTAAAGAGGTGAGATGCCAATTTAAGATTCTTGTTTTCTATAATGTCTGCAAATGGCAGCTGTGCTGTGAAGGCCGTTGCACTGATCCTGTGGGGCTCCTCTCTAGTCTCTCACTTACTTCCTGTGACATGTAACCATGCTAAAATGTTTGGTTATATTTGTCCAGCCTTTGAACCCAGTCTGTTAGCATGGCAATAGAATTTTTAGAGGTCGGTTGGTCAAAATCTGGGCAAATGAAACCAAAACCATCTGCATGACTATGTGCCACCACATACAAGTGAGAACATCTACTTTTGTTTGTTTGTCTTGTAATTTGGCCAAACGCGTCATTTTACTGTCAGATGTGAGGTATGCAGCATCTTCTCTGAGCCGTGTAGGTTCTTCTTACACCTCCGTTTGGTTTGCTTGTTTGTCTCTGATGAAACAGTCTCAGCCATGTTTCTAAACTGCCTCACTTTTTGCTGTTTTTCTTCCCCGGAAGGAGAAAACCCATCGATTCTGTTGCTGATGACATGACCTTTCCTCTGGTGCCAACATCAGGCCAAACTTTTTCTCCTCTCGCTTTTTGCCACCTCTTCAAATCTCTGAAAGGGTTTTCCAATCTGACGAATAAGTGATTTTAAAGCACTGCCACTGTAAGGCCAAACCATTCCTGCTCTTCAGGTCAGCAGGTACTGCTCCTCTTATTGTTCCCAGAATAAACTCCAGATAGGGTCGAGCTGCTTTTAGCTACTTTGCCGCACATGTGGCCTGTTTTTTGGAGCTGTTCTATAAAGTTTATTTCATTCCTTCACCTTCTTGTTTCTTGATGTTTATTTGTCTTTACATCTTTCATTTATTCTGTTGGAAGTGTGTGAAGTGATGGTTATGTGATGCACTGAGAGTAAAATGTATTGGCATATATTATTGTGCGTTGACCCTGTCCTCCAAAGTCTGCATACATTTGGATTACAATACGTGAGAAGCACTCGTGTTCCTGATGGAATCAAGACGAGAGTGGATTTGGTTGTATTGTCAACTGGAGTTGGAATCTGTCCTCCACGTTCTCTGATTGAAAGAGAAAGGGATAAACAAGTGGAACGGCTGCCTGTAGGCACAAACTGTTCAGGAATATCCATAGAGAGACAAAGGCAAAACTAGCAGGAGGGGAGGGAAAGAGGTTGAGTGACAATTCAGAGAAAGTGCAAGCGGAGCAAAGGGATGCAGGCAGGTGACTCTCACTCTCTGAAAGTCTGTCTCCTGCAAACAAATTGAGCTGTAACCATGCGCCTCGGCACAGTAACAAGAGGCTTTTTGTCTTTCAGATCTTGACAGTTGTGTTGAGAGCGAGGCTTAGGGCACGGAGTTGGCAGTTACTGTGTCGAGCTGTTATATATTTCCCATCAGCGCTTTCCAATAACATGGGAGAGACAGGAAAGGGCCCGGTTTCAGGAGATATAGGGGAAAACTTGCTGTTGAAGCAACCAACAATCAGTGATAAAGGCACTCTGCCTACCTGTGCACCAACAATTCAGGTTCAATGAGACAAAACTCTTTTACTTTCTATTTTTAGCTTTCTCGCTATATAACTTAGGTAGGTTTGCATGAGTAGGCGGGTTGCAGAGGTACAGATAGTTATTCAGACATGGAACCATGTGCAATCACTGATAAAACTGTTTTGCATAAACACAATTGCAATATTCATTTTAACAAGCACCTGCTACCTGCTCTGCATTTTCAAAATCCCTCTTGGGAAACAGCTATTTAAACAGCTCTTATTTTGCATGTGTGTGTGTGTGTGTGAATGGATTTGTCTGTGCTTTGTGCGTACGCGTGTGTTGGAAGTGGTGGTGGTGGTGGTGGTGGCCGGCACTGTCTGCATTTGCATCTGTAGCAGAGAATCTGCATGTGATCCCGAAGTCTGCAAATGCATGCCCACTATGCCTTTTTATTTCCGTGCCCGATAGTAATATGAGAATAACGACAGCTCGGAGGACTGATGAAACTGACCTTGGTGTTAATGAGCTTCTCACAGACAGACAGCGGTCCTCTATACACCTTAATTGACACAGCACCCCTGCATGCGCAGCACCACTTACCTGTGTCAATCTTAAGAAGACTTCTCAGCCCATATCTGCCATAGCCATTTGTTCCAGCCACCCTCTCAAGGGATGCAACAGCATTCTCATCATCCTCTCTTAAGTGCTTTTCCATTTATTCCATCATTGGATGCAGCCCTATTTTTAATTTCTATTTTTTCACAGTTGTGTGCCCGGGGTAAATTAATGCACTTTGTGGATTGTGTTCAACAATGAGCACAACAATTGCAAGTAATCATTTGGAGCTGGTGAATTGGATAAAACTTTTGAATGTATGATAAGCTCAGAAAGTATAGCTGTTTTCAAATGAATAAAACAACACAATTCTCATACAAAAAGCCCATTTTGGTGTTCAGCCCAGTATACTTTTGGGTAAACTTTTTCTGACCCTGAGGCTTGTCAATTCCATTATGCTCCATATTTGTAATATATTGCCTCTATACAAATTCTCTCGTAGACATACATTACATAACCAGTTTTTCTGAATGCCATCATAAATTTTCCTTTGCAAGTCCCTATAAACATCACAGAGGAGCTCACAATGAGAATATGTGTGCACGTGGGGTCCGCTTGCGTGTGCAGTCACATGTGTGCACAGACACAGCGGGAGGTCTTGTGAAGCCAGTGAGGATAATTCATATTTTATGGACAGAACAAGTCAAGTGTGTAAAGTTCAACAGAAACATCAAAGAAAATGAACAGAGGCAATGACATTTTAATCGAAACGACCACCCATGTAAAAATAGCATTGTTGACAGAGGTATTTCATTTATCCGGAACATATTTTTCGTAACCCTGACCACTCGTTGTACCAGGGAAGACAAATGGATCTTTGTTTGCACATGAAGGTCAAATATAAAGGCGGACAGAGGGAACAAATGGCTTGATGTGCATGAGACAAAAACAACACAAATATGCCAATTTGGATATGTATATGAAGCAAATTATATATATATATATATATATATATATATATATATATATATATATATATATATATAGTATAATATTTTATATGTTACAAACTACTTTCTAATGGTTACATTTTCAGTGATGTGAGTTTCACCTCGGTAATGTAAATCTTGGTAGTTATCCAGCGTACTGAACAAGTCAAACAACAGAGGACGTCTTTATTAGTCGGATACACACCCAAAACTGTAATAACTAAATGCAAATGTTCTTCAAATGTCAAAATTACAATAGCAAGGTGGACTGTAATATCTCCCAATGATGTGTTTTATTAATTTTATTCAAATATAAAAGGGACCTTCATCAGAGACATTGGAACACAGCAGCTATAATAATTATTTCATATCTCTGAAAATATCACTTTCATACGGGGGAAAGAGTGAGGCGCCTCTGGCTGTGAGGCGAGTTGGTCATGGGTTTTTGGACCATTCTTTGAACATCAATCACCGGCTGGCACTGGGGGGAGCGTTGCTGCTCTCCACATCAGTCACTGGCTCCCTCCTGCCCTTACCACTTCAGCACAGGACATGTTCACGCACTATCAAAGTCAGAGAGCTCCAGTCTGATGACAGTAATGGCTGAGGATGGGAGTGTAAATGGTGGGAGAAAAAGAGAGATTCTGCTCCTCTTTAGAATTTCTAATGAGACAGCGAGGTAATTGTATGTAGTAGCTGTCATAATTGTGTATCTGTGACAAGTACAGTTGCATGTTTTGATCTGGTCTCTGTTGAGACCACAGGGAGGAGAGCAGGAGCGAGGATGCACAGTTCATGGGATTTATTGTGGACTGTGCAGAAGACATGTGTGCCTATATGGTAGATCTCTTATTACAGTGTGGATGTGTTTGTGTGTGTAAAAATAGCACGAATGTGAATTAACATACTTTCAAAGCAATAAAGGCAGACACAACTCTTAGCAAACTCAGCATTAATTAGTAAATGCGGGAAACCCCCCATGGCAGCAGTAAATTAGGAGCATGTAAATCACTAAACATATTTAAACACCACAACACGAGATACCACCACTGTACTGCGTATTGATAAAACTAACACAACATACTCATGCGGTGCCCTCCACACAAACTGGGTAATTAAAAGCTAATTAAGGGAAAAAAAACGGTAAAACAACGTAGTTACAAGCAAGCCCAGTAAATAAAAGCTGCATGACAACACTAAGGGAACATGAAAACAATTTACATCCTGGCCATTTATGTTGGGAAAAACTCAGGAGTGTCCAGACTTTGCTCCTCTGCTCTGCCTCTGCTGTGCATGCTAACACTGACTGTGACGACGTCAGCGCTCGTTACCCTGCTCGTTAGGGTTAGGCAGTAGACGGCTTTCTCATACACGCATAACCAACTGTTGTTCAAAATCGGCCCCTGAATATTTCATTACGTTATATTTCAATTTGCACAGTTTTGTGGAGCCGGGCCTGTTACAGAGCAGAATGTACAACCCTGATTCCAAGAAAGATGAGACGCCGTGTAGAACATACATAAAACAGAATGTGATAACTTGCTAATCCTTTTTGACATATACTCAACTGAAAACAGTGCATAGAGAATATATTTGTTTGACCTCATCAACTTCATTGATTATTGTAAATATCTCCTTAGTCTGGATTTGATGCAGCAACACATTTCAAACAAGTTGTGACAGGAGCAACAAAAGACTTGTAAAGTTGTGGAACGCTCCAAAAACACCTGTTTGGATCATTCCACAGGTAAACAGGTTGATTGGTTACAGGTGATAGTATCATGATTGTGTATGAAAGGAGCATCCTGGAAAGGTTCAGTCGTTCACAAGTGAGGATGGAGCGAGGTTCACCCCTTTGTGAACACATGATTGTATAAAAGATGTTACTACATGAGTTTAGGAACACTTTGTGAAACTGTAATTTGATGCAAATTGTTTGCAAATGATTGCTTCTGTTTTCATTCACATTTTATAGCAGGGCAACTTTTTCTGAATTGGGTTTGTACCTGGAAAGATGAAATTTAGGGATCAACTGAAAACAGTGAATGCTGACTCCTTGATCGCACGTACACACACATACACATTAGTACACTAATCATATTCAGCAAAACACACTGAAATGGAGAATCCGAAACCCGGTTATTTATATCCCTGAATATGATCATACCAGTTGCTGCTTTTAAATGGAACTCGCGAGTTTGTGATTGCGACATGTGAAGTCGTCCACACTTCCCGTGTCAATCACTAAGTCGTGAGAACTCCATCGCTAGGCAATGGCAACACGGATGTTACTGTTGGCATCTAAAAACCACAGAGGGAACAATTTAGCTGGCAAGTGAACAGGTAACGCAATGCAGGAAATGCTAAGGCATATTGACAGAGGAAAAACATAAGGCCTTTGGAAAGTCAGTCAGTCAGTGTTCAAACAGACAAACACAATAAAATCAGAAAGATAAACTTCTTGACTTCTTTATGTTAACTTGCCAGCCATGCAAACATGTCACTATTCATGACTTCAGCGATTTCCACTTGTCTTGAACGCTGTAAACACCACCTCATTTGATGGCAGATCAAGGTTTCTGATCGTCTGCCAGCAGGTGGGTGTTGTTTCCTCACAGCCACTTATTTCTGTACTGGCTGAGCTACCTCAACAGTTGAGGCATGTATGGAGTTTTCAAAGTCGTTTATTTACTTGATGTACTCCCACCCACTGGACCCGGTGTTGTTTCAAAGCAATTGTGTTTGAACTTCTGCCTTAAATGCTGGTGGAAAGAGGAAGTGTAAACAGTGATAAACAATTTTGACCTCAATATACATTGTATTGATGTGTATTCCAAGAGTTAAAGAAATAAATATATTTTTAAATGCTGTTGAAATGAGGGTCTGTCTTTATGGATGCTGTTACAATTTATCATTTTCCTGCACGTCTTTTCTCCATAACAAACACATTTCACCCAACTGAGTAGTCTAAAAAAAAAGGCAGCAAGTGATCCTATTAAGCGCGAGCGTCTGTTCTGAACCGAGTTCCCTGGTCAGCAGCGGTGGGCAAAGGCGTCAGGAGGAGGCCTGAACTGTCGGCAAGTTTGTAATCCTCCCACTGGGTCCCTCAGAGTTTGACGCCTTCAGGTGATCCATGGCCTCCATGTTAGTTGTTGCATTGTCACTAACTAAAATATTAAGTTGCAATTCAGTCACTATATATAGCCGAGAGACAAATATAATAATTTTCTCACTCTAGACTACAGAAAATGAGAGATTTTCATGAACTATTGTCCTCTGACACAACAAAGCTGTCCAGAATGCATTTTCACAACTTACTGAAGTAAAATTCTGATTACTTGACAGGAGTCAGAGCCAAATGGTAAAAATCTGCTGCTGCGTCGTGGCTCTTCTTGCACTGGTTCTAGGGCCAAACAGAGCTGTGGGATGTAGCAGGATGTTCAGGGATGTAACATTATTAACGTTGAAGTTCAGGTTTGTTTGACTCTATTTTACTCTCTCATGCACTAGTATTCAAAAATGTATTTGACATACACTTTGATTCTTTAGTCTGACCCGTGTCCCGTGCGCTTGAATGGAGGGGGTGGGAATTATGCCAGTGTAGGTCACATTTCATACAATGTAAGCTCAAATATGAACACAATAAAATAGGACATTGATACATATTTTAATAAATGTAAAGGAAAGATTTTCATAAAACAATTATTCATCCCCTGCCCACCACCAACATGACTGACCCACCCACACATGCCCAGAGAGAGTGAGCAGACAGACAGACAGAGAGATGGAGGCCCTGGCTCACCATATCATCAGTCATTTTGTTGCTGAGATTGAGCCCATGGTAGCTGAATGTACCCTCACCAGATTTACTTCTGATCACAGGCATGGCGAGAAGACCCCTGTCTAATGATCTGTGAGCTGTCATGTTGGCCATCGGTCACACCCCTACTGTTTAAATGCCACAGTGTCCTGGTTTATGTCACAGTACAGTGCAGCACATAAGGGCTATTCTGATAGGACACATAGGATTCTACCAAAATCCTGATGATAACCAGGACACTAGTGTGCGTAAATGCTATCAAATACTGTTAAAAAACCCATCAAAGACATGAGTAATGATGGACAAGGAAATGATCGAAATAACAATGTGTTAATGACCTGTACATTTTGAGGTGTGGGAGAAATATTTACGCTTGTGCATGTGCAGTAACATTGGGGCGCAGTGATATTAACAGCACCGTGTCAGATTTGAATAACGCATCATGCTCTGGATCATTGGGCTTGTTTTCCAGCATAAGTTGGGCAAGAGGTTGGGAAGGCGCTGGATGTGATAGCAGTCTATCACAGAGCCGCATTCATACATTTCCATTCACCTACTGTAACCTGTGCACGGCCCTATCATAGGTCGTAAATTAGACGCGGCTTCCTCCAGATCAGGTAATAATGCACTGAGCTGAAGGCCCTCGCCATTTTAGTTAACATTTTAATTTAGTGATGCACATGACCAAACTCATCTGCAATTAAACGCATCATCACCACAAACCAAATAACACAGTGGGATCCTGGGTCAGCGGCTCACTTTGCGCCTCAGTCTCTCCCATAATGCACAACAGTTTCAAAGAAAGCACGCAAAGCCAACCGGTGCTAACGTCTGCGTGCCACTGAATTCAGTCGACACGATGTGAGAGAAGACGCCAGGCCAGAAGTGTCTTTCAAAGGTGGGAGGGGCGACATATTAGAATATCATTAATGTTCTTTAATATATTAAGGATTAGAGGTTACCCAGTCCCTCTCAGACATCATTTCTTTCATTAGCCCTGCAGTGCTCTGGGGAAGAGCGCTAAATGTTGCATATGAGCTGTCATCAACAGAGGTGGATAAATGGCTGGCTCATGTACCGCAGTTCTGCCGCTGCGTGAGAAACGGTGTCAAAGCATCATTGCGAGTGAAAAAATCACCATGAGACACAGTTGCTGCGGAGTACTAACTCCGACTCGTTATGCAATTTCAGCATGTGAAGGTATCAGTGGGTCATAAAGACATAGTTTAATAACTCAATTTCAAAATCTCATGCAATGCAATATTTCAGGATGACAGTAAGGGTTGCACTCCGTATGTATTTATTTACTTCAATGGAAAATCACTACACGGCGACCGTAATAATTTTATCCACTCAAGCGTGTGGTAATATAATGGTGGGCTGATATTATGAGCAGATCAGTTTCCTTTCTCCATGTGAAGGTGAGGCCGATGCTTTCAAGCTCAGAAACCACGAGTGTTTCACGTCTGAAGACGCAGTGAATCGAATGAGTATTAAATAGCAAAGTGTGTCCCTGCTAATACATTTAAGATAACCTTAAAATAATATTAAGAACAAAGAATGTTAAAAAAATATATTAAGAGAGTTATTTTGCATATGTTAAATGTGTCTGGAGGGGATGTGAAGTGTACTTAAATATTCGTTGTCTTTTACTTTTATTGTATTACAACAGAGAAACTGCAAAGGAGAGTCAGTAAATGGATCAAACAAACTTTCTTCTCCATTTTTCTCACTTGTCTTTGTCGTAGGCTAAGCTCTGAAAACAGAAAATATTACATTCCTCTAATTCATAGTAGGTTAGGTTATTAGGTCATTATATTAGGTTAGTATGTTATATTCCAGTGCTTCAGACCTTTTTCACCCGTAGTGAGTGCACTGGTACTTGGACCCTCTTCGTCCTTGCATGTGCGAGCTGGTGCTTTCTGCTGCCCCTTATGATCGCGTCACTGGAACAGAGCTTCAAGTCTCCGTCCTCCTGCCAGCTCAGCTGTCAATCAAATAAAAGATTTGATGGAAAGTAAGTATTTTGAAGTACTTTTAATTTACTGGTGTGTTTCCATTTTGTATTACTTTATTCTTGTCAGGCCGGGACTGAATAGAGGACTCAGGTGCAGAGTGGCAACGTAACAGGCTTTTATTGTACACACAAAAACAACCAGTGACCTCTTCGATGAACGTGAAAGCAAGTGGCTATGAAACTTATTCTAGATTGACACGTCCTGGACCAGGTAGTGGCCAGAACATGAGGGAACAAATTAACCTATAAGAAAAACAACACAAAACGCTCTGAAGAGAGGGATCGAGGCTATAAAATTTAGAAAACAGAAATCGCTCCAGAAGGAGGAAAAATAACAAAACTATCAATTATCTCTGAAAATTATGAAACAAAAGGCGCTCACAAGGAGGATAATGATTAGGCTATGAGGTAATTTCGATACTATACTATTAGGCTAAAACAACTGAAAAACTCTCACAAGGAGGACTATGAAATATCTAGGACAAAGACTACTAAACCTGAACAACAAAAAAAAACACTCACAAGGAGGACTATGATTATACAAGGAAATAACTAAGGAACTCAAAAACTCAGAACTAGACTATGAAAATTTTCAAAACACAAAACGCTCACGAAGAGGATCAAAGGCTTACTTGGCAACTTGAACTATGGCTGTGGATCTTGGGGGGCACGGGTGAAACGACCATCTGACGAAAAACACACTGGCACGGGACAAGGGAGACGCAGACTATTTAAACACATGGAGGGTAATAGGCAACAGGTGGAGACAATAGGTAATCAGGAGGACGCACCAGTGACACATGAGGGAGGGCAAGTGCTCTGAAACGAGAGGAGAGTTAGGTTCACAAAATAAAAACAGGAAATAACAAGACAAAAACCCAAGACGGGACAAACCTCACCGCGGTGTGACAGAACCCCCCCCTCTAGGACCGGCTACCAGACGGTCCAGGCTGGTCACGATGCCGTCTATTAAAGTCCGCAATGAGCGTCTTGTCCTCTATGAAACGGGAGGGGACCCACTGTCTTTCTTCCGGGCCGTAACCCTCCCAGTCGACGAGGTACTGTTTACCCCGGCCCCTGTTGCGCACCGCCAACAGGCGATTCACCTTATACACGAGCCCCCCATCCAGCATCTCCGGAGGAGGAGGGGGAGGGAGGGTTGGGACCATGGGGCTCTCCTTGGCAGGCTTAACCTGGCTGACATGGAAGGTGGGGTGGACCCGGAGGGAGCGTGGCAGGCGGAGACGGACAGCGGCCGGGCCGATGACTTTAGTGACGGGGAATGGTCCGACAAAACGTGGTGCCAGTTTCTTCGAGGGGACCCGAAGGTGCAAATCCTTTGCCGAGAGCCACACCTTCTGTCCGGGTTGGTAGGCAGGTGCCGGGCGTCTCTTGCGGTCCGCTGCTTTCTTGGTCCTGTCCCCCTGGCGAATGAGCACTTGGCGAGCCGCCGCCCAGATGCGGCGGCATCGGCGGACCATGGCATGGGCGGAGGGGACTGAGACTTCGGGTTCTTGGTCTGTGAATAATGGGGGTTCATAACCATATACACATTTGAATGGGGAAAAGCCTGTGGCTGACGTGGGTAAAGAGTTGTGGGCATACTCCACCCAGACCAGGTGTTTGCTCCATGTGGAGGGGTTCTGGGACACCAGGCACCGGAGGCCGGTTTCCAGCTGTTGGTTGAGACGCTCGGTCTGGCCGTTAGCCTCCGGGTGGTATCCCGAGGTCAGGCTGGCTCTGGCCCCGATGAGCCGACAGAATTCCCTCCAGAACCGTGACACAAACTGAGGGCCCCGGTCTGAAACAATGTCTTTTGGGAATCCGTGAATTTTGAACACATTGTTAATCATGATTTCAGCCGTGTCTTTGGCTGACGGGAGCTTGGGTAAAGCTATAAACCGGGTCATTTTAGAAAATCTGTCGACAACGGTGAGAACTGTGGTATTACCTTGTGAGACTGGAAGCCCTGTGACAAAGTCCATGGATATGTCGGACCACGGTCTGGAGGGAATAGGCAGGGGTTGCAACAAACCCGTACGTGACCCGGAGGATGGCTTGTTTCTAGCACAGACCGAACACGCCTCAACGTACTCCCGGACCTCCGGCTCCATGGACGGCCACCAGAACCTCCGCGAGATGGCGAACATCGTCCGCCGAACTCCCGGATGGCAGGAAAGCAGCGAGGAGTGAGCCCAGTGGATCACCTGTGGGCGCAGATTGAGAGGGACAAACAACCGATTATCTGGGCACCCACTAGGTGGCGGGGTCTCCCCATTTGCCTGCTTAACCTCCTTTTCTATCTGCCAAGTTACCGCTCCTACCACACAGGTCCGTGGAAGGATGGGCTCAGGTTCCTTGGCAACAGGCTCGGGGTCATAGAGACGTGACAGAGCATCGGGTTTGACGTTCTGGGACCCCGGCCTGTAAGAGAGAGAAAAAGAAAAACGGTTAAAAAACAGCGCCCACCTGGCCTGGCGAGAGTTTAATCTCTTGGCTTTGCGAATATACTCCAGATTTTTATGATCTGTCCAGACTATGAACGGGTGCTCAGCCCCCTCCAGCCAGTGTCGCCATTCTTCCAGCGCCACTTTTACAGCCAGCAGCTCCCGGTTGCCCACGTCATAGTTCCTTTCTGCTTTGGATAGGCGCCGCGACAGGAACGCACAAGGATGCATCTTTCCGTCCTGCTCCGAGCGCTGGGACAGCACAGCCCCGATGCCCTCATTGGAGGCGTCCACCTCCACCGTGAATTGCCGCTGGGGGTCCGGCAGAGTGAGGACCGGCGCTGTGGTGAAGCAAGTCTTGAGCCTCCTGAAAGCGGTCTCGGCTCCGGGTGTCCAGGTGAAGCGCACCTTGGGAGAGGTGAGAGCATGCAGGGGAGCTGCTATAGCGCTGAAGCCCCTGATAAACCGCCTATAGAAGTTCGCAAATCCGAGGAATTGCTGAACCTTCTTGCGGCTATCGGGTGTGGGCCATTCAGTCACCGCACTTACTTTCGCCGGGTCCATCTGCATCTTCCCAGGGGCTACGATGAAGCCCAGGAAAGAGATGGTTTCGGCATGAAATTCACTCTTTTCAGCTTTGACATAGAGCTTGTGATCTAGCAATCGCTGCAATACGACCGAGACGTGCTTCTTGTGTGTCTCGATGTCAGGTGAATAAATAAGGATGTCGTCAAGGTAAACATAAACAAAATGATCTATGAAATCTCTTAAAACGTCGTTGATCATGGCTTGGAATACAGCAGGGGCATTGGTCAGACCGAATGGCATAACTAGATATTCATAGTGGCCACTGGGGGTATTGAACCCTGTCTTCCACTCGTCACCCTCCCTGATCCTAACTAGATGATAAGCATTCCTCAGGTCTAATTTAGTAAAGACTCTGGCCTGTTGGAGCTGATCAAAGACGGTGGACATGAGCGGAAGTGGATAGCGATTCTTAACGGTTATGTCATTTAACGGGCTGTAATCTATACAGGGTCTGAGGGATCCGTCCTTCTTGGCCACAAAGAAAAACCCCGCCCCGGCCGGGGAGGATGACGGGCGGATTAGACCCGCCCTAAGAGAGGTTTGAATGTATTCATTCATGGCCGCTCTCTCAGGGCCGGAGACCGAATACAGTCGGCCCTTGGGAATGGTGGAGCCGGGGATGAGGTTTATGGCGCAATCATATGGTCTATGAGGAGGGAGTGACATAGCTTTGGTCTTACTGAATACCTCACGGAGGTGGTGGTAGCATGCGGGCACGGATGTCAGGTTGGTCTCGGCGTCTGTGGTGACATGAAAAGAGACATGGTTAATGGCAGACGTGTTATTTCCTTGAACTGTGTTGACCCCGCAGTGATCGCTACAGTCATGCCCCCACCCCCTTATAGCCCCAGTTTTCCAGTCTATGTGTGGGTTGTGTCTGCATAGCCATGGATATCCGAGAACCAGAGTCTGTGATGTGGATCTGAACAGGAGAAAGTTAGTACATTCCTTGTGCCCGCTTATAAGCAGTTCCAGTGGCTCCGTGGTGTGCGTGATAAAAAATAGTTCTTTGCCGTCTAGGGCCCGGGCCCGAACAGGGGTGGGCAACGGCATGGACTTTAACCCCAGCTGGGTGGCCAAACCCCAGGACATTAGACTTTCATCGGCCCCTGAGTCAATAAGCGCTTTGAGACTAGTGGTGGTGTTACGGTGGATTACCTTGACCGGGGTGAGGGCTCGTGGAGATCGGTCCGGCGTCGCGACCGCACTCTCCGGTTTAAGTTTCTTGGTGGGGCATGAGGCTATGAGATGACCAGCCTCCCCGCAATAGAAGCACCGACCTTCCATCAGCCGACGCCGGCGCTCCTCAGGGTTTAACCGCGCCCGGCCGAGATGCATGGGTTCGGGACCTCCACTCGAGGAGGCGGGGAAATGTGAGTCTGGGAGCGAGGATCGGGGTTCCAGCCACACCCGCGCCGGAGCGCGTGCGAGTCTTTCCTCTGTGAGCCGATTTCCTCGGCAATGCTTGAGCTCTTGTATTCGGTTGTCGGTGCGGATGGCCAGAGCGATGAGCGAATCCAAGTCAGGAGGCAAGTCCAGCGGAACCAGCATCTCCTGGATGGATGAAGACAGCCCTTTCAAAAACACGTCGTATAACGCCGTGGAATTCCACCCACTCTCTGCCGCCAGCGTGCGGAAATGAATGGCGTAGTCGCAGACAGAATTTTTGCCTTGTTTCAGTCCACTCAACTCACGAGCCTTCTCCCTGCTGGTTGTCACCGGATCGAATGTCCTCAACAACGCCTCTTTAAAGTCATTGAGTGCGTTACACAGAAGTGAGTCGCGATCCCACTCCGCCATAGCCCAGGTCCTTGCCCGCCCGGTCAGGTGCGAAACCATAAAGGCGATCTTGGATCGCTCTGTGGGAAAAGCATGAGGAGAATGTTCAAAATGGATGGAGCAGTCTGTAAGGAATGACTTACACTGTCCTGGTTCTCCAGAATAACGCTCCGGTGGTGCCAGCTTGGGACCTGCTCCGCTGAAAGGAGCGTGCTGCACCGAACCCGTGGCGGGAGGTGGAGGCTGTGGCTCTGCAGGAGGCATGGTGGTTTGCCGCAGGTGGTCGACCAAGTCCCTCACCTGGGACGAGAGTTGCCCGAGTTGGGAAGCCATGGCCGCCTGAAACTCCTCCTGACGGGAGATACGGGCTTCCTGGGCGTGCATGGCGGCCGTGAGCTGGTCGGTCTCTGCTGAGTCCATACTGGCCAGTGTGTACTGTCAGGCCGGGACTGAATAGAGGACTCAGGTGCAGAGTGGCAACGTAACAGGCTTTTATTGTACACACAAAAACAACCAGTGACCTCTTCGATGAACGTGAAAGCAAGTGGCTATGAAACTTATTCTAGATTGACACGTCCTGGACCAGGTAGTGGCCAGAACATGAGGGAACAAATTAACCTATAAGAAAAACAACACAAAACGCTCTGAAGAGAGGGATCGAGGCTATAAAATTTAGAAAACAGAAATCGCTCCAGAAGGAGGAAAAATAACAAAACTATCAATTATCTCTGAAAATTATGAAACAAAAGGCGCTCACAAGGAGGATAATGATTAGGCTACGAGGTAATTTCGATACTGGACTATTAGGCTAAAACAACTGAAAAACTCTCACAAGGAGGACTATGAAATATCTAGGACAAAGACTACTAAACCTGAACAACAAAAAAAAACACTCACAAGGAGGACTATGATTATACAAGGAAATAACTAAGGAACTCAAAAACTCAGAACTAGACTATGAAAATTTTCAAAACACAAAACGCTCACGAAGAGGATCAAAGGCTTACTTGGCAACTTGAACTATGGCTGTGGATCTTGGGGGGCACGGGTGAAACGACCATCTGACGAAAAACACACTGGCACGGGACAAGGGAGACGCAGACTATTTAAACACATGGAGGGTAATAGGCAACAGGTGGAGACAATAGGTAATCAGGAGGACGCACCAGTGACACATGAGGGAGGGCAAGTGCTCTGAAACGAGAGGAGAGTTAGGTTCACAAAATAAAAACAGGAAATAACAAGACAAAAACCCAAGACGGGACAAACCTCACCGCGGTGTGACAATTCTGTACTTCCACCACTACATTTTACAGGGATTTTTGTTTTTGGCAAATTCAGTATTTTACATTTTAAAACGCAGCTGTCACTGAGTTGTTCACGGGACTTTTTCCCATCTGAACTTATAATAATAAGATAATTAACTGTTAATCAAATATTAATCATCTCAGGATCTCGACTCACACATATTCTACACACACAGAACATGTACTGTTACTTTTGACACTTAATCTACATTTTGACTATAATACTAGGAAGACTTCAAATAAATGACTTTTACTTGTAATGGAGTACTTCTACTTTGTGTAGCACCTTAAAAACTGGCCTTACCTCAGATGCAAGGGATCCTTTTTTCAGCACAAATTCAGTCTGACTTCTTATTTCATCAATTTAAGTGTAAGTGTAAAACTGCCAGAAAAACACAAAGCACAAGCACCTATAAAAATGTACATATCTTTATGATCCTCATTTTTAACTTATATTTATTGGCGTTATTTATATTTTGAGGATTTTCAAAATGTGTGTCTTGATATTTTTTGTACTTTTGTACACCTTCATTCATAGTTTATATTTGCACTCTTTCCTTCTTTGTGCTGCAACTGCTGCACAATTTCCCTCGGGATAGACTGAGTAAAGTTCTCTTTTCAAAATAGTAGAATAGAGTCATACAGTATAGTCGGACTAGAGTCAGCAGTTCAAGGTTGGAACAGGTTTCACTTTTTACGCACACAAATGTAACAGAAAAATGGAAGAAATATAAATATGATACATTTCTATGTATAGTGATTTTATTCCAACTCTGTTTGTGCCTTTTCATTGAAAATTGTATGCTATTGTAAACCACTGAAAAAATTCATGATTATTAAAGAAATAATTAAAAACTTTTTATGGTGCAGTGCAACACTTTTTCACGCTCTGGGTGCTCGTTTAGTTAATTTTTTCAATGTGCAGGGCTCTGTGATTAGCAATAAATAAATGTATAGCGCCCAGTTAGCAACATTGGGTTAGGCTTTCAAAATAAAGCTTGCTGAAAACAACAATAAACACATGGATAATGTTGTGACCTCTATCAGGCTACAGTGAAAAATGATGCCAAAACGGTGCCCAGGGCTTAAAAAAGTGACACCAAGCATCCGTATGTGATGAGTTGGGTGTGAGAACATCACTGGTCCCAATATGATTTATGCATATAAAGTTAACTAAAACATGCTTAGTGTATTCACTGATGAACAGACAGACTCTGCAGCCTGCACTCTGTCTAAAAGTAAAGCCAATATATCATCACCTGTATTTGAAAATCATCAATTGAAGTGGGTTTTTTGTAATTCCAACCGATCATACACAGACACAGCATAATACCACCCTGGCATTTGACAGCATTAGTCATCAGTGGTTTTGTTTAGCTACTACAATTACGCAGCATCTTATCATCTCACCTTTTGAAGGCGATTACTGTTCAAGTGTCCTTTTGCAACAAAACAGTTTGATGAGCCTCAATGGATCGATACTCTCCTAGTACCTGAGGAGAGTGCGATGGACTAAACACTCTCATTTGTAACCTTTTTATAATACCCCCTAATGTCGGCCTTGGAAGATCACCCTATTGATCCAATAAAAAAAGGCTTGGGAGGCACAGTAATTCTGTTTTACCCACATGAGGGATCTGCAATTTTCGGCTAAATGGGAAAGGTCCCGAGGATCAAGGTAGAACAGAGTATAAACACACAGGGGGAGGGGAAAAACTAACTTGTACCTTTGAACAAAGCCAGAGGGACACCTATGCAGGCCATCCATTGTGAAGCCTAAACTGCTGCAAGCCACTCCAGGTGCAAATGAGCAATTGTTCTCTCTTTGAGCTGGCGTGTGTTCCAAACAGTACCTGCAGACACTTGATATGCTCAAGCTCAATGGCAGTTGGAAAGTATGTTCTGGCATATTTCACCCTGTTTGCACAGCAACAGAGCCACTTCACAAAATTCTACATTTGTCCTTTCCTGTTTGTTTTTATTCCTCTCTATTATTTTCATTTTTTCCCCTCTCGTGCTCGGTGGCTCTCTCCCTGTGCTTGTATTTATATAGGTGGAACAGCATTGGAGAAGTGATTGAAAAGCTGTCCTGTAGATCAGGGTGGTTTGTGGGGCCTGTCCATGCTCTAATCCATCCTGCCGCCCCGCCACACAAGTAGAATATCAAACAGGCAATCCCTGAGGAAAGGGAGAGAAAAAGATGTGGAGGAGAGAGAGGGGCAGAGAGGAGACACAGAGAAAGAGATGTGAGAGAGGAAGGAAAAAGTCTTAGAAAGGAGAAACATCAGGACTTAAAATGGAGAGCAGGAAAACTGGGGGCTGCTAGGATGAAAAAAAAAAGAAATAAGAAAGGTAGAAAAAAATAGAGAAAAAGAGGCTGAGAAAAGTTTAGCAGGGGCCTGTCAGTATACTGCAAGGGAGAGAAACAAGGCAATTCCTGCAGTCTCACTCCACTACTTTTCTTCATTTGACTCTGATTAGCTCTGATAATGTATCTGTGCCATTATGCTGTTAATAAAAAAGGGGTGGGTTGCACAAAGTGAGTGGGGTAATGGGGTCCTGATCCACCTTCTAGAATAAACTGAGCAGTGACAGAGAACTGTTAAAAAAAAAAAAAAAAAAAAAAAAAAGCAGCTTCACCGTAAGGGAAAGATTGATGCCAAAGGTGTCAGCACAGCAGACAGGTGGGATTTAATTTGTGAATGGTAATTATTTAATTTAACTGTTTTCAAAATAAGATGCATATATAGAGATATAGATATAGAGAGACTCAGGATGCAATGCCAGTGAATTCAATGTCAGACTCTGTCCGCTCCGCATAGCAGAAAGCTGGAAGCAAAGCAAAAAGTCGGCTGTTACTGAGTCTCTGCACAGCGCTGTGTCAGCGCTGGAGAACGGTCTGGCTGCACCCATTATCTTTCTGCTACTTTGGGGTGGGGTGTGGGGGGGGGGGTGCTCTCACTTGTCTTTCCTTAAACCAGTCACAATCATATTGGGTGGCGCAAAACCAAGGATGCTGCAAAATAGTGTTGGGTGGAGGCACTTGTGTTGGTGGAACATTTACATGTGGGGAGGCGAGCCCTGGCGTTAAAACGCGTAAATCCCTGCAAAAGAAAAGGTAGCAGTTGCTAGCGTGTTTAGTTAGCAACCAGTTTTGGGTTTCAGTGACATCTTTTAGCATAGATCAGTGGGAAGGTTGCTCGCTTGGAGGTAGCCCGCAGCAACAGGGATTTTGACACGTAGACAGCGGAATGGGAAGAAAACGCTGCCTGAGCCAGACTAGATGCGAATCTGTTGCACTGATGCCTGCACAAAAATAACACGCAGCACACGTGCTGACCCCTTTCCCACCATCTCCTGTGTTAACAAATCTAAACATCCACCGATCTATTACTGTGCCAGTTACACACACGGGTCAGGCCTCATCTAAACCTTCATCACATATCACTGCAGTGCAGCTATGCTCAGCTTCACACCTCCCTGCTCCAGGCTGCAGCAGGAAGTTTATAGAGGACACTGCAAACATAGACTGGGGATGCTTCCTCTCGAAGTCCGTGCTTTTAACAGAAGGGGTGATACTGAGCTCATTTTGTGTCGATGGCATAGTACAGCAAGAACAAATAACAGCTGTAATGAAAGTCAGGCTGAGGTTGGTCTGTGTACTGACAGGTTTATTAATGGCTTTCCAATGTGATGTATGTTCACTGAACTTTAGCGCAGCTTACAGCTTTGTGTTTTGTAGCAATACGTGAGTTTTGGCTTTGATTCTTTTGCTCTCGTGGACACAGTCTCATCCCAGAGTTAAATTAAAAGACAGTACACTTCAAGTGCGCCGGTGCTCATTTTGCACAGGGTGCGGCTCACAAAGTGCACAGGGAATTTCAGTTTGCCTGCAGAATAGCACACAAAGTCAAAATCTGGATGTCTACATACAATTTCTGTTTTAGACATTACAGTAAAGACATTTCATTCTGCTTCTCTCCTTGTCTTGGAAACTGATGTTGTTTAGACCAAAGCTGCACCTGAAGCCTCCTTTAGTCAAGGCCGGAGGAGTTTCCTCCTTAGAAAGTTTAACCTCAGCTTTAACAGCATCCATTATGTGGCATCACTGATATAAAAGGATGCATGTTGCTGTAAGAGGGCCCTGTATTAAAAATGCTCAAGTTTGGGAGCAATATAAAATGTTCATGTTTTAAAGCTACACAGCACAATAGACCAACTGTAAAAGCTCTCTTAATGAAACAATGAACATCATGGCGCATGATGTTAAATGTGATGTGAAAGGCTGTTTCGTCAGTGGCCTTGACTGTCACTCACTCTTCTCCTTCACCAGGTGTGACGCTTTCAATGTGCCTGTTCGCCCTGAAAGTTTTTACTCCGCCGCTGCATGCTGCTTTTGATTTATTTCAATGAGACAATATGTCTGGGTATTCAACATCTGACTTGAATGTTGAATGTGTTGAATGTTTATCCGTTATCTTTTTGCATGGAGCACTCAAGCCACCATTTGAATCTTCTGCCACAGTGCAATCACTTTGGTTTCCGTCACCTCATCACATCATTAAATAAGATTATAGAAAAATAAAATCAGAAATGGAGAAGAAAAATCCACTTACGTCCCCCTTTACTGTAACCTTTCAAAACAATGTACTGCATATCAAGATATTCGGTTGATGCTGACTGGGCTTAGAGCTGGTAACCAACGTGAAAAAAAATGTAAGTAAGGGGAAGTGCCTGCATGATAAAAAGATTATCCTGCTATCTTGATAAATTCTTTGATTACTTGTCTGTTCTCAATGCCCTCATTTCTAGTCTTGTCTTCTCGGGATCGGCGGCCTCCTGCCGTTGCTTTCACTGGGAGCTGGTTTCCACTGCAGGGCCACAAACACGGTTTGCTTTGAATCCATACCACACGATCAAAAACACAATGTCAAAATCAAATTGTAAAACAAAACTAAGAAAATAAATGTCTCATTTGCCCAAAATATATCAACATGAGCACAAGCAGCAAGTTGATACAACAGAAAACTGGTCAAATTCATTGATTATAGCTAAGATCGTGTATTTAAATGATCTTTAAACCTTTATTTATCCAGCAAACCAGAATGAGGTTTATTTGTCATTTGTTTTTGCAAGCTGAGACACAGACACTGAGACAGGGAGGTTTGGAAGGAACAACGTCTTTAATTCAAGAAGGAATGATGCTAAAACGTGTAACAGAAGAACAAGAAGATCCAACAGCAACTTGTCCAGACTCACACCTAAAACACTCCAGAGCAGGACGGAGAAGAGAACCTGAGGCAGGCGAAAGACTCGGAGAGTCGGGCAGGCAGCTGTACAGACAAGCAAAACACAGACACAGGAGACTACTGTTACCGCTGGCTGCAGAGCAGGGGTTTAAATACTGGAGAGCAGGTGGATAATTGGCTGATGTGTCTCAGGTGTGCTCAGGTGATGAGGCGATGTGGACAGGTGGAGCCGATCCCGTCGGTGTGACCTGCTTGACATGCCCACACACACGAGAGACACACAACACACATCGGGGAAGAGGAGACAGAAACACACGGAGAAGGGGAGGCAGGTTTCTGATCCTAGCAATGCTGCGAAGTAGGTTTTCACACACGAGGACTTTGCCTTGGTATGTTGGTGCATAATGGACACAATAAACTTATTAGGGGAAAAGGAAAATAAATGAGCATTGCAAGTTAATATAAAACTAAATTTTGAAAAAAAAAAATTGTAAAATATATCAGATTAAAAATGAGTGAGAGATGATGCAGCTGCACAGTTTTTGCAAAATATTGAACAGGGTATGTGCAACAGTTCACAATGAATGCAAAAATTTTGTAAAATGTCAACTTAGGCGTGGAGACTTTATACAGTACAACATGTGCTGTGCTGTCAGCGGGGGTCCTGCAGTGTTCTTGGAACGCCGGGCTAACACTCACAGATTCAGACCTGCAGGCTGCCTTTTGACGTCAGACGGCCATGGAGCAGCCTCACTGCAGCTGGGAGTTAGAGGCCTTGCTCAGGGGCACACCAGTAGCCACATTAAAGTTGTTACATGAAAGGCTCTTTTGTGGGTCTGTAATTGGGGGAAAAAAATGGCGAATCGCAAACCTCAAACATGGGTTTACAGTTGACATCCATGTTGTGCTAATGCAAAGCTGAAGTGGTTTCTCCCTGTTGAATTAAATGTTAGATATGTTTTTAGTGGTAAGATGGTCACTCCCCAGAATGTTTCAAGGCTCAAGCACATTTTGACAAGGCGTTTTACATTTTTGCCCTGCTTATTGTGTCTATAAGCATCCCCAGTGTTTGTATTTTGATATGTATTTTGGGACACGCTGTAATGTGAGCCTCCCCTCACCTGGCCTTGGCTGGCATCAGTTGGAACTGCTGCAGAAACCAGGAAGTCTGTTAAGACTTCCAGTTAAAAGCTCACACACACTGTTCTATTTTTACCACCTTCTGTAACAGACAATTGGACCTGAGACAGCAGTGTATGCTCCATGATGTGCCACCTGGGGCAAAAAAGGTAACAGCTTTTCAACGTGTAGTTTTTAACAATTATTGTTGGCCTGTGGTGTGTTTTATTTTACCTTTTACCTTGTTATTCTTCTAAACCTTTCCGGCAGGCACCTGTTGCAGAGAAGAAGCAGCTGTTTGTGCCAAAGTTTGGTGCAAGGGAGAAACCTGTTCCTCTGCTCCGACAGTACACCAAACCGCCATCTTCAGATCTTCAGGCCTCAAAAAGAAAAAAAAAACAAAAAAAAAAAACAAGTGTAGTACATGGGCTTGAATCAATAGAACATATGCCTCAGAACTAACAGAACACCACTTTGAGATGGTCAGGGGATTTGAAAAGCAAGTCACAGAGGATGGGCAGTTACTTGTAGGGTTGAATCCACTTTGAAAAGATCTGAAATTTTCTCTGGCATGCATCGCTGTCTGCGGTGTCTTCTCTGATACCAGGAGTCTTTGAAATCCAACACAAAGAAGCTTCATTGTTTGTTTAAATTTAGTTCGTCCCGTTGGTTAGTTTCACCAGACAGCAAACTGATGAGACATTACGAAACATATTGAAGCATTGTTGCTATGGTTACTAGTGGTTTAATATACTTTGTGCCCTGAACAATTAAAAACTGTTTACCAGAGCTTTTTTCAATGTGTGTAAATATATAATTTTAATGGAAACTGCCAGCAAATCACAAGCCAGTATCTATGTTGCTATGGTATAATGTCAGTGACACAGCTGAATGTCAAGTAATTTGATTTAAGTGAAATGTCAGTGTATCATAGTCATGGTGAGAGTGATGCATGCTTAGCTATTCTAAAACTAATTTATTATTTTGACAGGAAACAGGAAATGCAGTTGCTATCAGGCTGCAACAAACTGCTTACAAGCACTTTACATTTGATATGACGTTGCCTTATAGAGTTTGCGGGGGACATGCAAAATTGAGGCACTGTCACTTATGAAGGAGACACCGTGGCAATTTTGTGCATGCGAGCGTGTGTGTGCTTGACTGACATGCTGATGTATGGCAGTGAAACAAATTCCTATCAGCTAACTGTAGCGATGCTGGAATGGCACTGAAATATTGCATCTTGAGTCGAAGAAAAAAACTAAAGCTGAAGCAAACACGCTGATGAATGTGGCCGATTGTCTTCCTCATGCTCATCCCCTTCTTTGCTATTCCTGGGCCCAACTACAACAGAACTGCAAAGCTACCTAAAAAAATTAAATCCTTAAACCTTGAATGAGTCCAGTGCAGTTCTCGGTCAGGAACATGGTACCTCTGTTGACCCGCATGTCTCTTCTTCTTCTTCTTTGCCACCGACAGCATCATCGTCATTACAGTCATCATTCAAGAACAAAACAAGTGCCAGCTGATCGACAGGCCCAACTGTCAATAATCCATGCCGACACTGACGTCGGTTCCCTTTCGAAACTGCATCTGTTCACATGGCACATGTCGAACAGGGAGTCCTGCCCCTTTAAAACCTACACCTCCGATAACGTGCATGCGAGCAAAAACATGAACAGGCCCAAACACAAAAAGGTAATTATTTCCTTCCTCTTATAGCAAGTGATATGATGCCATGTCAACAAGCCTTGCAATTATTCCAGAACCCTCATTATGCAAAGGTGTTTTTTTTTTTCTGAGGAAATTCAAAGATGTTCAGCATGAATAGGCTTTTCAGAGGACGAGTCACAGACTGCATGAGCTATACGGCCAGCGAGTCTGATGTTATTAAACAGAAGAAAGGCATGTAAATACTTCATGCATCCAAGTGTTATACCACTATAAATTACACTTTTCTGACAATTTCACCATCTGAATGGCATTCTCTTTCATTGTTCAAGCATGCGTGCACAAACACACTCGCACACACGCAGTCAGTGTCTACCACGTACAGCTTCCGCACAGCGTTGTGCAAAAATAGCCCCAGTTCAGCTTTTGGATGCAGTCGAGGAAAATAATAATAGGCTGCACATGCATGCAGAGTGAGTTAGAGAAAGAATCACATTTTCAAAGCACAAATGAGCAACTGTTTTGCGTCTCAAAAATGACTGTTAAAATGAAACTCAGGCCTACGGCTGTACCCGCTGGAGAGACAGGAGATCAATCGATGCAAGCAGCCGTCCTCTGCTGCATGACAGCAGACTGAGACTCATATTCACACGATCATTCAAACTGACGTTGGGACAGGATAGAGAGCCGAGGATAAAAATCATCTCCTATTGTTGATCAATACATTCCTGTAGATATTCAGTGATGTGTGTAGCTAATGTGTCATAATATAATGCACCAATCAGGCCCCTAACAGCACGTTTCACCTGATGGAAGCAGGAGATAAAATCAACAGGGAAAGAAATAGAGACTAACGTATGTCTGACATATCAAGAAGGTAATGACGCTGCAGCTCTTTGTCCTGTCTTACAGCGTGCCGTCTCGTCAATATGTCTATGGATCCTAATGTGAGTAAACAGTAACCAACTTGTGCAGGAACAGCTTTTGAACAGACGCTAGCGAAAACGATTGAGCTCGTTTCCTGGGTGTCATGATTAGGTGTAAATAGCTCCATAAACGTTTTTGTTTTTTTCATTGTCACGTTCCATTTATTAAGATGATGCTTTAATCCAAAGTGACTTCAGCGATTTCAGCCGAGCGGATGAGGAACGGACGTATCCTCCTGATTCATTCATTCTTATCTTATTATTCATAACAGGGGGTTTGGACCGTTTCTGCTCAGTTTGTGTTTTTCTGCGTGCCGGTGTGACCTTTGCTGTCAAGAGTCTGGCTGATGTTTTTCCTTGTAACATTCTTGTAAGACTTGTTTTCTTCTGTCCTTGGGGTCTGGCCCCAACTTGTCTGTGCTGTTTATATTCTTCTTTACAGGGCCCACCCAAACCACACAGGCTCCCCCATCCAGTGTTTGAAATCCAGTGTTATTCATACAATTCAAATCATGTTTTAGCATTAGTGAAAGCCGACCCTCTGCTGAGGGGTGTGATAGTAAATGGTGAACTCGTGTTTACGGGGTCATGCTCGGCTGATCTGCCAATATGGGGTGAAGTGAATTGTTCATGGTTCAAAAATCCTGATAATTAACAGTAATTTCACTATTCAATAGTGCACTCCACAGCTTTAGCTCACCAGCTACATATGTAAATCAGGTCACAGATTTAATACCAATCACACTTATCTTATACGGTTGCCTGTGTGAATCCCATCCCTTGACAAGATTTCAATCTTCAAAGAGATTTTCCTTGTTTTCTGCTTCAGGTGTTCCATGTTGATAAGTGGTCCATTTCTTGGGGAAAGATCAAATATCTCCTACCTCAAGGATAAATTCCTTTTGTGCATGGATTTGATCTTATATTGTGTATGATTATGATCTCACGTAAAAAAAGAAGAAGAAGAAGTTATGAATATGTTAGTTAAACCTGTGTTTCAAAACTTACAGCGACCAAACTGGAATTTCCATTTGTGAAAATAACTGATTTGGCAAAAACTGTATGAGCTTTAATTTACAAAGGATGCTTCGCTGAGTGCTTCATGGAGGCTACATACACAGCTACGCATTACACTACATGCTCACCCTTTGTTATGGCTGAAGGACTCAACGAGAGTCAGCAGACGACACGTGACTTGGAAGCAGCATTGAAATCAATGGAAGACCATCAAAATTAGTCTGTCGGCCCTTTTATTGTCTTCTGAGTTGCAGCAAGACCCATTAGTGAAAACCCAGACTGCCCCTGTGTCACTAATTTTTTTTGTCCAGTTACAATGATTGAGTAGCTTGTGTCTGTATTTTTGTTTTCTTGGTGACCAAGCAACTACAGTTAATCCTGTGAGATTTCAACTTAATGAACCTCATTGATTTGTTCATTGATTTGTGTTGAGGGTTAGCAACAAGATTGAATGAGTTGTTTTGACACTGGATAAAATGTGTATTGTTGCAGAAGAGTGGCCCGTTGGCTGTAAATGCTGTGTCTACGTGCATAGACAAGATCCTATCCCTCGGTATTGCCTGTAGTCAGCTAAAGTATGCATTGTGCACACATTGTGCCCTCTTGCATATGAAACTAAAATAAACTATATGACTGCAGTTCAAGCCGGAGCCTCCGACCTTGCACGGCCAGGATTACTTCCCAGTATACATATGCACAGAGGATATTATGGGTAACTTCACTTATCCACATTTTATAATGCTGTCGGAGCACCTTTATGTGCCAAAGTCCACTGCTGAGAAACTCCAAGAAATAGAGGCAGCAGCTCAGGCTGCCAAACTTTTGGCCAGCCAGCAGCATTCTAGCCAGGACAATAAACTCTGTGCTGCTGAGGGAGTCCGTATGCTGTAGCAAGTTTCACTTGACTGTTTTTGTTGGATTCTGCTGCTTTTTGTGCAGAGGGTGGAGAGTGTGCGTGCCAAAGGGGAGCTTGAAACAGTCTTAACAAAAAAAAAACACCAAAAGAAACAACCAACGGCAACACGAACGAGACGTCAGGTGGATAATGAGTCAGTCGGCAAAGACTATCATCGGCAGAGTTTATGCTAGCTAGTAGTTCCCTCCTCTTCACAAGTTAAGTTAAGCAAATTTAATTTGCATTGCCCAATATCACACTGTGTCATTAGGCACTGCAGGTCCACATAAGCATTAACTGCTGACCCAGCCCAAGCTCTCAGAGAAGACAAGGGGAAAGCACACAGCGTGCCCTCTTTGTGGAGTCTGGAGAAGTCCAGAGTTCATACTGCTTGGAGTGTTGCTGCCTCTCATCTTTCCTCCCTGACCGTCCTGCTGATAACTTGAAAAGGGAAGCTGAGGCCTAATTTGATTTGTGCAAAGAAAAAACAGGAGGGTTGGGATGCAGGTCAAAACAAAACAAAAAAAGAAAGTGAAGAAAAGAAACAAGAACAAAAACTAAAATGGAATATAGGATCACGACTAGATGTTTAGAAAGGAAAATAAATGATAGATTCATGAATTGTATTTATTTGAGGTTAGTGTGATGCTATTCTGTCCCACTGATTTTGTTTACTTGTTGCCGATATGCTATAGCTAACACGTGGGACATCTTTTAAATGTTAATCCTCAAACACATACAGAGAAAATAGCAGCTAAGATAAGAAAAAAAAAATCACCTTTAACACTTATCGCTTATGAATAGTTAAAATGTAAAATTGCAGCAGCTTTGGCTTTCTTTGCATGTATCCGGCAGCCTTGACATGTCTGTATCTGCTGGCCTAAGCTACTGCTGACAGGACTTAACTTCCCTATTGATGGCACAGACCTGGTCTGAGATGTAGCCTGTAGCGAGACATTCAGAGTATTGTGTTTCCTCTGGATGCAGCACTGCATTCAGACCGGACACATATTGCTTACACTGAAAATGTGTTCATTTCAATCCAAGCCGTAGGTGCCGCAAACTATATGCAAGTGTATAATTGAATCAAATCTATTACAAAATAATAATAATCGCCCTCTTTTCTCACCAGCTTCCTGTTTGCAAACTTGTGTTTATAATTAATTCCACAATTCCCTCATCAGTGCTTTCAGAGTGTTTTGGGTAACGCTTTTTAATTAAATAACCCTCAAGCTCTGGGGCACCTTGCTTCAATTACACATTATACAAGATTAAAATATCTTAAAACATCATTACCATTAATGTGCACGTACTTATTCAAACCAATTACAATCAACATGTGAGAATCTCTGTACCTTTACTGTCAGTTAAAAGGGAGACGGTGGAGGAGGCAGAGAGAGAGAAAAAAAAAAACAACCTCTGAGCAATTTTGTGTCTTTTCAAGCTGGCAGGTTACTCCACCACCAGGGATGTAATGGCAAGAGGCCAGAGGGGACCTGAAACTCACACTGCTCCTCTGAAGAATGCAATAGAGGTGATTTGGTTGGCCATGTAGCGCTGATATCAAAGGTCCCTTTCAGCCGTGGTCGCAGCAGCCTGTAAAAATCACACTGTATGTCTGTCAGCCCCAAACACGCACCAGCTTTCATTTGTTGCACATCGCATCCTGAAGCAGTTAAAGCCCATTACACAGGAGAAGCCAGTGTCGATGAAAGGCAGAGTGCCTTTCACCTGGACCTGGTGACATTAATAGGTCGCGTCAGTCGTTAAATTTGTGATAACAGCTGCTACTTTGTTTGATTGTGCCTACTTCATTGAGGTAGAAGTTGAAATAAAACGAATATGAGATTATAATTGTTTCTCAAAGTTGATGTGGAAGGGGGAGTGTGTTCAAGTTATGTAAGCAGACAGGTATCTGAGCTGTCCCTCAAATAATTGAGCACAAACCCTTCCCTGAAAAGCAATTGTTAAATCATAGCTTAGCAACCGTAACTAGGGACTGTCAAGCTTTGGATTTATGCCCACGCCGAAGCGGTGTGCATGGAGCTCCGGTAAGAATAATACTTGGCATTTAAAGAGGTTTGAAGGAGGGACACGAGGGCAAAATGTACAGCATGGACGAAACTGTGCTGTTTGTCTGCTCAAACGCAAGCTGCAATCATTAGCGTCTAACTAGCCGATGACCCCCAGAACCGAGGCAGTGAAAAAGGAAAAAGCCCTGCTCAACAAGACGAACGTCCACTGTGCAGCAGCTCCCCAATGTGAAATGCGATGCTTTCAGAGTTTAGGATAAGGTTAGTTGCTCTGTCCTGCTCATTGCTGTAAGTTTATTGTTCAGGAACCGAAGCCACTGTGAGCAGGCTTACAATTAAAACAATGTTTTCCTGATCGTACTTAGCTCGACACTACAACCTTTCTCTGCAACATCAGCATGTCCTGTTGGAAATGCTCTTGTGGACTATGAACGGCACACCTATTTTGCATAGGAAAAGGTGCTACACATGAATGCACTGAACCATAAAGGGCGCACACAATCATGCTACACCTACCCAGCCACTGTTAGTGGTAAATAACCTCCTTTAATCCCCAGCGCTGTTGTGTAGGAGTGCCTTTCGTGAGAATGATATCATCCTCACAGAGAGAGGAATGCGGCAGCCATGATTTTAAAGATGGAATCACTCAAAAGGAACACCGGGCATAAGCACAGAGCTCAGCACGACGCGGGCTGACTGCAGCCGAAAATTGGCAAGTGACCCTTGAGACAGGTCAGTCCCAATTCACAGACAGCAAATTGTGTGGAAGGCATTGATTAATGGGGAAGACACAACTCGTTATGGCCTTGTGGTGTCATCCTCTGCCTCCTCCTCACTCTCCTCAGCCCTCTCGTGCAGCTGAAATCAGACCAGTGGCTAAAGTAACCGCTCAACAATTTAACCTCGCCCATAATTAATGGCACCACTTGGATCTAATTTGTGAACAAGTATCAGCTTATAGCCTAATAGAGGGCGGTTGAAGATGAGCCAGAATTAGGTGGGCCTCCCAGACAGCACATGAATTATGTCAGGGTTGGATTATGGTTGGAAACACGCGTCTGACATTCTGGATATGTAGAACTGGGGGTCAAATGAATAAATTAGTTAGTAGAAGAAGTAAATTGTTAGAATAATTGTGGTGATGAATACACCTTTCGTACCTAATTGCTGCCATAGTGTTGGTATTGAATATCAAGAGTATGTTTTGTGTTACATGCTGAAATTCAGCACTGAAGCACATAAACCTGCTGTTAGAGCAGCAGCATGTCAACATACATTTTCTATGATAGACTTTTTTTGATGATCTGCAACTCTGACAAGTGGCTATACTATACTGATGCTAATTAACAACTTCAACCTTATACATATCACAAGCAATTGGCCATTTATTGTGAAGGAAATAATAATTCTTTTTGTATCAATTCCTGCCCAGTGTCTCTGACGTGCTGAGGTGTCAGCTGACATGTGATATTAGTCGTGTCACCTGTGACCAGCCGACTGTGTCACGATGGAGGGACAGAGGATGACATGTTCAAAAAGGAAAATGACAGTGGATGACAGATTGCAGTGCCATCCATCATCTCTGGTGAATATGTGAGGCTGGCCCTCGTGAGGATTCATTTTCCAGGAGACAATAGCAGACAAAACGGTGCAAAGTTTACCAGCAAAATGCATGCAGGGGCCCAACCTCGGGATACGGGTCTGAATTCAAGTATAGCATAGCAAGATCAGGCTGACGTTGAGCCACAAAAAAAGTTAAGACAAATTTAGGCACCTGAAGACATCTGACTGATGTGAAAAAGGGCAAAATCTTGGTTTCAGAAGAGGTGGTGACACATTAAGTCAGAGGTTCTTCAATAAAATAAATAATGCAATAAAAAAAACTGTGTCCACATGAATGCTATTTCCTTTGTTTATATACTTAAATCAAAATAACAGTGGATTTGGTCATTGGGCTTCAAAATTAACACAAGTCTAACAAAAGAAGAATATTTGCATGTAATTAGCATTATTAATACACTAACACCACTTACTTTACCTTATTAGACACCCAATACTATGAATATGTATTTGCTTCTTTACTCCTACTGTTCAATAGTGTCATTTTAGGAGATTACTATCAATAAATAATACTACCAATCTCAGGCTGGAGTTATCACCTCCTCCAATCAGAGGGTATAGCAGTCGCCGCTGTTCACCCTGAGAGGAGAAACCCAGGGCAAAATAAATCCCCTCTCACCCCGCTGCTGCTCGTAATGCTAATTGCTATGATTTTTGCAGCTGGACAGTTCGAAGACTCTCAGACAGATTTAAGTGAGTAAATCAACCCCCCCCCCCCCCCCCCCCCCCCCCCCATTCCCACAGGAAAGTATGCCCTTGATCAGTCTACAAAAACACGCTGCTTGTTTCTCGCATGTGCTGCTGTTGCGACATGCCTGACGCTTGCTTTCGCCATGGTCTACTAACATGCAGGCTCTTCATGATGTCTACATTGTACATGTTTGTCATTGTGGCAAACATGAACAATATGTCGCTGCCACTGCTTGCTGTCAGCAGCTGATGCATGGTTCCTTGTTTCCATCCTCTTCTTCCTCCAGACAATAACAGTATGGCACAATGCGCACACGGTCACCCGGAGAACGTGACTTTAGTCTTATTGCCACAGTAACCAAAATGCTTTCAGAATGAATGGATGAAGTACTCTGCAACAAATAGACAGACACTTCAAAATTAGAGACTGTGATTTACATCCCATGTCATGCAGCAGAGAGTAAAGGAATTCAGCCGTAAAAGACACAGGAACGGTATGTGAAATAGCTGGAAAACAAATCCTCTCTGAAGGGTCCCGTGTCAGTTTACAGCCCTACTGACATGATGGTGACGTCTTCATAGAACCTGATAAAAGATGCACCTTTAAACGCTCAAATTGTGTTTCCGAGCAAAGCCGATTTATTTTTTACCTCTGGAAAATTAATAATTACTGAAATCGCTTTGTCTTTTCGTAGTAATTCAACACATCACTGTTTATTGTAGAGCCTGCACTTTCCTTTCATGTGAAATCAGCCCCGCATCTTTCAAATGCTTCAGAATTTTCCATTATCGTTGGTGTGGAACATGAAAACATTTTTTTTTTTTTTTTTATCTGTGTTCTACAAACACTTTACATGCTGCTCAACAAATTGTTCCACACATATTTGCTGCTGTGCGCTTTAAAATGTTCAGCCAGTTTACTTTTTCACCATCTCATGCGCGGGTGCCGTCTTAAAACGTTTCTGCCCCGCTGCCCACAATGGCAGCACGGGGCTGAAGACGACTCTCTCTCCTTTATTAGGTTATTTTATCGGCCCTCTCAACAGCTGTGACAGCTCCAGCCGTGATCGAGTTTGGCTTGTTTTCACTACATCCTCTGCAAACTTTGACACCTGATTTCATTGAGGGAGATGGGATTTGAAAGGTGGGGGACACGGGTCGCCAAGCCCTTTTCTCCACGTTGTCTAATATACTGTACCTGAGCAGCTGGACGTGAGAAATGTCTCCGGTCCTCCTCTCCTCTATGTTGCCTTCTTTCTCTGTCGCTCACTTTGACAATAATTGACTTGTTTTTTTCATGTATCGTTTCAAGTATTCCTTCGGTTTCAAAGATTTCTTATTGCAGAATTGTGCGGTTTGATCTGTGATCACACCGCCCTCTTTTGTTGCTGCTGTAAGCCAGAAGACATGTTTGTTCTTTTGGCTTAACCAGCTTTGGCTTTTGAGTACTTTTCATTCTGTATCACAGAAGTGGGATAATTTACGTTACGAAGCAACATGCTGGAACACTAATTGGAGCCAGTGTCAACTTTAGCCACCTTCAGTCTTCCACTGGGCTAAAATACACAGATATCTTAATTACTTAAAGGTAGCAGTGGCTGAAATGCTTTATCCATTTCTTTGAAAGATTTGTAATAAGATTTAGTTTTCAATTTTATATTGTTCGCTCTCTTTTCTGCCCCTCCAGAGTATTTAAATGCATGAACAGTGTTGTTCATGCGCAGCCCTGTAGCCTAGAAATGACGTTTATATTCAACTAATTAGCGACAGCAATTAGTAGAATTATGTTTTCTATTCACTAAGTGAGGAAATGTTGTTAATTAACCGACAAGTCGCAGAAATGCTGAACGTGTGTTGACTCACAGCGTATTTAATTTGTTCAATCACAGTGACTCCAGCATTATTCAGCTTTTTTACGGTTATGTTCAGGCACTCGCGGCACCTGGTGAAGGTTAGGGAACGATTACGCTCTGCTTTAGTCCAGAAAAAGGCGGCAGTGACATGAGACTTGTAACGTAAACCAAACCACACCCAGGAGTCTGGCCCTGAAGCCTGGATTGTGGCGTCACAGTCCTGCACTCCTACGCCCGCCATCCACCTGGAGCACCTCCCTGCTACTCCAGTGAAGTGCATAAATAGAGCGTTTCATCCACTCAAAGAAACCTTGTCGCTGAACATAATCCAGGCAGCGGTTAACCTGTCACCACAACGTAATTATGAATGCAAATTAGTCGCATACAAACGTATCTTGTAGGAGACAGAGGTGTCATATTGTGTCAAGCGAACCATAGATTGGGCAGATTAATAACCAGTAATCGCAGTCATGTACACTGTCTTTGCATGTGTGTGTTAACAATAAAATTATCAATACATTAAATTATTTTGATTCTTATTGTGAAATTCCAATGGGTGTAATGTTAGTAAGGTAAAAGGACATATGGCAAACAAGGCCGATGCTGCTACGCGATGTCTTATTGACCAAAGTCATCGTGCACACCAACACACAAGTGTTGTATGTGGGTAAAGTGGAGGCAGGCAGGAGAAGGAGTAAGTTATACAGACAGCTCATTCTACCATACTGATTCATCCTGGACTGACCGGCTGAGTGTAAAACAAGCTTCACTGGCTTTAATATCCACTGGTGGCTGTTGCGCACTGGTCAGTTGAGGACAGCATGCATTCCAATGTGTCTTCATTCACTGATCTCAAAGGCTTTGGCCTAGCGTCTCCATAGGAGCTCGCTACAATCAAGACTAAGTGAGTAACTACACCCACTAGCGCTGCCATACAGAACCTGCTGCATGCTTTGTCCCCACCCAAAGCAATGCAGCACTTCACAGTGCATAATTTTTCAATGCAACATCGCAGCTGAGCACAGTCAGTTTCAACAGACCATGGTGGACCTCGCCCAGCTTTGACACGGTGTGACGTCCCGCCATGCTCATTTACTGAGAGGGACATAAACAGTTGCGACAGAAACGGATTACTGTTGCTAACTGCAGCATCTTTTTCAGTTTGTGGTGGAATATATCACGAGTGAAACCAGGCAAAATGGGCAGCCAGCAAGCAATTGTGTTTATCAGGAAATAGTCTGATCACCTTCTCTGAACGGTTACCTCCGCAGTTCCACTTCTGTTCAGGGAATTCCACGTGTTCAGTGTGACTCACTGCCACATGTACAGTAGAAATTAGCCTGACCAGCTGGTCTGTCAACACGATTACTGACGCTGATCAGACTGGGACATGCCAGGCATAGTTTAATAAGAAAAGTTTTAGACTTTTGCATTCTTGGCTAAGTTGTCTTAAGTACTTCGAAGCAAACAATGTTCATAATAAACACAGTTAGAGAGAGGCAGCTTACTGTGATTGGCTGAATATGTGCGTCTGATAAGGTGAGTCGGTAAGCCAACAAAGCCCCATTAGAGACCAAAGCCTGTATGAAATTGAGCTTTTTTTCCCCAAGTACCTTCACTCTCACAGTGATGCAAGCAAACAGCCAAACAAAGAAGTACTTCACAGTCCTCCGACATGCATCCTTTATATGCTGGCAAAGGCAGAACTGCTTCTGTAACAAATGTTGTTACTGAACTATTACTTTAATGACTTTTACAACTTCAAAATGATGTGGTCCATCATCTTATTCCTTGTTTAATTTGCTATTAACCAACAGTTAACCCAGAAGTGAAGCTGAGGAACTTTCTGATGTGATTAAATTGCATATTAACAGAGATGTCTGTCCGTTTGAGTAAATTATACAGTCGTAGCAAGTCTATTTCCTGGGTTGTTGTGGTCTCAGGTTTTATTATGCCACATATCTTTGTTATGTTTCCATAATTCAGCATCAAATTTAAGATGAAGGTCAAGCAAAGTTTAACAGGGAAACAGTTAACGAGAGTCTAAATCCTTTCTGGTGTGCTTTCTGCATAATCTAATAATCATAATCCTATAAACTCCTTCTCTCATCTATCTCATATACAGTCATTTATTTTGCCAAAGATACTCTTTCTCTTTACAAGGTCAAACTTAGTTACTACGAGGAAAGGAAAAGATATTTTGGTAAAGTTCTGGAGAAAAAAAGTTCTCCTGAAACGACTCTGGAGGGTGTTGCAGCTTGTGATTAATATAGCTGATTGATGCTGTGTTATTGACCTGGGACCCTAGTGAGCTGCTAGTGGACGGGGCTGATGTGGACTCAGGAGCGAGTGTGACCAACCATACGGGTGGCATGGTTGTGAGCATATTGAAGCTCGTTGTAGAATTACAAAGAGGTGCTGAAGAGCTGCTGCTGCTGTAGCGCGTCACCAGCGTTAGCAGCAGACAAAAGAAGCAGACTGTGCACATCATGCGCCTCTGGGGAACCTTCAGAAAATCATGACAAAGATAACAATCTATTCGATTCATCAGAGAGCTGATAATCTACGAGATCAATAATTGTTTCTTTGGTATTGCCCTTATTGTATGACCTTGTTTTAGCATTGCTGGCAGATCTCATCCCACCCTTGCAGGCTGGCTTTTTTTCAGATCTCATCTTTTTAAATCTCTATTTCTCTATGACCCTCAAGCAATCATCAAGCAGTGATCAGTTTATCGTGGATTAAAGAAGGCAGCACTGTCTGCACATAGTATTTTATAGTAGATAAGGGTTGATGCTGAGGAAAAATGTTTTTGTAGGAAGTTTCACAAGAAGAAAATTAGCCCCCATCTAGGAAAAAGCAGCTCCGATGAAGCTTTCCTCTTAAAGGGGTGGGAAACAGGCGACTGTTGCTTACTATAGGTGAATAATTTGAATGCTTGGCTCAGACCTAACCAAACTTTCTGTTGAGTATTTAAGCTATTTCATCCATATGGCCTTCATCTAGCAACAACAGCCATGTGCGCTTTGTTTTTTCCTAACATCTGGACTTTCTTCAGAAAACACTGACACCACTTTTTCCATCTTAAAATGCTTAGAGCACATCTGCCTTTACATAAATAAAGAAAAATATGACTTATGATGCTGGTGTCATTAAATAGATGTTTTGCTCATTCGTTGTTGGCACTTTATCGTGATGTTAATTGATCACTGGCCTAATACAGAAACACTCTATATTCCGGTTGCTCTCCTCACAGCTCAGTGGTTAATGTCACCCTGCCCCCTCATCTCTGCATCTCAGGAGACAAACAATGCAGCCATGTTCACTTCATTTCCCTTCGCCTCACTTAACCTTGGAGTCTGAGGGTTTGCCTCACATGGAGTAAAACTGTAAAGTCAGCTCATCTTCCAAATTTCTCTTTGCATCTAATCCATTTCATTAAAGAAGTCTCGGATGGACGGGTGCCAGAGCATGGGATAAAATAATCAGGCCTCCTGTTGGCTGTTGAAAAAACAGTTATTGATTCTTTTAAAAGTAATTACATGACAAATCTTACAACGATATAAAAATATAAATGAGGATCATATTGGCTCTTTGTGTGTGTGTGTGTGTGTGTGTGTTTTTCACTGCTGTGCTAAACTTCCTGTTTAAGCATATGGACAACTTGTTCAGTGTGTTGATGCCTGCGCAAACTTTCCCAACACTGCTCTGTCTCCACCAAAAGAGATGGCGTAAATGTTTACTTTTCCTTTCTCACACACCGAGAGAATCTGGGCCATTGTGCTGCTCACCAATTACTCTCTCCCAGCGCAATTATGAATATTCACTGAAAACATTAATTATTGATTGCTGTATGTTAACTCAGAGCTTGAATGAAATTAAAACAAATATTAATCACATGCACGTCAGCAAACTTTATTAGACCCGTAATGAATGCAAACAGATAGCCCGCCATTTCGGAGGACCCTCACCCCATTTATCCGCGTCAATTTAAATTTTAAATGCTGCGGCATAAATGGCATAATTTCATCAATTCAGATTTTGTATAATGCGCATCATCTATTTACTGTCTGAGCGAAGGGGAGTTGGACCCGCCACTAGCTGTGTAAGTGCTGACCTTCCACACTTTGCCCTTCGATGGAAATAGATGGCTCTCCATCTTATAGCATTTAAAACTCATCTCAGCTTCTCTCTGCGGCGAGTGTTAATGGACCTCTTCATAGGCCATCTGTGAAGCGCGAGAGGGGAGAAAATCCAAATGTGAGGAAATGCCATTGAGTGTGAAACAGCAGTGCATTTAAGGAAATTGTGTAAAATGTAATGCAAAGGGCAGAAAAACTGACTAAGTTCCAAATGCCCTTTAGTCTACGTGATGCGGATTTATTTAGTTTAGTTTAACTGTTGAATTTTTTGGTCTATAAACTGTTTGACGACGAGCTTACGAGCAGGCAAGACGCTGATGCGACGGGCTCTTTCCTGCACACACAGCGGCCCCCGCAATAGAAGGGCATCTCTCAGCTCATCTTCTCATCAAGTCGTTTGAGGCAATTATGATAGAAGGTGAACACTGATGACTCCTGTATAAAGGCAGTCAGATATGCCTTTGCCACGTCTGTATGAGTCAGCCTATCTGAGCCATGCCTACATCGATGCCACACAAACATTCTATGAAGAAGACTTTCACCGAATACATGAAACCTTTACTGACCTCCGTGGTGAAGAAATACCATCAGGTGTGCGGGAAACCAAGCCGGTTTATGTTCAAACGTTTGTTTGAACAATGCACCTCGTGGCCTCGTGAATCGAAGCACAGATGCAGGTTTATCGCTCTTGCTCATTCAGGGCGTGACCTGCAGATTTTTGTTTGTTGACAGCAGCACTAAGTAGAGGAGGTGCACCGGTGGCACATTTGTAAAAGGGGTGAGATTAAGAGCAATACTGTTACCAGTCACACACACAAAAAAATATTTGCTCAAATGAAAATCCCCAGTAAGCATTCGTTTTTAGGCTCTCGCAGTCAGAAGCAATCAGGCTTTAAAGACTTTAAGGAAAAGTTTGGCAGTTTGGGAAACACTAATTTGCTTTGTTGCTGAGTTAGATGAGAAGGTTGACATCACTCCCATGTTTGTAAGCTACAGACATCCAGGAGTTAGCATAGTTAGCTTAGCAAAAAACAGGCTGTGCAATAATTCAATGGTGCAATACAATGGTGTATATGTATAGAACTTATACTGCATTATACTACTACTACTATATTATTATTATTATTATTATTATTATTATTATTATTATTATTATTACTAGGTAATACTAATTGCTTTATACTATTATTACTATATCATTACTATTGGTATTACTTTAGTACTAGTATTAGCAGTAGTAGTATTGTTAAACAATAGATATTTCTATAGATGGCTGCTATTTATGTAGCATAATAGACATAGGTTACATACTTTCATTTAAATGTTTTATATTGTTTATTATTCATCGTTGATGTATGTTGTAGTATAGTGTACATATTTTGACATATTCATATATATATTGACATATGTTTTTTTTTTTTTTTTTTTTCCTGCAATATCTCAAATCTCCCAATATATCAAAGTATTTCTTTCACATCACTGGGCTCTGCTCCCTTCATGTAATCACAGAAACTAGAAATGATTAGCATCCCTTCCACTTCGAGACCAAAAACGTGTAAATATTGTACACGCCGTTTTGTTTTCTCCAGCACCTGAAGAGCACGTTGCAGTCACAGTTGTCTGAGCTCAGCCTGGAGGGCAACTGTTTGTTTGGACTGTTAATCATCATTGAGCTGTAAATGGCCACTCTGTTGTGTGAGGGGAATCTCAGAGAGTAATCTCGCCATGCAGGACATAATCAGACACAAGGTTAATGAGAGTTTGATGGAAGCATATGCCTCACACACGGCAGTGGTATTGCACCATAATAACAGGGACAATGAGTTAATGGTGCAGGTCCAAAGGCAAACATAAACAAAACACAATCAAGAAAAATGTTGGGACAATATCAATTTAGCTCCTCTCACTCAGTTGTCGATAACATCAGCCTGAAATGCGCCTGCCCAACTGTCTGCTCCCGTCGTGCCGCCTCTGATGGGAGCAGTATTTTAGTGCAAGCACATGCTGTTGTGATGTCTCATAGCAAGCCTTGATTACTATTTTCTGTCACCTGGTCTGATACATGCATATTTGGTAGAATAAGTGGCATTACCAGTCTCTCCAACAGGACGACAGATGATGGCAAATCAAGCTTGACAGGAAAGGGCCCTTCAGCTGAATGTGACGTGAGTCACTTCACTTCACTGCCTCCCAGCTTCCTATCATTTCGGTGGGCCATAGCCCACCTAAAGCCCAGCTGTGAGGATGCTCTGCTCATCCGAGCAGAAATTTAACAACATAATGACCAAACACTCCAGACGCATTCCGCACAACTGTGTGCAACGCACAGAGGCATGCAAACACATTCAGATTATTATTTGCCAGAGCAGCAGTGCTGATGGTTACACTACAGGTAGAGTATGTTTATTCTTTTTATACTAGGTCTTGTTAATCAATGTCCATCAGCAACTACATGACGACACCAGTGCCCTTAAAGGGGCAATGCAGCAAGAGACTCATCAATCCAGGCGGCAATGACACTGACAGACAGATCAGAAGGACAAATTAAAGAAGGCAGCTTTAACTTGTTGCAGACCACACTGTGCTTAACAGTGCCACGCAGTGAAACTGCAGCTCACATCCGTGCCATGTTCAGATTTTCAGGTGACACACTTTTGAATGCAGCAGAGTGTAAAAATCAACTTTGCGTAGCTCAAAGCATCCGTATTTGTGTAACTGCTTAGCGTTTGAGCGTGTGAGCATTATAAGTGCAAACACATAAACACACCCAAACACATAAATCCAGATATCTACAGGCCACAGTACTGTACAGCACTCTTTTTCAAACCTAATGTGATAATATTCTCTGTTCTGAATTCTAACTTCAGTGTTTCCCCTGACCTTTCGAGTGGTGCAGTCATATCATTAACAACAGGAATAAGCCAAAGTTTCTTTTTGAAACTTAGAAAAGCCATTAGCAACAGTTAGCTTCCCTTTTCTCACCAAATGAATTTATTGACTTCTTCATTTGATATTCAGGGATGGAATCGATAACATCCCTGGTGGAGGGTACAAATCTCTTTTTGCTTGGAGTTTTTATAGGAACGTAGCATTGCAGTCAGGGCTTTGCTCATAATAAGGTTTGCTTTGTCTTTAGTCTGTTGATTAAGCAATAGTTTAGTAGCCTCACACAATCACAGCATGTCCTCCGAGCTGCCCGGTCCATTGGCACGTCCCAGAGCTCCTAATGCTACTTACTTGGCTCTTAGACTTTGAGCAATATCTGAACAGATGCTTAACTTCTTCATGGACTTATGTCGTTAGACTAGACACACGTAGGTGTGGTGTTGAATGAAGTATTTCACCAACTATCGGACAGAAATCATTCATCTTCCTACAGGATAGAATCGAGTATCTTTGATGTGCCATTATTAGAGTTTTTTCAGTGTCTGACCAAATACTTGCAAAAGTAGTTTGTGTTTAGTCCTAATTACCAAATGTTGGGACGCCATCATGCTTAATATGATGTGTCTGGTAAACATAATACCTGCTACACATCAGCATGTTAACATTGTCACTGCGAACACATTACCATGCTAAATGTTAGCATCCAGCTAAAAGTACCACTGTTTCTGTGTTGTGTCCGTAGCTTTTTGTGGGTTTTTTTTGTTCCTTTCTCAGCTTATTTGTGCAAATGTTTCACTGTGCATCATGAAGGATGTAATAAGAAACGGAGGAATATCTCAAAGGCTTGCAACAGGAATCTCTGAAATCACTCTCTAATGTATGTATCGAAGTCAAATCATGACTTCGGTACACTGTGCCTTGATAAGACATTTCCTGGAGTGTCCGTTCAAACCAGTGTTTTTAAGGAACCCTAACACTTCTGTTTAATTTGTCTGCTTTTATTAGTGCAATCAATAGTTTCTGTAAGAACAAAAATGTTTATAAAGTAAAATGATTAGCGTCACTTTCACTTAAGCCACTTTTGACATTTATCCACCATGAACTGTGTGTAATTTCATTTTCACTCCTGTCTGTCCATTTATTGACTTGTATTTGTGACAAGTCCAGAAGGAATTCATACTGACAACCACAGTGTAATGATGCATTTTCTCTAAACCTCTTTTAACGTGATTCTTGTTCTTGTTTTTCAACCGATGAATGACTTTTTTTTTCTGCTGCTGCTGTATAATTGTTGAGAAAACAGAAGACTAATACCCCACAGGAACTCTTTCATGGCTTACCTTTAAAGTAATGTCAATAGTAATTACTGAGGAGGCTTATCTTCAGCCACTGCATCATTGTCCTTCACAGGAATCAGTGCTCGCTGCGTCTCTGCCAATTAATAGAAGCAAACACCAACATCAATTATTCAACTGGTACATCATGAGCAACAGAGCTGCATTCATACTGCACCAAGCTATCCCCGTCCTAATTGAGTTAAGAATATATGGTTCACTCACGTCAAGGTTATTATTGTTCCATAAAACTAAACTAAAAGCTAAAATGAGGTGTGAAAAAACATTTAGTTCTGTTCTGAACTTCTTAAATCTGACAAATACACCCCATGTGATTAGAAAGACACTACAACTAATACTGAAAGTAATGAAAACTAAACTAATTCTATGTTTGTATTGCTTAAACAAACTAAACAGAAATGACCAAACTCGACTGAATAGAACCCAAAAATAAAAAGCGAAGTGAGATAAAAACTAATGCAACTTTTAACTTAAATAATTCAATGAGCTGAGTGCTTCGAGCTCAAGCTCCCCGACTCACCATACACACTGACAAACACGACAAACATCTGCTGCTGTTTGTTTATGCTTTGTTATAATCCATGAACACAAACGTGGACATCCCAAAGGGAAAATATCACTTGGAAACAGAGACAACTGGAGTGTTTTTTCTGCTCTTTCCAATAGAGACAGCTAGTCTGTCAATCGTAATTCAAAAAAACTCCATTTGCAATTATCAGGATTGTCAAAACAACACTCCCCAGCGCCCGTGTCGGGATCTGAAGCCACGGAGTGCCTACAGCTTCACCCTCCCCTCATAGGGAGGACGTGGGCCCCTGCCCTGCACTGATTACATCCTCTCCTGGCCTGATCTCTGCATTCACGTCATGCAGCGATGTCTGGTTTGCGAGAACCATCTTTTTGATCTCAGTGCTTGCTGTTGCAGTTGCCTTAAATCCTTCGGCCTCAAAATGATGGTGAGCGTGACAAATTTATGTACTGATTCAGGTAGGTCAGCCTAAATAACAGCCTGGTGAATTCCAAAGCGAGCTTATCGATATATCAGCAACCATTGCAACTATAAAATAGTGATTGGGCGTTGCCTCTCAGCTGCCAACGTAGTGCTGAGTTTTCACCTGCGATCGTAAATTTGATGTGGTTGCATACAAAAAGATTCTGTAAATCTTTTAGATATATAAATCATCGCATTTGTGACGAATGGATTGGTTACTTTCATCTTGCAAAGTAATATTAAAATAAGTGAGGGGGGGGGGCTCTATTATTTTCCCACCTGAGTAGCCATGCAACATTAAAATGTGCATGTCAGCACCTTTCAAGATAGTAGCCACATGTAAATGTATAATTACAGAAACAGTATTTGACTGCCATCAACTCCTCCGGGGCCAGCATTAATCCCAGAGATCAATGTTTCCAACCCCAGATATGCAGAGCACAGCAATCCATCTGTCAGCTCGGCCACCTTATCAGTCTACAGGGAGAGAGCCATCGATAATTACCTCTACCCACTAACATAATACAGACATTTTCAGGGGAAACTCACTCGCTTGTACCTAGCTTGACAACTGTTTGTGACTTGTCTGACAAAGAAAATGCTGTTGTAATGAATTTCTTTATATGTTAAACTCACACTGAGATCATTTTTATCACCATAGTAATGGTTCTGAACTCATTGCGCCGAGGCTGTTAGTTCATTTGTATTGCTCCGCAGAAAAGAAAAGTGAAGACATCAAATTAACACAAGAAGCTCTAAGATATACATTTTAACCATCACGCATTTCTCTATTTATGCTTCAACATTATGTACATCACACAAAACTTGTCTTTTTTTTTTCTTCTTCTTCTTTTGCATCGTGACTTTCCAGAGGCAAAGGGAGCTGGGGACTTGTTAGAGGAGCGGGACAATCATGGTTAACTAATGGTCAAGGGTGAAGTAAAGCGTGAAGAGGCTCGATTTGGCACTGATTGCCCCCTGACAAGCTAACTGCCTTCATATCCACTGCCATTGTGAGGCTGATGAGCTATGTCTGTAATCTGCTCCGGTGATTGGAGAAAACTGCGTTGAGGGAAAGTGCGGCCTTGATTTGGATAGGCAGCGACAGCTGGAAGGAAGTCAGCATTTCCACTGTTAGTGCGCGAGGAAAGGTGGTCTACTTGTGTTTCTCTTGGCAGCAGCAGCAGCGTGTGTGTTGTTTTTACAATGGTGCAAGCGAGCCTCGCACAAACATTAATGACCAAGCTGGAAGGACACTGGAACACATTTCTGCTGGAACTGAAAGCCGACACACTATGCCAAAACGGGCCTGAAAATGTTCTTGTTCAAGATGTCTCTTAGGGGAGAGATTACCACGGTTAAATCCAAAGTGATTGTTCTGCTGCAACTGTAAGTACACGAGGACATGAGCACAACTGGGGAAGGAGAAAATTAGTTCATCTCTGACAAATAACAAGAGGAAAGTGTGAAAAACGAGAATCAGTTAAATGAAACGGCTAATCGTGTCAGAAACTCTGTGTGTTCGTGGCTAAGGCGAAGAACAGTATGTAATAAGCATGAGCGCAACATGAGACGGCAGATCATGTTTCACAATGAGAGTAAAAAGATCCCTCTGCGTCTGCATGAACTGCATTGTTTGTCAATGGTGATGTTTTAGTATGTACGGGTGGCTGAAAGTATTAACTTACTATAAAGCAGTACTTTTATTAGTAAATCCCTGTTAAGTTGTATTTCATGCTCTGCTACTTCCAGCAGGTGACGCAATACCTGAGAAAAGAAGAAGAAGAAGTGAAACTGGAATTTGGAAAGGAAGTTTGTTGTATGGTAGCAACAGGGCTTAATCAGATAGTTCTTAGTAAATCAGAGCAATTATTCTTTAGTTTTAGTTTTCTTGTTTCTACCTTGACACGGGCCTATTTCTGCCTTGCACCTGATTGGCTAGAACGTTACCTGTTGCTCTTCCTGACCAGTTCTTCACAGGCAGGTCAGGACTTCCAATAAAAGTGGCGCCCTGGTTCACATTCTGCTGAAGGATCGGGAGATAACGGACAGCGGGGCCATTGGTCACAGTCAGGTGAAACTGCCTCAGTTTGCCCATCACGCTCTCCCCCCACCGCCGCATGCTATGTGCTGCCTCATCAAATGACAACGCTGCCTCCACCGGTTGAAGCAGCCACAGTTGAATGTCACTCCTTTTTTTTTTCCCCCGACACCATACCTCCACTCTTAACTGCAGAGTGAATGTGTTTGGTCAGGGAATACAAGTGTTTTTATCACCCAACCTCATTGTCCGTGCTTGGTCCACAGCCTGGGACATGTTCTTTACCGTCCACCTGACTGAACACCTGACTCGGTTCATATTGGCTATAAACTGAAAGAGTAGCGTTCCTCAATGCGGCCGGCTGCTGCGGTATGTTGGCAGCGGAGCTGGACTTTTCAGTTGTGCGGTCACTGTTGACAGCACACAGGCAGAGTGGGTATATTTCTGTTGTCGCACATATTTTACTGGAATTTTGAAAGAAATGTGACACGGGACAATACCAACTAACACGCGTCTCCATCAGAGGAGAGGACCCAACGAGGCTACGTCAGAATATGCTTCCGGCAACTCCTCAGCAACAGCGACACAAGTGCACCACTTTATTAATGTGTTCCATCAAATGCAGCTTTTGTGATATATGAATCAGTGAGTAAGTGGCGGCGGCGGCGAGGAGGTGTGTAACCGGTGAATGAATGCTGCTGCGTGCTGTGTTTACACCGCCAGCAATCCCACCACGGCCTCATTTATTCAGAAAACTATTTCAATCTCACTTCAGCACATCTTCTCTTTATCACTATGCCAACTTTTCTATCTCAGTTAAGCGTATGAACTTTTTATGAACCTGATGTTTACCTTCAGATTTTCTTTGGCTCAAATTCAAGACGTGCATAAAAATAGTGGATGGGAATTCAGGCAGCTCTATGAGGCGCTTCCTGCCACCACGGATGCCTGCAGTGTGTAACAACCTTTGCTCTGCTGACTTTATCCTTGATAGAAATGTGTAAAACAGAAAAAGAAGTCATTCTGAAGAGGCTTCTGCACATCAGGGACATAATGGCTCCAATTGTGATACCCTTTGTACCTGCTGTCATTATTAAAATAGCAGTCATTTTGATTGCACCTGTGCTACATGGTTATTTCTTGAGAGACTGGTGCCTTATCTGCCTGAGTGCTATCTCTATAAGAACGATGATCTGAACCTTAAATTCCGGAAGATGAGACCACTCACGACTAAATGAAAATTTTGGAGGATCGAGTGAAGTAACAACCTGTCCGACTGTCACACAGACATGATTTAATCTGCTGACATTAGTGAGTAGCCACTGTGTGCTCCAAGCCACGTAGGCTATTTTAAGTAACTTAATCATCAGCATACCTTATGGAACTTTAAGAGTGCCATACAGTCAACTTATGTCTGTAAGGCAGGACAAATCCTGGCTAACATTCAATGACAATTTCCTTCTCTACACATGGCGACTACGGTATGGTTAAGGTCAGAGACAGATCAGCAACTGCAAAATAAATTATGGTTGGTTAAGCCTTAGGAAACATGGCAGCTACAGTAAAGAAAAGCAATTATCGTCTGTCACTTTGACTTAAATACTTGATCGTGAATAAGCTATAAGCTTGGTCCACTTGGAGACATATTATCGTCTTACAAGCAGATATGGCAAACTTGTTTGCACTCACTCGGATTTGTGTTTCTGGACACCTGATGAATGTTTGCATTGGCCAGTATTCACTTTCCTTTTCTTTTTCTTTTTTTTTTTTTTTTTTTTTTTTTTGGTCCGGTTGCTTTAGGGAATTATCTTGTGTTGTTGCAGCAAAGTAATCCACTCAGTTCACCAGCTAGTCGCTAACTCTGTCTCTCTGTTGTTTGGTAATGGACGGGAAGATAAGAGTTTATCTGATTTAGGTTTGCTGGAAACGGCTGTCTGCCGTGTTATGAAATGAGATTGTTCAGAGCAAACCAAAACATTAAAGTTGGGGGCTTTAAAACTGAAACACTGAGTTAAAAACGCTAAAAAGCTCTAAAAGTGCAGAGTTGGCTGGTAATTCCCTGTGGATTGGTCGCCATTACCAACCCCTTCCACATTATACATACTCATTTGATCCACTGTCAATGCAAAAATAGTGATTAGGTTATCTAAACGTGAATGAGACTAAAGCAAGCTTTGTGCTATTGCTGTGTTGAAGAAGTCGTGTTGTGAAAGTCATTACTGAGACAGTCTGAACTGCACAAGTCTTTATTTAATTCTAGAGGTGACGAGCAGGTGTGTGCATGTGTGTGTTCTGTAACAGTACACAGCGCTAGAGGGTCTCTGTCAGTGACCCAGTCCCTCAAGAGTGCACTGGCCTAGCCTCGTCGTCCTGTCCTTTATAACAATGGGAAGGGTAATGGCCTCCCCAAGGCCTCCTCATTCAGCCTGATTGCGCTGCCAGCATCAGGCCAGCCATGCCATAAAACAATTAGCTCCATTTATCAACCTTACATCCGCTATCCGTGGGAGGGGGGAAGTGAAGGTAGGGGAGTGAGGTGAAGAGAAAGAGGAGGAACTGGAGGGGAGTTCAATGAGAAAGAAAAGCATCAGTTGTCATTTCATTTGTTGATTGTTTCTTGCTGCCTATTTCAGCCTCAAAGTGGCATTGCATCGGCTTTCATGCACAAAAAATATCTTGAACATTAATGAGGACTTATTGAATTACCCTGAATGAGCGCCACAGCAACAAGCTTTCGCCGGTGAAAAAATTAAGATTTTAACAAAACCTGAATCGGTCCCAACAGCAACAAGTTTCCCCCTCAGATGATGGTATTTCAAAGACTGGAGCTCCACGAAATTAAAATTGTAAAAGCTGACAAGCAGATGACAAAATGAAACATCAATGAAATGGAACAAAAAAAAAAAAAAAATGCTATAATTGTACACTCAAAAGCGTCACAGCAGGAGGCAGCAGCAGGGGAGAATTCTTCGAACACATCCTCTCATTTTTCATAGTACTACTACTGCTATTTATTATTAATGTAGCAAGCACGTAATACATAAACATGGCAGCAATTCACTTTCCAGCGCAGGGTAAATATCATCCCAATTCCTCCTTTTGCTCTGATGAGTTCACTCAGCATATGTGCAAAACGTCAGTCATTAGACGAGGTCAAATGTGATCATATACGATCATGAGCGCAGTCGCCACACGCCAAGGCAGCACGTTCAAAATGGAATTATGCTTGGCTGTCCGGACAGAAAGTGCAAATAAAAATAAACATGTCAGCGAGGAAGAAGAGCAGCCTGAGCCACCTTTTCTCCATGCGGCTGTTAAAAGCTGAGGGAGAGTAGTGGAGCTTTTATTCCCCTTTTCCGTCATTCCTCTTGTGTAATAGATTGTACCTGTAGTTTGTCTGAGCGATTGTCCGGCTCACCCCGACATCTGTCATGTGAAGTGCGTCTCTATTAAATCGCTACTGTACAACAAGAGGGATGCTGCACGAGGAAAGATGCTGCTACTTACCTCCAGGTAATTAAACAGCCGTGCCTATAAAACGTCTTTCGCTTTGGCTCCTTTGAAGAGGTCCGGTGTTTTAACAACAGGGGTCTGCGGGAGGTGAAGTAAACCGCTTCGGCAACACAAGTATTATTAGAAAGCTGACTCTTTTCTAGACACTTACATCATGTTAACGTGTGGAGGGTGGTAATTATCCCACGGCAGAAATAGCAACTCATTACAAGAGTCATAAGAGGGCACAAGGTCTCCCGAAACACACCCAGTTGCCGTGCCCCCATAATCCTTAGCTCATCGTTGATGTCAGCAGGAAAGTAGTATATCTCTGGCCTTAAATCATGCCCTCTACTCCTCAAAGTCTTTAATTAAGTCCTGATCGTCCTGTCCTCCGTTCCCAGTATTAGTGTGTTTAATTTCCTGCTGTCATATCGCCTTCCCTTTTGGATATATTATTCATCAAGCCCCTCCACTTCTCCGTGTTTCTAAGGGCAGCGAGTCTGCTGCTATAGGGTGACTGCTGATTTCGATCCATCGGCTCGACCGTTAATGACAGCTTAAAACCATAACTCCTCCAGATATTACTCTCAGGTTCAAATGTCAACATTTAGATAAGAGCTCGGTTTCTTCGGCTCCCTCGGCAGATGAGGGATGAGGACCTAAATGCCTGCTGTCCTGTGTTTGTGTTTTCATTAGCAGCGACTTCAATATATTCCCAGAGCAAATAATGCCAGTGGAAAAGAGGATGTGTGTTGCGAGAGAGGTGCAAGTTGTAAAACGGCAGAATATGAAGCTGTGGCCCAGGATTTCACAGATGACTCAGCTGAAAGTAAAAGCACTATTCATCTTTAGTCCCTGCACCCAGTGGTCTACAGTGGCCTAGGAGTCCACATTCATCACTTTTGTGCTTGGGTGATGAGTCAAAGTAGAACTGGAGCAGCCTATCCGCTCAAGTCACTCACTTACATAGATTGCTGTTGGTGAATCTCAGCGATTTTTCTTTTTCCATTTTCTTTTTCGACAACACTGCAGAAGTATCTGTCCGCTCAGAGAACCAATCGAGTGTGGCAACCGGCCACCCACCGCCGTGACAAGCGCAGAATGAAAAACACTCCAGACCATGACACATAGAGTTAGGTGCCACACGTCAACAGGTTGTCTTATCGCTGCGCTGCGGACCGTGAGCACTTGAGTGAAATGGGCAGAGAGGCTCTCTGCTGTGAGATGAGTGGAGGAGACGGCGTTGCTTCTGATCTGGTTGGGTGGCTGAATACTGAGGAGCCGCGGCCCAAGCGGAAGCTTGTGGGTCAACATGCCCGCCCAATTTTACAGTTGAGGTGCGTTCGTCGCCATAGATGCTGGTGGCCACCGCAACGCTCCACATCGAGCGTCATTTGAGTGGCATTCGGAGCCACAGAATGTGGCGGAATGTGGGCACTGGACTAAGTGGGGTTTTTTTTCCCTTGGTTTTGGTCCCTATCCTTTGTTGCTATCGCAGAGGCATTTGTTCAGCCATCACAGAAACATGACTTGACAAAGGAATTGTATTGTAATGTCTCACTCTGACAGGTTTATAGATGGTAAATGGGATAAAGAAAATGAGGAATATCCAGACCCCAGAGTGGAAAATTGAGAGAGAGTATTCGAAAACAAATCAGAATTTGGTAAATTAGTTTCCTTAAATAACATTTATTTTGTGTTTATGCTAATTTGGGCAGAATTAGGTCTTTGCACATTTACACCCATTTCAATCTATCACTTGTAATATGTTCATACAAATCAATTCAAGGCTACAGTTAATCAATCCAAATCTCTCAGACTGTTGGCAAACACTGCTCCTTTTCCTCGGGTATGAGGTCTATTATGAAGCAAAGTTAGAGGCTAAAAGTCAAAAAGCAGTGTATGAGAAAGATTGTGGATGAAAAGATAAGAGAAACAGAAACTTGAAAATCCTTGTGTGTGTTAGTGATCAGTACCCTGCAGCACCTGCAAAACCTGATCCATGTCGAGTCGGGACAGAAGCAGATCAAATTTGTAGGTAAACCTAACTTGAGTCCACACAGCAGGGATTTAGTATGAAGACATCAGCCTTATGTTTAATAATATGCCCCTTTATTGCAGCTCGACATGTGGAGGTGGCAGACGTGACTCAGGAAGGTTCCTGAGTTTGTTATTTTTTCCTGTTCCTCCGTTTTAAATTTGCAGTGTGACCAGTATTATAATCTAATAATAGCTAATGATATGAAACATGGTGTGGGTATAAATTTTGGATGAATTTAGTTGATTCATAATGAATCAATCAGTTAAAATGTCAGACCATACCTGTTTCATTCGGTGGATATTATTGTGGATATTATTTTGAATTGCAAATGTCATTCTGGCTCCAGCCTGCAAAAAAAAAAAAAAAAAGAAAAAAAAGGCATAAATTATTGAACACTTGCACACACCTGCACACTTTAACAGACAGATTTAATTTCTCCCTGGTGCAATCTAAATTAAGTCGTTTTTCCAAATAAAAAAATAATTTGCGCTTTTAATTATACAGGATTTTTGCCCAAAGCAGTGTGCCGGAGTGGCAAAACACGTGGCTGAAGATGTTGATGGTGGAGGACCATTATTGCTGCATTTGCATTGATTTTGTTGGCTGCATGGGCTGAGTGTCAGCGGCGACTCTCACAGTAAGTAGATGTTGGGTCACGGCGTATTCCTCCATTTACACACGAGATCAAAGTAGCCCGCGTGCTGTTGTGTAACACTGAACCAAGCCAGGCAGGCAAATACACACTGTGGGCTTTATGAATTTATTCAAATCCTCTATAAGCTATGATCTTGACTTTTGAGGCAATGTAGAAAACATATCCAAGGCAATTTGTGGAGAAGAAGCAAGCCACATTCATCATGCATCACCATGAATAATATATGGGCTATGTACTATATGGGATTTATGAAACAACAAAACATGAAAAGAAATCTACCTTTGCTTTTATGTTCAAACCTCTTGGGATTAACACCTGATTTCACTGTTTTGGCAGCAGTGCGCATTAAGCAAAACTTTGACATTTTGGGAAATATGCTATTCACTGTCTGCTGGAGAGTTAGATGAGAAGATCATTTTCTGTGTGGTAAATATTAGGCTACAGCCAGCAAAAAAACAAACTGTAAAAATGAAAGATTACCATTTTACTGGGGAGGTTATGTGGCAGACTATTTCTTGACTGGAGGCAGTAACTTCCTGGAGGCGGCAGCAGTTAAACTGTGTCATTTTCACTCTTTAGTTTTTGTATTGATAAAACAAACAAGATACAACGTGTTAATTAGCGAGCTTTAGAGGTGCTTTCGGACAATTTCGTTAACTTGAGACAGCGCAGGGCTAGCTGTTTCCCCTGTTTCCAGTCTTTATGCTATAAGCTAAGCTAACCGGCTGCTGGCTGTTGCTCCATATTTACCACAAAGACATGAGTGTCAAAATGACTAACTACAAATGAGACTCAATCTGCATATGCGCATCACCAAAAAGCTAAATAAATTACTTTAATTGAAGTGATACTATGCAATACAGTTGTTTATAACTGTAACCAAATGTTACACAGGTATTGTACTCAAAGTGCTGAATACAGGAAGTGATTCTCAATGAGCTTACCTCCTGTAAGGACGTCGCTAATGTTCCAGTGCTTCGGGTCAGTGATGTGGACTATTCACCCCCAACCCCTGCTCAGTCAGCATTACTCTCCACACCTGACAGCTCGCAGGACCTGCGCCCTCGATGTCCTGGCACCTAACCCACGAGTGGCTTGTGGATGACAGCGAACGCTTGGGGAGGCCAAGCAGAAATCACAGCGCACGGTGCCGGGCGTACTCTGTGTACGGTCTGCACTGCTTTGTAGCACCACCTTGTTGGCATGCACCCAGGGGTCAGCACTTCCTTTGTTCCCTCTCTGGTCCCCAACCCCACACCGCCTACAGAGGCTGCAGCTCTGTTAGCGGAAGCCCGGGTGACATCAGCTGGTATTTTTGCCCACCCCGAGGCGCTCCCAGGTCGCCCTGCAATCCTTCACATTCCTGCAGGTTTGACACTTTCTTATATAAAGGCAATACATCAAGGGGAAGGAATTTCTGTCTAGTGAAAAGTTGGACATGGAGCAAAGTGAAATTTGAGATGGTTTGGACTATGAAGAGAAAGATAAAGCTATACTGATCGACATGTAAGGAAGTCTTTCCACTTTACAAAATGGTCATGATCTTATTTGATCAGCTATAATTAAGCAGGCAGGCATTTGTGTGTTATAATTTAGTTAATAATTTAAAAAACTAATTTTCCAGGGCTGTCAAGTAACTGTAATGTCCATATGTACAGTAGTTAAAGGCTTCTTTGATCCAACAAACTTCATGAATATATCATGATGAAGAGATATTTTAAAAAAGGCATCATTCCCTGGGGAGAGAGGCCGGGCACATCTTACATATCATCTCTGCCGTATTTAAACCAGAGCAGAAAGAAAAACTCTGCTCCATTCACAACACTGAGAAATCCAGAAATGAACCAAAACTGAAATTGCTCAAAACTTGGAAATGCTTGACAGTGATTGAGCTGGCTGAAATGGGCTTACACGGCACATTTGGTAATTTGCACACCTACCTGCTCTTCAGAGCAGTACAATTACAGAGTGTCTCGGGGGCCGTCAGTGCCCCGGCTGCACCCGGGCTGCTTCCCTCTCGCACTGCCCTGCTCGCCGACCGAGGTGCTAGCGTGAAATGGCTGTTAATTCCTTCTGCTATCTGTCCCGCGCAGAGCCTGTTTTAAGCCTTCATATGAATCTTTTGCCTGCCCCCCCAAAAATAAAATAAAATAAGGAATAAGGAAATCAGAAAGTGAAAAAAAAAAAAAAAACACAGTGAGCCACTCGAAATGAAAACATCAAACAAGTATGAAATGCAAACTAGCATGAACCCTGCATTTCCCCCCCATCAATGAGATTTAACGAGTATTCCACCTTCTGGCTCCAACCATAGAGAAACAAACAGAATGAAGAAATAACAACTGATAAAAGACAATCACGGCCAAGAGAGAGTAACGCTGCGTGTTTGACTCCTCTTACTTCGCTGCTTTTGTTCCGAGGTTTCATCAGGTTCCTTGAGCTACGCCTTGTCAAGTTGTAAAGACGATGTATGATGTGTTTGTGTAGATTCACTTACGAGCGTTGTCCAACCACATCCACCTTGATCACTACAAAGCTGCCTTGAATCTTACGACAGTGAGCGCAGCTTTGATGTTGCCATTATGAGAAGGCTGTTCCAAGTTTTAACAGTCTACAGTATATGTCTTTGAAACGGAGCCATACCGTCTCTGCTGCTGAAAATGCTGTTTCAGCCTGTCATCGCTGAGTGATTGGTCAGCTGTAGAAGGAAGACTAGGCCTGCCGTGTTGGCTTACAGCAGCAGCATGCATATCAACACAGTGATATGATGGACATTGGCACCTGTCGTAACGTATTAGCCTGCCTCCTGGAGCTCGTCACTACTCTTTCTGGGGTTTTAGGTGCAAAGTACTTTCTCTGAAGTTCAGGTCTAGATGGTATTTTGCATTCTGCTACTCGCTTTTGAGCCAGACAGGATGAACATTAAATTAATAAAGGTGTCTACACACACAGGGTGTACACAATAAAGGGAACACCTAACAAAGCCGTTGATTTCTTTTTTAAGCTTTCAATGTCCAACTCTTCTGTGTTTTTGAAGCTGTAGGTGTTGTTGTTCCATATTGGATTATATTTCAATGTGTTGCTGTTGTTTTGATGCTCACATCACCTATTGCTGTGCAGCTACCTAATTGTTATTATTGTCACTCTCTGCTCAGCTGGAGGCGAATGAAAACAAGGCATCAAAATGAGCAAAGTAAAAATAGCCGTTCCCCAGATGATGTTCGGTAAAAAGATGATTAGCAAGTTGATTGTATGAATAATGTATTCCGATGATGTGCACTATTTAAATGAAGTCAGCGAAAGAGGGGTGGGGGGATTTATATCCACTGCTGCCCAGATCATAAGGTCGCAGGTCAAGACACCCTAACACACAATGTTCCCTTTTAGTTAACAGCAAAGTATGTTCGGTGATGAATAAAAAAAAGGAATTGTGGAGGAAAATGATATGGGTGAAAGAAAAATCTTTTTCTAGCATTGTGCAGATAACTATAATGAATGGGCCTCTCCATCTCACACATTCTGGTCTGATTCATTTTAAATGCATTGCAGAATAAGCTTTTGGACTGGAGAATGATCACCTGTACCTCTATACTGCTTAGCGGGCAAGAATGAATGATGTGGAGTGCAGCCTCACCCTCTCAACATAATCTGTAGTTTTAAACTGCTCAGCAGCGTAATACACTTTCATCGACTTCTATGTCTTTAATGGTAATTGATTGATCGCTAATAAAATGTCTTCATGCAGAACATGATTTTAACATAACTAATATTTTTTTTTGCAAACAATTATTTTCAGCATAAACACGCTCTGCGTTGGTTGTAGCTCATTTTGCTTGAAATGGTTAACAAGCTCTCAGAACATACCTCTGTGGGTGGAGGATGATAAGGGACTTTGAATGGTACGCTTGTTGCATGCATGACAACAGCAGATGAGGGCCACCATGACAGCAGCTGCACCGGGGGAAGACACAGCGCTTTGTTTCCCTCTGCTGGTTATCAGTGCAACCACCATCTGCAGCAGACAACTTGATATTTGCACATCTGTGCACATGTTGGGGCGCGCGCTTCATGTGCTGCGTTAGTGGGGAATGGGAAAGAAATGCCGCAGATAAAGAATAAGACTGACGGGTAGAGAACAGCGGAGGGCGGGAGGGAGAGAGACAGCAGCAGAGGGAAAGAAGCAAATGGTTTGTAAATGTTCTACTCACCAGCAGTTCATCTCAGCGGGTGATGGATGTATGGCATTCGCCTTAAACAGAGCTGTTGGCAACAGAGCATAAGGGCTGAACACAACGGATCAGTTGTGACAGACATCATCTGCTGCTGGGTCACGTTATCCAGCAGCAGGTAAAGTACATCAATAGAAAGGAAGAGCATTCATTTCAGTTTTCTGGCCTTTTTCGCAGAGCACAACCCATTGTCAGCTAGGAGTGCTGTCTCAAGCTAACACCGGAATGAGGCTTTGAAGGCTCCTGCAGAGCTGTCGGGTTCCATGGGATGGTTTTGATGTTAATTGATTGGTTGATAAAGACAGACCAAAAGATGGAATATAACTTCCTGCTGAGTGCTCTGAGGTGCAATTCCCCATTCCCTATTTGTCTCCCTTGAAATTTCAGCGCATCCCGGGGAGAATGTCAGCGTCTCAGTGTGCAGCGAGGTGAGCTTTCATATAGTCATTTTCAGATCTCACTTGTTCTGCTGTTTGACTTGATGCCAAAGAGAGCACACAGGTCTCAGAGAATAGGTGGTCGGCGCTGTAAGGGTTGCCCTTGAAGGAAGTGTTTATGTGTGAACCTCTCTCCATTTTTTTCCTTGCAGCTCGAAGAAGAGCACATGCACTCCCAACATAAACACGCACCCACAGCACTCAAAGCTGCAGACAAACACACAACCCCAATGCGATCTGACGCTGGAGTGGCGGTGTGAGGCCAAGGTCACGCAGTCTCATTCCTTTATTCCCATAATCCCTTGTGCTGGCTGGGTGAGAGGCCTGCTAATGGCTAGCACTCTCTGAAAAGGAACTACTGCGTTAACATAGACTCTAGGGACTCTCACAGCCCACAGCCCACCACCTTGCGTAAGGAGCATAGCACACAGTCTATACAATCCATCAACATGGCTAATTAGGCCCCAACAAAATCCCTGAGAGAAGCATTAGGAGGGGATCCAGAGGTGTAGTAGTGGCACCATTGTTGAGATACTAAGAATACAATGAAGTTAGACTGCTGGGAAATTATCAGGCTTGTTTGAATCTATTACAGGAACACCACGGGTAACAGACTTGATCCTACAGAACTGCTTAAGTAGCTAACATGAATTTTGAAGTCAAAGAATCATTTTTAAGAGCTTCTTCCTATTCATTTTTGTATGTGGATCCCTTTTCAAGGTATAAAAAGCTTTAGTCCAAAGAAAAACGAGCAGTATAGAAGGAAGGTGGTCGGGGATTAAGATTCAGGAAAAGATGCAGTGACAATGACAGCCCATTAATCACAGCGATTATCTGTCATTTTAGAAGTGCTGGTCTTTTTTTCTTTTCATAATGTGTCATAATTACAAAGATATGGGGAGAATTTAACCCTCATAATTATGTTAAAAAAACATTACACCCATCAGGCTATTGGTCAAATTGGCCCAGACTGTTTAAATACACTCGCAAACAGGAAAATAATCAGTTCGAATTAGTAATTAGTTTTATTATGGCTCGTCAAAAAGTGAACTTAAAGGAAAAGCCATACCATCATATATTTACAAGAAATAATTCCAACAACTTCCAATAAACATTACATTTGTCTTTTACAAACTATGGCATTGTGACAATCAGTGCCTGAGCTTTCAATGTATCTAAACAGTACTATGTTTTCTTAGATTTTGCAAAGAAAAATATCAACTGTGCACTGTGCGGCTTAGTGTCATGCAGCCTGATAGGAGATCCAAGTCAAGTTAGGACAAGGGTTTCAAAACACAGAGGAAAACAAGACTAAGAGTCTACTGCCACGCTTGTGTCCCAGCGAGGTTGTGTATGAGCACAGTGGTGCTTTGAGCTAAACGGTAGTATCGGCATGCTTGCATGCTCACGATTACAATGTTAACATTCTGATGCTAAGGAGATATATTGATAAGTATGTTCACCGTAGAAAAAGTGTAGAAATGGAAGGAATTTTGACCTGATGGTGGCGCACAGGGAAATCTTAAGAAATCACCAAATTCATTTCAAATTATCCTGAGCGGGGCATGAATGTCTGAACTAAATTTCGTTGCAATACATCTAATTGTTGTCAAGACGTTTGACTAAATGCCAAAAATCTCAGAATTTTAAAAGGATTCTGTCATGTCTCGTCAGATCTGTTAAGTGTTTTTGTTCACGAGCGTCATGTCTTGTCGTACACTTCCTGTTTTATTGTGAAACCTAACTCTCCTCTCGTTTCAGGCCCTTGACTTCCCGGTGTGTTTCCCGCCTGTCTGATTGTCTTCCCCGCCCTAACTGTCTCCATGTTCTGGTCCTGGTCCTGTTCATTGTTACCTCGTGTATATATAGTCCGCGTCTCCCTTTGTCCTGTGCCAGATTGTCTCGTGCCATGTCCTTGTATCAAGCCTTGATTTATCTAGCTCTCGTGATCCTTGTCTTCCTGTTCGTGCCTTGTATTTTGTTTGTAAGTAAGTCATCATTGAGTATTTTTGTAGTCTAGTCTTGATTCATTTGTTACTGTGTTTCATAGCCATTTGAGCCTCTTTGAGTTTTGATTTTTGTATTCTAAATTATCCTTAGCGTCCTTTGTTTGTACTTTGAAGCCATACGCTGTATGTGCTGTAATCATTTATCCTGAGCGCCTTTTGTTAAATAAATTCCTCATTGATTTTGAAACCTTGCTGTGGTGTCTGAGTTCTGCATTTGAGTCCAGAAACCTCGTGCCTCCGGGCTTGTCAGATTCATCCTCTGGCGATCATGAATTTCTGTACAAAACTTTGCAGCGATCTATCCAATTGTTTCAGTCTGGGCCAAAGAAAGACACATTTTCATTTTATGTCTGCACAACAATTTATGTACATGAAAGCATCCGTGTCTGACCAATAAACATCATCATGTGAATTCAGTCCAGACATTCCACAACACATCCTTGTGTCCAAATTTTACAGCTCAAGTCGTGACCCTAGATGAAGAAAAGTCAAAGAATTTCATGGAGGAAAAGAGAAGGTAACCACTGGACTATTTTAGACAACTGAAAAGCAGAAATGGGTCAGATTCACCTGCAACTCAGCAGGAGGTTTAAAGGTAGAAATTGCACAGTGAAAAGTACAGGAGTTGTAGTCAAGCTGGGGACATACAGGAGAACTGCTCGTTTGCCTTCAACTCTGATGACTACAGGCCAACCAAGGTGCAGAAAGCTTTCAGTCAGTCATCCAGTCCTGCGTGAAAAAAATGTGCTTCCTTTTCATTGGTTTGAATGAATGCCAATGCAGAGGGGGGGTCCGGCAAGACCTGACAAGTTCATATCTGTGCTGTTGATCAAAATAGTAGGGTTACCGGTTTGTATATCTTCACATTGTCAGTGCACATCATTTGTTTTTAATTACCTTTAGTGTCTAACGTTTTCGCCATCTCACACAGATTTGACTTTTATTTTACATTCTCCTCCCTCTGAATGCCTAATTTTAAAAAGCAGCCATGCCATCCCGCCCTACATTACAGCATACTGTGCTCTATTGTCTTATTGTGTTATGTATGTACAAATAGCAGAGTAAAAAAGAAATTTCTTAGACACAGATTAACTGCAGATTTCTTTTGTCAGTGTGATGCCTGCGGAGATATGAGCTACAATCATCTGCATCTTACACGACAACAGATCCTCATGTCACTGCGTGCTTACTGACAGTTCATCTCCAACATTTGGCTGCGTTTCAGATAAAAGACCCGGTCCTCCTCAGCTGATGGATGTCCTTAAATCGAGGTGCGAGAGGAATTTGAGACTCTCAAATAGGATTGTCTCTCTCTGTTCCCTATTTCGATCCCTCAGATCAACAATCTGTCCTCTAGGTAGGCGAGAGCAGGCAGGCAGCCGGGAAAATGGTTCAGATTAAAACGAGGTAATGGCACATTTGCTAGGCCCTTTGTGTGAGACGCGCATGCAATTTAAGGGGCTGCCATACAGGAGGAGTTAATATTTCATTGCACGCCAGGGAATGGGAATAGAGAGGAGAAAAAAATTGCATATGTCTCATTTTGCAATCTGATTCGTCTCAGCAAATCAGCCTGAGTCAATGTCATTCCATAATGAACTCTCCTCCACTATTCTCAGCATTCTGCTGCCATGCAGCTGCCTGCTTTCACACCCGCTGAACGTGGAATATATTTTGAGCTTAAGCAAGGGGTAAGGGTCTCTCTCTCTCTCTCTCTCTCTCTCTCTCTCTCTCTCTCCGTCTCTCTCGTCGGATTACAGACACCTGTTTTTTTTCCCCCCTCCGTCTCGCACTCCTCTTCCTTCTCTTCCTCTGTCACCACCCAACAAACCTGTTACTCCCTCCCCCACCACCACACCCTCACCTCACCTCACCTCACTTCGCCTCCACCCTGTGCTGCGTTAGAGATCGGGATGATGGAGAAAATGGGAGGTCTTGATTGACTAAGATGCTGAGATGTAATCTTGAGCAAGCTGAAATGTGAAATGTGTGCGCGTGTGTGCGCGTGTGTGTGTGCAAGAGAGAGGGGAAGGGCTGGGGCAATGTGTGATGTTCGGTTTATTGCATCGCAAGCTCATTTGTTTGTATTTTATACCTCATTTCAGCTCAGACGAGCCGGCTCCACATTCTGGCTGCGGGTGACCCAGTTTCACAACACTGTGTGACTCTCTCTCTCTCTCTCTCTAATAATATAACATTCCCCTTTTAATACATTACTTTTAGTAAATACGCTGCACTTTGTGGATTTGATTTAATGCAATATACCTTCAAACTAGTTCACTGAGAGGAAAATACAAACTCTAGCTATTCCGCTGTGATAGTTTCTTCTCCGTCCCCTCCGGCGCAGCTATGCAGCACGTTAGCGTGTTAGTGCAGTGCGTGACACCGCTCTGACAGCACTCTAAACATCAGAAGGACTAAAGCTCGTCTGGGCCATCAGGGATATAAACATGGGGTACTTAAACTTAGAGATAGCCTGTTTATGGGTACAGAGAAGCATATAAAGGAGATAACATATGAGCAATGCGACATTAACATAAACTTAGACTCATTTGGTGACTTTCTACATAGTGATATTGACAATGTCCAAGTGAGCAGTGACTTCCGGAATTTACAGGAAAGGCCACATCTTGTAGAGATCAATATATCTAACGCCGGTGAGGAAACAGCACGATAACAAGGATTGTTCTCAGAGAGCTATAGTTTAGAGATCGTCAGTAGCTTTATGCTGGTATTAAACCCATAGTTCTGCATTACCTGCGTTGCCTCAGGTTTGTTCGTTTTCCCCTAGGAGGCCCTGAACATTTTCCTTCCTCTAAGTGCACTGAGCTCTAGTGTGCGACTGAGTCTGCTGCACCAGTCCAGGTGCAGGGGGAGCAGGTGGACAGGGGCGGGACTGCCAGGGGACCACAGGGGGCAGAGAGGCTTAGTGGGTCACGGTGGGACGGGTGGTGCAGCTCAATCATTCCCCTACCCTAAGGGCACCTCGGAGCTAGGCAGCTGTGAAAAGACTGTCATCCGGGGAAATTCAGCCCATGTACGTACAGCGAGGCATTGTGATAAAGCATGTAGTGCATGCTTGCACACATACAGCATCCATACAGAAAGCCAAGGTATGCACAAATGAACGAGAGCTGACATATTTTATAAACTACCCCTCACTCTTGCACTCTCTCTTCCGCACGTCCCTCGTTTTGCTCGTTCCACTGTCTTCCCACAGTCCATACATGTCCTCCAGATACTCTCCTCCACTACACCCCCATTCATTTCTCCACCGCTCCCAGCTCCTGCAGCAGCTCTGGGTAGTAGCCGGCCCGTGCCATCCATTATTCCCAGGCAGGAGTGCATTAAAGATTCATCTCTGCAGCTCAACCTCAAAGGAAAGACTATGACCCCTGGTATAGCTGCTGAATTATGGAGACTGCCAATAAAGTTGTTTGCCTTTGATCTCATTCTCAGCCTTCTCCCTCCCAGGTGAACGTGGACAGGTGAACACACGGACACACGCGCGCACAAACAAAGCGCTGTCATACATTTTATATCCCATTTTTACTCGAGCTCGCCACTTCTCTCCCTTACAAACACAAATTTGCACTCATGTGTTCTCTATATTCCATTTTCGCTCTGTATTCCCCCTTTTCTGCCACTCGCTCTCTCTTTTTTTTGTCCCTCGCAACCACACAAAGATACACACAGAAGAACACTAGAACAAAAAAAAGCCTACAAACAAAAGCATATCGCTTCGAAGATGATGATGGAACAATTATGTGAAAACGCTCTTGCCTGTCCCTTCCCTGCATACCAAGTGACTGTCTGGCACCATAAATTTCACTGCTGCCATCAGCCACAATCTCTGGCTCTCTCTCCCGAGCTAAAAGTGGCTGGCCGCTCCAGTGGCAGTGGTAGAAACATATTCCCTCACACATGCGCATTGTTTATATTTAATCGATGTCGAGTGGAAGGTCCTGCTCAAAATGGCTGTCATTTGTCAAGCATTAATAATTCAGTCACACAAGCACACACGCACCGAGAGGAACGCGCAGGAAAGCACACACTCTCCCACGCTGGATCGTGTGAAGTGCCACCTCACCTGAAGGTGAATACTCGCGCTCAGCTTTCATTCTCCTCTCCAGGCAGCTCCTGTTGTTTACGGCCTTGTGGTTACGGCGGAGGCAGGAAGAGAGGGCTGTGCGACCAGCACGCGAGGCGGTTGTGGGAACAGCTTCACGGAAAAACCAAACGTGAAGACAGAAGGAGCCTTGAACCGAGCTATCAGTCAAGGGATGGTCAGAGTTCATTTTATCATGTGTTAATAGGTGGATGCACTGGGAGCATGATGGCACATTAGCTTTCTTCTTAATAGGTTCAAGGGAAATGCACAAGGTTGTGTGTTGCCTTGAAGAAATAAAATGGATGATAGGTGAAGATGGGGTTGTGTGTATATATATATATATATGTGTGTGTGTGTGTGTGTGTGTGTGTGTGTGTGATGGGGGAGTCCCATTATCTATGTACCCAGTGTCCCACCCAGGACCCAATTATAAATCTGGGTTGACCTGGACAGCAGTCACAAGGAGAACACGGGGAAGGACAAAGACATGGAAGCTGTGGTTAAATCAAGCTAGTTTCGCCTTCCTCTTACACACACGCGTGTGTGTATGTACACGCAGCGGACGGACCAGCCCTTGTTTCTTCCTTATGTGTTGATAGATTTGTGGAGATTGTTACAGGGGATACAGGTGTATGGCGGCGAAAAACAAGGATTCCTGGTTGATTAATGAGGTGTGACCGGCCCTCAGTGTTGTGTTCTTAGATAGAGTGAATGCTTTTTCTCAAGGGATTTACAGGGAATGAAGAGCACACGCACGCACCCATCCCTACACACACACACACACACACACACACACACGGTGGATAATTCCCTGCAGAGTTCCTTTGCCAGCCTTGTGAAAATGCACATGTTGACTGGAGACCACTAATGGTGTGTTGTTGCCACACAGAGCTGTTGCACCAGTGATTTGCGAAGTGGAAGATGACATTCCTGACATAAGATGGGTTCTGAGTGGCGACTTCGTCGGTCAAGGGCAGGTACGTGTTTGAGGGCGCCAGGTGGAGGAAGAGGGCATTAGGTGTCTGCAGTGGGAGCGACAGAGAGGGGTCAGCGGAGGAGAAATGCAGAGAGCGACGAAGAGAAAGTGCAAAGAAAGTGATGGCCAAGTAATGTTGCGTTTACTCATCAGGAAAAACAAGGTGATAAAAAGAGCAGTGTTTCTGAAAGAGAAGTAACTTTTCGCCGCCGGGGGAATCAGATGTTTTTACGCCAGTGTTGACTTTTTTCCTCTTGAAGGTCACTGAAAATGCGCGTATTAAAAAAAGCACACACTCACAAAGTTAACTCCCATAATGAGTAACTGCATGGCCTCAAATAAAGTCTGGTATATTCAATAACACTTGATTTATTCATTGTATTCCCCCAGAGAGCACCTCAAAGACGACGTGTTACAATGACTTATCTCAGCCTAACGCACATTACCTTCCAAAAACCGACACGCATTTTTCTAGAGCATGTAGATGGGATGCAGGGCCCGAAATGTCACACTATTCTCCAGTCTTGATATCGCACTAGGTAAATTATATTTCACGTGCAGCCAATTGTGCGCTGCGCCTCTGTCTGTGAGTATTACAATCTATCAACCATCCAAAAAGCATTCACGTCATGCCTGTAATACTGACGGCACAGGGGCTGCTGATGTGTGAAATAAAGGACAGCTTGACAGCACTTGAGCTGTCCTGTACGACCCATGCACAATCGTCCACATTAGAAGACAATGGAACTCTCAGTGAGAATAAAATGGAATACATTACACAGTCCTCAGTGCCACGATGAGAGAGAGACAAAAGGCAATAAATCATTCCAGACTTGTGTGACCCTTTTACATAATCCTTTTCTAAGTTTGTCATGGCGTGCCGCTGCAAACCTGAGCTGGCCCCACCGTGTTTTTCCTGCGGAAGAAAGCAGCTGTCTGACGGCTACAGGAGAAGAAATGTTAGCTGTATCAAAACACAGACTTTAGCTTTCATAGCTGGCATGTGATATGAAAGATATAGAAAAGAGTCACCAGTCTAGTGCGCTCATCTGAGTTGACTTTTACATGCAGCAGACGTGAAACTCGCTTACCCAACACTCATGTTTATTACATGCAAATTAATCGCTTGGACAGTCAATGATCATCAGGACAGAGAGAACAGAAGCAGACGTGTGGCATGATTTAATCATGTTACATCAGAGAGTTGTATTTCCACATGAACATGTCAGAGAGAAACCCGCTCCTTTGCTACTCAAGGCTCAGTCCATGTTATTACCGCTATTGTTAATAGTCTGTTAAAAGTCTGTCAGTTGAATCAGCAGTTTACCTAATGTAATTGGGGTCACGCTGAAGTGCAGGTAAATAGAGACCAAATGCCAGCCGAGCTGTGTTTAATGTTTCATATAAATGTATCCTTGCAACGGTTTACAAGAAACCTGTTGAATGCGGCTTGATGGATTGAGATTTTTACAGTACCGTACACTTGCGTGCGTCAAGGGAATCAAGTGAGGTGAAGCAGCAATGTTGCTTTCAAGGTCATAAACAAAGCTTGAAATGCTAATTTTTATTGAAGGCCATTTTCTTTGCTGCTACCCTCCCCCAGTGTGTGTCTATATATGTGTGCGTGTCGAGTGTTTGTGCATGCGTGTCTGTGCGAAGTTGTCAAGGCCTCCAGGAGATGTTCCTCCAGGGTGCCGTTTTATCTCGCACCTGTTCCATCTCCTTCATAGTTCTCTCTTTATTCAGCCGCCTAATCTGCAGAGATGCCGCTAAGCACACATATCTTATTTGATTCTGCAGCTGCCCGATTGGTGCCTTTGATAGAACCATCTCCCTGGCAGTCAGAAAAGACAAGTGTGCTGTACAGTCGGCTGAGCCAAGCTCAGCCAATCATCAGCAACCTGCAGCCTCTCCCTAATGACTATCGCGGTGAATGCAGAAACAGGCCACACAGAGAAAGAATCTTCAGCCTCACCTCTGCTAATTAGGTTTGCTTTGTTATGATTCAAATTAATTGTTGTTATTATCAGGTTTTTCACACAGTCCAAGATAATGGCCTGCTATTAGGCAAGGGGACAAAAACCAGCATGTAATTAAGCATTTTCAGGTCAGTGTGCAAACAGTGCCCCATAATGCCTCTGAACTCTAATTTATGAACACCATCTCTGAGGCTGTGAGTTATTGCCCTCTCTATGGTGAATTTCATGGTATTCATAATGTATATCTCCTAACTACTCTTATAAATTAGATTTTTATCATCATTCCCAAACGAGGTGACCTTTCACTAGAACAATACTTTTTCTCCTCCAGAGCCAGACCACTGCTTACAGGCATGGACTTAAATAAGAGTTAAAACACGACTAGGCTGATAGAGCGCTATGTATCCACCGGGTCCACACAAACACTGGCACACAGCAAAAATCAATACAATAACTGCATGAGGTCTGGCATTAGTGCAAAGAGAAATGAAAGCATGAGCTTGGTGGCAGTAAACAGAGAAACTACTCAAATAATGATGTCCCAAAAAAGATCCAGATCTCATGGAAAATGCATTACATACTTTTAACTTGCAGACACTCAGATTGGAGAGCTGTTCACTCTGCGACCATCTAAACATTAACGTAATGTGTTGAACTGAGCTCCGACGTAATGAGAGCTGCATTCAGCGTTGAATGAGCAGAGAAGGAGGCCATGCGGGCCAGTTCATATCAAAATTCCAGTTTGAAGGTGGTATTATTGGACATGTTGTAGTCACAAAGCACTATACCTTGTGCCTACGCCTGTGTGCTCTCTACTATCCTTTCCCTCCTTTGTGGCCTCAGAGAAAGAAAGGGATAATAGAAATGAAAGGGACGCTGGAGCACATGACTTTTTCTATAGCCAAGTCATTGGCTGAAAGGATAATCCTTAGATTTTCAAGGAGATTTCCAGTGCTGCTTGCATCATCATCACATGAATGAAGTCAATGATAAAGACACACAAAACTGAACTAAGAAGACACGCCACACACACACAAAGGCCTAATCCTTCAGTTTCCTTCTGAATCTAATTCCTTTTTATGGTCGTGAGCATTTAATTGTTTGTCATTGAAACAAATCTTTTTAGAGTCCAGCGAAGGCATTCTGCAAGAGCACAGAAAGCCAATTCTAGTGACAAATTAATAGCATACATCTCTTAACTGGAGTCGAACGAATATGTCTCAAAAGCAGAAACCCTCCATCCTGTCACAACAAAACTCTACACAGCAAAGAGATGAGCAGAGAAATAATCTCCACTCTTATCTGTTCCTGATTCCAGGTAACTTTTGTGCGTCAGTGGGACCCTCAAACTGAGACTGAGCCAAATTACAGCACTTCAACAAAACTTCAACACTCATTTGAACACAGAGGGAAAAGCACAAAGCAAAATGCAATGTTTTGTGGCCCTAAAAAGACAGAACAGAGTGGCAGATTACCTGACTATGGAGAATTGCATTTAAATGCAGAGCCACTTTGACAAAGAACAGAGTCAGCAGGCACAGGCTGGCTGTGCAGCCCGGCAGATATAAGGAAACATGGCTCCTTGCAGCAGAGCAACTCAGCCAGCTGTAAAAAGAAAACACACACAGACACAGCAACACTTCTGAGCAGAATGCACTAAATTCCAGCCAGTCAGAACAAAACACTTTCGTTAATTCATACACAAACATATCCAGCTGTACTCTCAAGTGTGCCATAATTCCTCCAGTCTTTCCTTCGATGAATTTACATTCATATGCAACCAGTTTGCATCAGCAAAGTACATTTTGGGCAAAACATAATGCCTTTCAGATGACTTTTTTTATCAGCTTATCAAACAGACTGGTCTTACTTAGCAAATCTGCAAAATCTTCCCATATGACACGTATTACTACAAAATCTGCACATGGCTAATAAAGTATGATAAGGCTATGGTTCATTTAATGCAGGGGTGGGGGACCGTTTTTCCCTATCAAGGGCAGTTTCAATCTTTACAACATCCTTTGAGCCCACTGGTAATTGGGCAGCACCTGAGAAGCTTATTATGCATATGTGATGGGGGAAGCGGAGGGGGCTCACTTGGGGGTGCAGCAATTGCGTGAGGGTGGCGTTAGACCTTTTTGCATCCCCTTGGCAGGATCCCTGGTTGCTGAACACACATGTTCATCACACTAACCTCGAATGCGATGGCTGGACGTGTTTCTCTATGGTGAGGTGTCTGATGTCAGATGATGGTGATGATGATGATGATGATGATGCCACTTGCAGCTGCTTTTCCAGGTTTGGGTCAGTGAGTCTTGAGAGGAACTGGGTCTTTGCAAGAGTCAGTTTTGAAAAGTACTGCTCACATTAGTAGATCATTGCTTTGCAGCTCAATGATTTCATGTTGTAGGTCGTCAGACACATCAGCTGGTTCCACGTTAAACAGCGAATATGTTCAGTTCCTGTAGTTTAGCAGAGAGCTGAGAAGCTGCTGGAGCTTGAGGTTCAGCTCTGAGAGGCTGTTGGTAATGTCCACCATGAAGGTCAAATCACACAGACACTCGCTATCACTTTCCACGACAGGTTTTCCTTCATCTCCGCTGATTCTTCAAGGCAGACTGACACTGTGGAACAAACTGACTTTGGTGCTAGATGCTCAGAACGTGCTAGTCTACTATTTTATGTTATTTTCTTTATTGCTGAGAAAAATTTTGCTATTTTGTATTATGAATTGCCTCGCGGGCCAGATCAAATGGTCCTGGAGGCCGGCAGTTTTGCACCCCCTGCTTTATAGGATGCAGGACTGAATTTTTGTGGGAAAATGTCTCCTTTCAACTAAGCATAAAACAATAAATACAGAAAAAGGATGGTCTTTATCTACTGTATATCTAATGCTAAAGCTTTGTCTTTTGTCTATGATGTTATATATTGACCATTCTGATGGCTTTAAAGCAGCAAAAGAAAATCTTCTATTTATTATTTCTTATATTATTTCAAGGATCTATTCTCTCCATTGATGACACAGACCTCTTGATGTCTGATTGTCTCAATTCCAGCTATAAAGTTTATTGTTAAATACATACTGAGTTCAAGAGTTTTCTCACTAAATGAATACATGTAGAACTCAGAGTGATGGAGGAATGCAATTATACTGTATAATGCATATCTATTTGACTTGAGTATGTATCATAAGGTTGTTAAAATAAGTAAAATTGTTGGAGTACTGGCTGCATTGAATTCTCATATTTGCTCTGCAGTGATTATCACACACCTTTTAAAATAAGCACTCCCCAATCAAATATCCAGCACATGTTTGTGCGTGTGTTGACTGTTGGTGCTCTTTGATTCCTACAAAGAAAAAGACAAAGCCTGCTGATGCATACGAAGCCAAAGCAATGCACTGTGCCATGCACGAAGCCCCTGGGTCGAGTCATGCCCAACAGAAATACCGTATCCAAATGTCATGAAACATGTGGTGTGTGATGAGACTGTCTTCTAAACCCCTGTGACCTGGATGTTATCTTGTACACAACTGGTAGGCTGCCCTTCAAGGAGCACATCAATGAGTAAATATGTGGCTTTCCCAGAAAAGAAAACATAATCCTTGAGTTTGACACTGAAGAGGCTTGATTACTTTTCTTGCTCTGCAGATTCGTCGTAAGAGTGGGGGCTGTGAGTCTTCCCCCTGGAGACGTGTGGGGGACATCAGAAAGCACAGTGCCTGTCATCTTACATCTGTCCGCTCCATCCCCTTCCCCTGCCATCGACGATTGGATCAGGGATAATGACTCTCACAGGGACCCTTTACAGGAAGGTGGTCATTACGCAGATATGGTGGAAGAGCCACATACACAGCCATCCATGTGATGGTTAACAATACGCCACAATACGGCAGCTGAGAGAAAACAAGATCAGCCACCAGTCTTGTAATGCGGTGCATCATTTCCTGCACCCTTTCCCCCCTCGGCATCACTATTACACATCATGGAAAAAAGCGATTTGAAGGGAAAAATAACCGCATCAGTCATTCATCCTTCGCAGATACACAGAACACATAGCTTGTTAAATCTGTGCACCAGCCCTTTTACAACATTTGCATTCATAAATCAGCGGGAGGACTGTGAATAGCCTCTATTCCCTTATTTATTATTTTTCCCAGCTACTTGAATGCTTCCATCTGGATTCGAGGGTCAAGACATCAACAAAATAATGTAAAAAAATAAAAAATAAAAAAAAGTCAACACATACATAAAAGCACAGCAGCTGCTTATGATGTTCTGGTTTTGACAGATGGCTCTTGGCCATTCTTCTCCCTGGATCCTACTGCTGTATGCACTTATAGCTGCTGGAAAACAAGTCTTTTTAAAGCCAAGGCTTAAGACAGACTATCTCTCCCCAGCACTGTAAACACATCGTTACTGGCCAGACTGTGAGAACTTCCAAGTTACACTAAGTAAACCTCAGACAGAGAAAACAGCTCAGTGGTTATGACCAATAATTCTGAAGTTTTAAGCAGACAGCAGTCAGTTTCAATTTGGGGGTAAATCTAATTTAATTCAATTTAATTTCCATTCACACTTGAAGGCTTTTAAATGCACATAATGCACATATCATAAGTTACTCTAATAATGTACCATACAGTATAGTGCAAAACACTTGCATGCATGAAGGATGTGCAGAGAATGCATCAGTCTGACATTAATGCTGATTTACTGCCTCAATATCATAAAGCCTCTCTTTCATTAGTTTTCTCTCTCTCTCTCTCTCTCTCTCTCTGTCTCTATCTCTCTCTCTCTCTCTCTCTCTCTCATACAACAGACATATACCGCATTCTGCTGGTGCTCAAAAGTTGCAGCATGAGCCACAGGCAAGGCTGTGCCACTTACACTCAGGTTTATAGTCTTGGTTTTATTATACACCTCCCCATAAGGCAGCCCTCAGAGACGATGACACCCCAGACACCTATTTAAAGGGCTTGGTGAGCTGCAGATGACGGAGCCTGGGCTGTGGCAGGTTGTCATCTGCAGGCCTTGTCTCTGTTTATGGGCTGTTAGAGCGTTTGAACCGCAGGGTCAGTCCTGCTGTGGTGGCACCATAACACTCCATAGACAGACCACAAAATGAACAAAAATAAATCCTAATGAACCTTTTAAGCCCTGTTGTCCATCCGTGGGCTAGGAGCGCCACGTGTAAAGAGATAATGCAAGGGGACAGCGGGAGAAGTGGTGTGCCAGCAGGGACAATGAGAACGGGCAGAGGGGCTGTCACTGCTTTGTAAAACCTGGTGATCGTCCTCTGAGGTGACAGATGCTGAAGAGGTGACAGTATACTGGTGCAAGTATCACAGGCCAGCGCTGCTTGTTTGTGTGGGTGGGTGTGTCTGTCCACTGTCTCAAACTCATATGAAACAAACACACCTAGCAGTTATTTAACAAGCAGTAAACAAACTACAAAGGATAGACATCTCCAATTAGCTGCCACAGACTTCCTTTGTCTAACCTCTTTGTGATCACCTTTCAGACCCTTATCCAGTTTTTCTGCTCCAATCTCACCTTGCTTGTTATTCCCCCGAGCATCAGCAAGCCTCTGCTGAGAGGAAAGCCAGCAACGCACAACTCGAGGGAATGAGGAAACACATCTCAGGGGGTGGTATGAGGAAATTAAGATTTCTGTGGCTGCTGATATGATTGATACGATTAAGGGGAAATCTTGCAGCGTTTTTACTGTAAGCACGTAGGAGGTTGCTGACTGTAGCTGGCACCGTGCCTCGATTTAGGAAATCCGGCAAGGGCGCACGCTCAGTTTATCCCTCTGCTGCCTCTGGACCAGGAGGAGGCTGTGGTCCACTCTCAGCTCTGCACACAACATCCACACAACCAGACATAACTGAAGACTGAAGCCATTATAAAGTCTGCTTCAGCCGGTTTTATCATTATGTAAGGGGATGTTGTACGAGATCACTGGTCAAAGTAAATTCTGTAAACACATTAGATTGGTTAGGGCTGCCACCATCTGGACAACAAAGAAGAAAAAATAAATTATATTAAGTCTTAATCACCCTCTATTGTTACCTCCATTTCTTTTCATTCTCGCTTCATTGTATTAGAGAATTATTTCATCACCCTCTTGACTTAGGAGTGCAGCAGTCACAGCTCTATGACTACACCTCAGCTGCACTCCCCCCACCATCATCATCCCCCTCCACCATCTTCCCTCCACCTCTATCAGAGAACATGTGGACAGAGGCTCAGTGAAAGAGGGCACAGAAAACAGGCAGGCTGAGGAGGGAGGTAATTTCTGCTGTCTCACCTCAGCGCTTTCCTCATTCGACTCTGATTAGCTCCAATAATGTATCTCAGACTTTTCAGCTGTTCAAAAGGACGGGGGCTGAAAGGAAGTGAGGGAGAGGGGCAAGATGGTGAGGAATACGTCCCCTCCCTCACATCTCTTCCACGCCATTAATCTTTCTCTTCTCGCTGTCGCCTCGAGAAAGTGATTATGGTGACTTAATTGTATTTGAGGAGTTTCTCTGCATTGTATGTGTTTTACCTTATAAGAGGACTTGTCAAACTTTGGAAAATGTAGATTAGCAGCGTGTCTATGGAGTCAGATCAGTCTCAGTATTAATGAATGCACACAGGAGGATTCAATGATGTATTTCAGGATAGACTACAAATGATTCTCCACATCAATATTTTCCAATGCACACAAAGTATTTATCATTGCATATAAGTGTCAAACAAATCCACATATACAAAATAAGGGGCACAAATGTATTTCCAATGCACACACAAATATTTCTTATTTTAAATGAATTTAGTAGAAATGCACAAAAATATGTGTTTTCTGAGTTTAATCAAAATCAGGCCCTTGATGTGGCTCAATTCAATTTTTAATTCAATTCAAAAGCAGCACATAACTGTGACATATTCTACTATTTGAGCGGGTCAGAACACCTCTGCTACATGACAGAGACGCATCTCACAAGCTCAAGTGCAGCATCTGTTGTGAAGTATCTCTATGATGTTCACCAGCCTGAACATGGAGTCTGGTAGCTGCTCTCCACAGCTAAGTGATAACCCTCCTGTGGTGCAACATTTAAAATCATGAATGTTTGCTGAGTTAGCTAATGAATGACCCGAGGCTGTCTATCAGCATTATAAAGCTAACTTGCTAGCCAACGCTGGTGTCAAATTCCACATCACTAACACAGCGAGCATTCATGACTCAAACATGAAATCATGCACGACAGGAGAGTTATCACTGATCTGTGGAGAGCGGCTACAGACAACAGGCAGCTGTTCTCTCCTGTGTTCTCATTCAGATTTGCAGACTGTGCAGATTATTTTATAATTGTGTGAAACTGAGGGCAGACTGGACGACACGGTTTCTCAATCTTGCCTGTGGTATTACAAGACAGGATAGACAGTGGCTACTTGATTAGCATGCTAACTTCTGTAGATATTTCTGTAACTCTACACATCTTTGACAGAGGTTTTATTTCTCCATATTGTGTTCATAATTCTTTTTTGAATTTTTTAAACTTAAAATCTTCCATATTGCTCTTTTCACAATAGGGATATAATTAGTTTTGCAGGTATTTGGTAATAAATGAAAGGACTGGGCAAATTTAAAGCCATTTACTTTTATGCCCTTGACGCCTGAATTCATTTAGAATTATATTAAAAAAAATAATTCTTTGTGTTTTTGATTTCAAATTGATCCTGAATTAAGAGGAGTTTGTTCATTTTTCTGTAGCAAATACAATAGATATAAATTTAGGTATGATGCAAATTAGCGACAACAGGCGCTAATGCTTGCATTCAAGCATTAACACCTGTTGCCGCTAATTTGCATATTTTTTTATTTTTCAAAATTCAGAAATGTGCATCATAAAAGCCACAAAATTGGCTTACAACCATTACATTACATTACAATACAACAACACAACGGCTGTAGTTGTCACTTTGATTGGTCCAACGAGAAACCGGTGCTTGCAAAAGGTTCCTAGGTGTGTGTTGAATGTGCACAAACCGGCATTGGAGGAATGCATGCGCGATTCGGCTGCAATGTGGATTAAAGCGGTATGATGCGAATTTGCGACAATCAGCGTTAAGAGGTTAATACTTTAAGTACATTTTGCTTATGATACTTTTACTTAATAGTGATTTTAAAGTATTTTTACATCGTTGTATTGGTACTTTCAGAACCTGAGTACTTCTTTTTCTACCATCTAGTAAATGTTGAGATATTTCAACTGATAAGTTTAGATCTTGACCTGTTGGTGGGGCTACAGGAATAGTAAGAGGATCAGAAAAAAGTCTGTAGGATCAACCTCTGGGGACCTTGAATGTCCTTGAAAATGTCCAATATTGTTGAGACATTACAATCTCGACCAAAGTGGTAGACTGACCAACTGATGAGCTAGAATTTAAAAAATTTGTTTTGGGTTTTTTTTTTTACCAATCCTGCCTTGTTTCCTTAGTTTCAGCCAATAAAGGCCATGTAGGGCATCACAGAAACTGAATGGTGGTTGATGTAATGATATCGTGCATGCAAATGTTGCAGCCATTATTGATATACACAGCCAGCAAAGAGGCTTTTTTGCACAGCAATGATTAACAATTCTGAATTACATTAAAAGCAAAGACTGAAAGTCTGATTACTTCATAGTCAAGATTTAGATCCGTACAGAGCTTGTTAACCTTCCCCTTTTTCTGGAACGTCTTTCTCACTGGCTGAGCAATGTGCACACTCATAGAACGCTCTCATGCCATTCATATCATTCATAATATAGTTCATATTGTCATTCAGATTACATTCCCATGTTTCAGCAAAAGTCACACCAATGAAGAGCTGATTTATACAGAGCCATGAATATAAAGGGCTGGACCTGGGTAAGTGATTCATACTGTGAAAACAAGCCCTGAGGCAAGAGTAGGTGTGTAACCAGCAACAATATGTTTCATGTCAATAATGTTAGCAAGAGAGACTGACTGTTGTCTCTGTGAGAACTTGTTTACCACCTGCTCTATCTAGCAAACGGCCTTGTTGGCATGCATGCACGCAATGCACAAAAACACATGCGACGCGCACAATGTCCGATACCCACTGGTCATCAAGACTGTTTCTTTCCCTCAGCTCAGACAAAAGCTTGTGACATGTTCATTAAGCAGCAGGGATCCCATTACCGCACTCAACAGCCTCCCTGTCACAATGCTCACACATAATTAGTTACACATGCAGCCTCAGGAATGCTAATTGTTGCTCTCCTCCCCTCACTCGCTCATGTCTTCCTATACGCTTTCTCACATCCTACTTCTTTCCCCTGGTTTGTTTGCTCTGCAGGTGGCACAGTCTGCCACTTTTAGACTGTCAAAGTTGTTCATAAAAGCTTTCAAATTACAGTTTAAATTTCCCTGCTGAGAACCTATTAATTCATGATGGAGACGGAGAGAGAGACAGAAAGGCAGCGTTAGACAAAAAAGGAGGGGGGGGGGGGTGACAGGCTGAAGGGCTCAGTCATTAGTCACTTTTCCAATGCAAATGTGTTATTCACATGTCCTGGAACAACACTCCTTTTATCCCTCCCCTCATCATTTTCTGTCTCCCTCTCACTCTATCATCCATTGCTGGCTGCTTGTTTAGGGGGAACAGGTCAGCAAGTGGCGACTGATGCATCGCTCGTCAGCCTTTCTTGTACTTGCAGTTTTGATGGATAGCAAGTCCAGTATAAAAATGAGCTTGTCTCTTTTGTTTTGGACACTAGAGAGCCAGACGTTTGATCTGAAGCATCACGAAGCAGCAGAGCCTGGAAACGCGTCATTAAGTCATAGTGAACGGAGAACAAACTGTGGGCTCATTTACGAATTTGTTTGTTTGTCTCCGCAAATTTGCGCGTGTGCTGTCTGCAGCCACCCTTCCCATTTCTGCTAATTGATTCTTAATGCACTATGTTGAGCTAACACAGATGAGGGACGAAGCTCAGCACACACAAATAGTTCTATTATTAGGGGAGTAGCTGTCACTGTATTTATTTGAGTGTTGGTACACTTCATGAAAGACGTGTAACCATGCTTTTGTTTGTGGTAAAATAGCCTTTATCAAAGAAACACGCTGTTGCATTTAAATAACAATAAGTTCAAGTGTGCATGGCATCATTGCAAAGAGTCAGCTACCCTAAATAGAAACTGGTGAATGTTAATACTCAGAGGCTTAATGGGCAATGTCCACAGCTATTTTGGAAGTGGAAGCATGAGAACAAGTGAAACATGTTTCAAGACAGTTTTAGATCAGCATCAGCACATTCCAACATTTATTTACGGCATGAGTCATGCAGCCTAGAGGTTGGAGAAGCGGCTTGTGGTCGGAAGATCGCCGGTTCGATTCCCCCACCGGACCGGCAGAAAAAAATGGGTGTGGTGGAGTATTCCCTCCCCCTCCACTAGCTGATGTGCCCTTGAGCAAGGCACTTAACCCCCCCACTGGCTGCTTGATTGCAGCCCACTGCTGAGTGTGTGTGTTTCACTCCATGATGCATGTTGCATGTGAGTGTGTTTCCCCAGTGATGGGTTAAAAGCAGAGAATAATTTCCCAGTCTTGGGATCAATAAAGTAGATAAACTTAAAAACTTAAACTTTAAAACACCACCGATACCAAAACAGTGAAACTCAAACCCCTTCACACTCTCCTGTGTAACATGTGTAGCGTGTAAAGATATTGAATGTCCTAAATTAATCTTCTGCATGCTTAGCCTCACTTTAATCTAATCTCACTTAACATTAAATCTCGCTTAACATTCTGAGGCTGCAAAAAACTGCCACTCGAGGCTTGCTCCAACAGCAAGTCAAATCTCGTAGACCTCCACATTACAATGCACAGCTTTACAGCCCAAATCAACATGTTTACAGCCTGATATAAAAAAACAGCTTGGGTCTCTTTTGCTAACTTTCCCGTTCATGACAGCTGTGAGGTTAATATTTCTGCAACTCACCTGTTTAAATTGCATTAAGGCTTAAAGTTATGATATGATGCATGGTTACGGGCATGGCCGTTTTGAGTGACAGCTAGCCGCTATGTCATGTTATTATGTCAACGACAAGCCCTTGTTCAGCCTACCTCGACTCCACCCCAGCTCCTCCTCTTTGCCTATTTTTGGATTAGGCGGAGTCAGACGGTCAGCGTGTCAGCGTACGTGTGACATCGGACATACACGCATCTGTGACAGTGGTGTAAGGCTGTGCCGGAGGTCGGGGTGAATGGGCATGTAGCATAACAGATTTTTTATTATAACAATCCTTCCCTAAACTTAAACAGCTGCATTAGTTTGCCTAATTCTAACCAACTAACTTTTTTAGATATTTAGTACATATTATTTTGCCATAATTACAATGTTTCCCTAACCCTAACCATAACCATACTGTCATTGCCATGCCAAGAGACAGTGGTGATTTTAAAAATACTTCTTGTTCTGTGCTAATGTTCAGATCTTTGTGTGTGGCCAGACATTGTTTCATCACTGTGCTGCAGCGGAGGGATAGTAGACCTCACGCAAAGAGACAATTTCACCATAAAAAGACTAGAAGTTTGAAATTTGGCTAATTCGGACATAAAAGTTTCAGCTGAACGTCCGCAGTGTGATGACCTGATGATGAACAATCACGTCTTTCACGGAGAACTGATGAACTCTCCCAGACCTCTTGTTCATACGACCTCCAGGTCACAAAAGAGGCCCTGTCCTGACTGAAGGATGACACTAATGGAGAGTTAACAGACAGCTGGCCAATTGGGGACATTTGTTCACGGCACCGGCCTCACACAAACCCATTGAAAGGCCTGCACATCTCAGAATGGTCTGGATTTAATCAAGACTCACAAAAGGAAAAATGGACAGAGAAACTGATTTTGCTTTCAATCACTGATTTGCCTTGTGTATATGTGTACATATGCATATAGATTTATATATATATGGATGCATCTTGCCATAATAACTGATGTAATGTGGTTGCTTAGGAAAGAGAAGGGGAAAAGAAAAGAATTAGGAGAATATATATACAGAGTGGGAGTGTTGGAGCTGCTTTCTACAGAAGATTACAACAAGACGAGGCCAAACTTCTCCTCGGTTTAGTTCTGCTCCTCAGTTCAGTCTCTTGACTTCAAAGCTCTTGACCCTCTGCCCCGTGGCCTTGTGCCTCATCCCAGGCGAGCCGGCTGCTAGCTGTTCGCCCGGAGACTGTTTCGCTTCCCTCCTGGAACTCCAAATGTGCTGAAGGCCAGCGTCCAACCAACTCGGCCAGAAAGAAACCTTCTTCAGGAAGCCTGCTCCGGTCTGTGTTCTCACGCACCAAAAAGTTACAACTGAAGAAACTTTGAATCCTGCGCACCAAGCCAAGCGTGGGTGCGTGAAGATCACCCACCCACCTGCTGCGAGAGGCAGCAGCCAACTCGAGCCGAGTCGCCACATGGGATCGAAAATGCCCAACAATGCCCGAGAGCTCCAGGGTGCTCCACCCAAAGGGAGGACGGGACGTATCAGCTGCTACATGGGACTGAGCGCATCCCAGAAACAGCACTGCTTCCTCCAGAGCAACTTCTCTACTAACCATCTAAACCACTGGGTGAAACTTTACTTTTCCTCTGATACTGGGGCTGATGCTCTACATTATTGATAGTAATTAAGTATCTAATAAAATATGTAACATTATTAAGACTGGGACTGAATTAACTAACTGGCTATCCCTTCTTTAAGGGTCGTGCCCCAATACTTGCAAAAAAAAAAAAATCTGAACCTATGCTTTAAACTTTCAGCTCCCTGCAGTCCCACAAGGCAACTGTGTGAACAGTTTCTCCAAAACGTGATTAACACCAATACCATTCAAACAAAAACCAAAAATCATGCCCCTCACTTTCTCTTTCACTGCTAAAACATGACAAACTACAACCATTATACCTCATAATGATGGCCGCCTGCTGTTTTCTGATTTCTATTATTTCCCTGTGTGCATATTCACCTGTTAAGTGTGTGCAACTGCAATGTATTATCCTACAGTACGACAGCAGCTTTAACTCAGCAGGGGAGGCTCAAAATTGATTAATCTGCCCTCCAACATGGAGTTTGGCTGAATTATCATACGACCAGAATCATATGCACACAGTAAGGGGTATCTAGTAATTTCAGGAAAAGGTTGACAGCTCTGAAGGCACCACAGTTAATTCATTAAGACCAGAATATCAGCCCCCTGCTTTGTCTTTGGGTAACTGACTGTGTGGCTCCACCTTCACAGGCGGTGGTCACGTGGTATTCTGCTTCAACAGCTCATCTAACCAAAGTTAGCCACTCTTGACTGCCAAAAGCCCGAAGGCCTACTGGGTCGGGGGGTTATTTCATGAGGGGTGGACAAAGATGAGACACTTACTGTATGTTTCCATGGCAACAATAATACCCATAAGCCTTGCCAACGCCCGACTAATTACACAATCAGACAGCTCATGTACTGTTATGTCTGTTCCACTGTTACTTTCTTTTCGGCGCTGATTTCACCCAAATGCTGGCTAGAATGTCACAGAGCAACACCACCAGTGGCTCTGCACCGAGCTCACTCTTGCAAACATACTGCCATGGTAGTTTTTCATGATGAAAATTTCAGTTGTTTCCTTGCAGACTGTCTATGGAGGTTGACTTGTGCTGCACTCGCTCATCTTAAGGTTGAAAACTTAAATTCCTTTGGTCTTTTATACATTTCAAAATGCAAATCTGCTGTTTTAGAGTCTCCATAATAGTGAATCCATACCGATTGAGATGATTTGAAACCTGAAGTTGTAGATGAAGCCTTAAGTCAAATGATTTTTGATTTTAGTTAACAAAATCTCTTATTTTTACTAAAATAAGCCAAAATGTGAATGAAGCAAACACCACACATACTGACTGATACAGTATGTAGTTCCAGTTGTCCAGTACATTTGTATTAACAGTGAATACTCAGTGATCCCAGTGAATCAGAATACCTCTTCTACGTATTTAAGTGTGATTATTATGTCAAGTTGTCAAATAGTCCAATCATTTGACGTGTTATCTTTGATCGTCCTGAGATAGAAATTGGCTAAGAACTCCTATTTTTTTCAGCTAAGCCACTTCAGCCATGGCAGTTTAAGACTCGACAATGAAATGTTAATTGAGGATGAGAGCAAGTAGTTGTCAGCCACCTTCTAATGTAATTCTATATTCATTACAAACAGCACGGTTTTGCTCTCTGTGCTGAAGCAGCGAGCTCTTATTGTAAAAGAGAGATTTCTGAGATGTGCTTCTGCTAAGAGAGAGGGAAGCAAGTTCAGCTGTTTAAAAAGACATTGAATTGTTCCACTGCTTTCCTTCTAGTGTGTCTCTATGCTAATGGACCGGCATTTGTATTTTGTGTGCAGCCACTCCTTTGGTCATGATGTTTAAATTTTAGCTGTGCACTGTACAATGGTTTTTATGGGCTCACGCTGAGGTACTAAGCTTTTGAGGCAGTACCAATAACCGCATTTTAAAGTAATAGTCCAGCATTTAGGGAGTACGCTTATTCAGTGCCGAGCTCAACATTAGTATTCATTCGGAGTCAAGTTTGTGGCCACCTGACAAATAGTCAAATACTGACTTTCCTTTTGGCTGTGTTTTGCTCTCTACCAACTCCTGAGTGAAATATCTGGCAATTTGGCTGCGAAAAGTTCCACTGTGTTCACCAGCTAGCGGCAAACCCCGCCTGTCTGTCTGCTGCTCGGTAGCATACAGTGAGTTTTTAGAGCTTTTTCCGCTGGAAACAGCTGCCTGCCGCGATATGGCGCCGATGAGAGCAGAGAGAGGGAACCAAAACAGTAAAGGTGGGAGATGTTGAACCAAAACAATCAGTTAGTGTCGATAGTTCTGCTCTGCAGAGCTGAAGGAGAGTCGAGTGATAGCTATCTGTGAATTTGTCACTATGTGCGACGCCTTTTTATTACTTTGATCCATTAGTCATATAAAAATACAGATCATAGCATCTTTAAGTATGAACTTCAAAGTGCATGCATGGAAAAGTTATTCCCTAATTATGAGAATACATCCTTAACAAATAAATGTTTTTAGTTATAACCAGGCTCTATTAGATGTTGCTATAATATGACTGGAGGTGCTGGAGGTGGCAGCCTGGGTGGAGGTTTCACCGCCTTTCTTTAAAGGTTTCATTGATGTCTTGTGCATGCAATAGTTAGGACACTGAGAGACAAGCAGTCATTGATGCCCAAGAAGAACTGTGTAGGTGGTCCAACTCTGAGATGCATTAATTTAAAGACAAGGGGCTGCCACTTGCTGTGAATGGCAAACCCATGCTATAGTATGTCAAAACAAATTGGACCTGCGCTCCTTGAAGTCTGGTCTGACTCACCTTCTCGTCTCTCATGTCTCTTTGTCTCTCATGTACCCTGCTTACGCCTGCGTGATGTGTCCCTCAGGAGCTGCTGGAGATAGTGTATCTAGGTTATTGTAACCTATATGAGCACCACCATCCACAGGCATCGTAGACAGCAGCTGTCAGGAAGCATGTTTCATTGCCTGCACATTATCATGTCACATCTGTGTTGCTCACTTATCATAAACAGTAGGCTTTCTCTCAGAGCTCCTCAGCAGTGCGTGAGGCAACAGTGTCACCTACGGGCGGAGGGGAGACCTGCACCCTGCCAATGCGGTGAAGCTCCTGGACAGGTGAAAAGGTGCTTTTACATCATTCACGCCATGCTTTTAGCACTCCTGCACCTGAGCGCATCACTTGTGAGACATGCAGAACGTGTGTTCTCCACGCACTGTGATTAATATAGCCAGCCAAGATGCCAAGAAAATAGACGTGGGGGAGTTCAAAAGAAAAAGAAAGGGGGAGGATTGTGAATAATTCATTTTTCTGTTGCACTTCTCATTACTGTAATTACACAGCCATTGTTCTTTGACGGGGAGGAATCTAAAAATTACAATTTAGGCAGTGAAATTGTCATTTGTAGCAGTAATTGACACTAATAAAAAGATTTTTTCCCTCTTTCCCCCTTGGATCGTGCTAATCAAAATGTGAAGTATTAAAGAAGACACTAACAGCGTGATAAGCAGCTAATGAAAGAGGGGAGGCAAGTGGGACAGTAATAGACATACTCCTGCTAATAAGTTCCTGTTCATTAGAGCATTCAAGCCGTACCCTCCTCCTGTCTCGCCTGTTTCTTCTGACTGACAGCTTTGACAGCCTTTCCTGTCAAAGGGAAACTTTTGACCGCATCCTCAAATAAAGCATTAATATTTCACAGTACCACTAAGCAAGCTATAAGCCTCTTTATAGATGGATCAGTAGCGTGCTATTATTGGATGGTGACATAAGCCTCTACTTGACTCTCTATTTAAAAATAGATGACACTGTCTATAATGCCAGCATTTTGATGACATTTTCTTGTGTCTGGGAGGATGTCTTCACTGCCTCTCATGATGTTGGTAGGCTGACTCACAGAGAGTGGAGTTGATATGACAGACTTTGATCTCTCCCACTCTGTCTCTGCCTTTTGCTATTCCCCCCAGTGGACTTCTGCATATGTCGACCCACATCCACCCTGAAAAAGCAGAACGAAGATCCATGAAATGAGATGCCAAATGCTGCTCTCCTTGTGACACAGCGGGAAAAAAAAAAAGTGTGACAGAGAAAGAACAAAAAAAAGTAAAAAGAAAGAAGAGGAAGTTGAAGCAGGCCAAACCGTTGGCCATAATGAGAAGAGTGTGACTTTAGTTCACCACTGATGGGCGTATTAATCTTACTGCAATAAAATCTGGTCAAGCATTCGCAGTGGGACGGCACCAAACGCACCTTAGGTCCCAAATTACACCCTGGAGGCACTTTACCCTTTAAAAAGAGGATGGGAAACCGCTGCAAAAAATCCAGAAAATAGCACCTGCGTTACAAATAGGCAGCAGACAGGCTGCAGGGAGGGCTAGAGGCGACTTAGTCGTAAGTGGCGCGGATATGGCGGTGTCAGAGAGCCGAGATCAGGTGTGCAGTGAGATCGGGAGTCGTCAGGTTTACCATTAGGACTGTAGCGATCTGGCGTGCATGGGGAAATGAGTGGAACTCTCAGAGATAATCATGCTAGCACTGAACTCCCTCATTACCTCTGAGCCTGAGCTGTGGGCAGGAGTCCAAGTTGCTCTCTCCCTCTCTCTCTCTCTCACTCACACACACACACACACACACACACACACACACACACTCACACACACACACACACACGTACACACACACACACACACAGAGTGAGATTGAACTGAGACAGTATGTTGATAACTGGGATCTATAGAAAGAGGAAAGGCCATTAATGTGAGCCTCTTGAGATTGTGTTCTATATATATTATATATAGAATATATATAAGAACAATTTAATTAGTTTATTTGTTCAGCATCACTTGTTTCCCTCCACATGACTCTGCTGAAGAAGCTCGGAGAGAAACCTGACATACTTTCAGTCAGACTTCTCGCAGCTTCAGCCTATTATACAGTTCAACCCCGCTCAAAGTCACTTCAATTATCAACATGATACTGTTAGCGCCTCTGGTCCCAAGAGGTATTGTAATGGTACAAGGCTACAGATCAGATTTAGATCTCAGATCAAAGATGCTACATTTTGCCCAAACCCTAATTGGCGTCAAGCAAAAATAGAATGTTTGAACTCCCTCTGATTGTTTTCAGCGTCGGGCAACAGCGGATATAAAGGGTGACTAAGTTCAATACAAATGCTTTTTTGACACATTTACTTCTGCATGGGTAGTGTTTGTATAATCTATCCGGTTTTGATTTGGAGCGACATGCTCCGCATTTGGCTGATGCGAACCGGAAAAGAACAACAAAACAGGACAAACATGTTTTGAGGAATTTGAAAAAGAAAAAAAAAAAGAAGAAAAAATCATCACCTTCACACTTAGCGTCTGCCTTTATTGCTGCAGGCTTGCAGAGCAGAATGGCTGATCCAAACAAAAGCATGATTTTATCTTTTGGATAACAGCACTGGCGTTGACTTAGCTCAGTGTAACATCGCAATGTTATTTGATGTCCTCTTCAGAGACAGCACATCTTGTGAACGTCACAGAGGGAGCTACGCGATACTTGACAGGAAAATAGTTTAACATATATGAACGCTGGCAAAGATTCACACATAATTAAGCCTCTTTTGATTCTTCACTGCTGTAATCGTTGTGTGATGCTCACTGGTATTTGTGGGACGGATACCAAAGCTAATAGTCATCTGTCAGTCTCCGCTTAGGCACCTGTAGATCACCACATGCCAGCCGGAGGAAGCTATTTTAAGAGCTGATCAGAGTTTGACATTTTTGAGGTCATCCATAGTTGTTGGTGAGGCTAAAATAAGCTGGCTCTAAATAGTGATCGTCCCTCAAACAGATGCAAAGTGTGGATTTTGTTTGCAAACTCAGAGCTGAAAGAGGCCACTGTGTTAGAAAAATTAGACACATTTGTAAATGTGTAACCCCAGTGATGGCATTTACTTACAGTCACATTAATGTTTTTCTTCCACGCTACTCTCAGAGAGGCAAAAGAAACAAACCCTCTCAGGGCTTCTTACCTAAACTGTCAGCGCCTCGTTCATCATGATGAAATAAGGAAAACAAATGTTGTGCAACATTATAACACAGGGGGAGTTTTCTCTGAAGGTTAAACACTATTTTTAAGCAACTATATGAACAATGACTTAACATCCCCTCTGTAGGCTTGCGAGTGTTTGAATCCATGCCCGTGTATGTGTCTCCTCGCCAGTGTGTGCTTTTCTGCTTGAGTGAGCGCGTGTTTTGTGTGTTTGAGGGAGCGGTGCCAATGGGGAATATAAAAGTTATGTTAGGTGTTGTTGGTGTGTGGGTGTGCATTATGCAAATACCTACCTGGTATGAGCGTGGCAAGGTAGCCAATTGGAGCAGGATAAGGAAGTTAGAAGGATAAAACACCCATTGTGGTGGGGCAACACCTAGTGTGCCTGCATGCTTTCTTCTGTTCAATCAAAGATCTGGGGAGCAAAGGGACTCACCTGCTCTCACTGTAAGCCTGAACCTCAAGAGTGTTGGAATCTCCAGAAACCGTATTGATCTCTTTCAAGGCTGGTTTGGAGTGGATCTGCGTGAGACGTCTATCAGGCCCATTCTACTGCTCTGGTAGGCTGCCATACTGGAGCTGGGCAACCAGCAGCGCTTTCCAAGATGACTGAATGCTGTGTGATTGAACTGAAGGCTTGTCCAATAGGCTCAGTGTGTTTTAAAGCCATCACAGTGTAAAATAATTAAGCATTTTTTTACAAACATGTTATGTTATTGGCCTTTGAATGTGTTCTGTTCATGGTGCCTGTGCAGGTATGGAAGTTTTTTTTTTAATCTTAAAACATTTTTCTGTGTGTTTACACCTCCACCTATCACACATGTCTTGTTGTAACAATCTTCATCACGTAGAGCGATGTCAAAGCCAAGATTGTACCAGTATGTGTGCCACAGCACCACAGCAGTCACACTGAACACCATCCGAGATTTTCAAGAAAATTAGAGACTGTAAAGAATGTAGGATTTTGAAAATGTGTCCTTGAATGGCACAAAGCTTCAAAAACAGTATGTACAGTAGATGGGTAAGTGAGAAAACACAGCGAAAATGGACAGAATTAAAGCTGAAAAACTACTAACCTAGTTAGTTGCAGTGCTGAAGCCACTACAACTGAAATGAAAGCAACAGTCTGAAGACAGGTGGCACAACTTCTTCAGATAAGCCTGGCTTATCTCAGGCCTGTGTAGCGGAGAGATTTTTCCCTATGACCCAGCTAATGTGTTGACCGATTGATATTGCAACTATGTTGTTATGCCTAGTTTCTTCTTCTATAGTTTTGCATTGGCATAAACTGCTTGCCGCCTTGTTCACAAGACACCTGCTTGGCAGTGGCAGACGGCAGTGAGGGGTAACACACCGCATGGCAGATTGTCAACTGAGGAGCTAATCTACCTTTGCGTGACGGCATGTGTCACCTACTGTATCTGCCAGGGAAATCTCATTCAGGATGTTGACTTTAGGTTGCTGTGAAGCTTATTTGCCAGATCGTTAAGGAGATTCAGATGCCTGTCTTGGTGCCACAGATGTGTTTAGCTGGCAACATGGTATTTACTGTTGAAATGTGTAACAGGGCTTGCTGTGACGAGTTTATAACCTACCATAAAGGTGTGACCAAGATTTTCCAGGCCACGGGTGAAGCTTTGGTCACTGAGTCAAGAGTGTGTGTCCATCTGAAACAGGTCTTACTCACAATTGTGACCTTTGACAGCTTACAAAAACACAATTTACAAAAACAGGTTTAACTGTTTAAATGTTGGAAAATGTTACCACTTGAATGGGGCTTTTTTTTGGCTAAATGGTTATCATGTAATAATAAAACATTAACTAAACTAATAAGTAACAATGTGGCATTTTATGCATCATTCATAGGCTTCAGTTTGCATGTAACTCACATAGAGCAACATAAAACCGGATAGGCGGTGTGCAACACTTCTCCGCCTCTTGCCTGGCAAAACAGTGGAGCTGCTGAAATTCTGACAAGCTTTATTTACATGGCATGCAAATGTACTTGTGGTTAAGTCTGAAACATGCCTTTATTTACCTCTGTATGTATACAGCACTGAAAACCCTTAAACACTAACTGAAAATGTGAAGCGTGACAGGGAGCGCAGCCTATGTTAGCCACTCAATCAGCTCACAATGAAACAAGCAGTTGTAATTATGAAAAAGCAGTGTGGAACATATAATAACATCAGTAGCTCAAGCAGCAGCAGCTTCTCTTACTTAAGGCATTTTGAGCATTTGCTGAACCAAAGACACGCACACAAGCAGTCCAAAACAAACACGATTACTGAACTGACAAACAGATTAAATGTAAGTTAAACACTGTGTCGCGTGCAAATAGGCGTCCATTAAAGCATAAAACCCAACTGTCCCAGGTCGATGGACAGCTTACACAACCCATAAACTGTGCTGGCATAGTATTCCTTTGTGTTAACCTTTTTTAGTGCCCGTCGATAGATTGTCAAGCACGGCTAGATGAAAACATTCGATTAAAAGAATCTATTCATTTCAGCAGTTTAAAATCACAGAACACAATCAAAACAAAACTGGAATGACGTTGTGAAGCAGTGTGGGATCATGGGAGTTGTCTTCGTGGTTGACAACCGCCACTGCCGATGAAAGTGAATAATCGTGCTCCATCAGGGGTGAGCAATACAGTAACAGCGAACAATAGTGTCTTTATAGACACTATATATAGAGCAGCTAGCCCGCTACTTCACTGACTTCCTTCCTCACTCTCTGATGTATCATCTGGTGTTTCAGGTGTTTCCCTGGGAGTTACAGCAACTAGAGGGGACAAAGGCCTCTGACAGGCAATCAGCTCGAATAGAATTACAGATTTCTCTGGGTTTTAACCCTCTTGGAAAGATTTGGGATAGTGGAAATACACAACTCAACAAAATATAGAACGAAGGTCTGGTTGTTTTTAGATGTTGAGATGCAAAATCGTCAGATGTTATGCTTTTAAAGTTGATCGTTAAATTTTCCACGTTGATCTGGTGACACCCAAGGTTGCCATGGTAATGGCAAGAAAGGCGTGATCATACAGAAAACACTGGTTGAACAGCTACTAAACAGATCACAGTTATGGCTTACTTCTGTGACAGACGTCGCATCTCCTGTGCCTGTTTCACCCCTGGTTTTGTCTTTTAATGTGACGCAGCAGCGGCCGGACTTGCAGCATTTGCATAGCAGAAACTTAATACAGCTCTGATGGGGCGTAAAGACAGCGGGAACAGCCAGGCTGTCAGATAAAATTTGCGCTGGATTGCATGCATGCATCGGCCTCCTGTGAGAGTCAAGTGCAGGGATGGCGGACTCCGCCTCTAGTAATCTAAACTACTATATAAAGAAATAATAGCTGAATGTAAATATGTTGAATGGCTATGGTATAAAAGAAAAATATGAACCATAAACAGCATAAACAGAAAATCCATGAAAAATTAATTGCAACTTTGATGTCCTCAAGAAAACAACACATTATTATCTTTTATGTAATTTACATTTGAATATATAAAATCACAATGTACCCATTAAAATATTTCACGCATACTTGTTTTGTGTGTCGCTGGATGCCCTAAAGTGCTAACGATTACTGCTTCCTTTTCGATCCATCCGTACAGTAAATCCCCCCTCTCCTGCCTCAGCCCCTGGGCCATGGTACATCAGCGTGTAGCAGCTACAGTATGAGTGTAACTCCATCCACCACCCTGGACAGCCAGCTGACCTCTACCTGGGGGCCAACCAACTCCTACCCTGATGGTGAGCTTCATAACACCCTCTTAATGAGGCCCGCTGTATACCTTCCTGGCATTACGTATGCACTCTTCACTGACGTATTTCAGTTAATGAAATTGACTGAATAATATCCTAAAATGCTTCAGGACAATACATCGTTTTCAGGTCTCTCATTGGTTGTGAAACTGCAGTGAAAAACGAAAATTATGTGACAATTATATATTGATGTATTGCTCACCTGGTGAGCCCGCAGCTCTGAAACACAAGGCATGAATTCAGGATTCCTGACTGAGAAGGAGCTCAGCAGCTCTTTCAGTAAACTGCTCTGCAGATTAATTACTGACAGATACCTCCAGTGAAGGAATTCGTGTTTCCCTCATCAGATGCATATTCATTCGCAAACAGAATTAATTCACTGATGCAGATGAATGCAGCTTGTAAAGTGTTTTCACACACAACCCCTCATGTTTATCCGCAGTTCCCATCGTGATGTCGGGTTACACAAATCGCATGTGGCCCCGTGACTCCACGCCTCAGTTCTGGACTAAGTACCAGGTGTGGGAGTGGCTGCAGCAGGTCATGGACATGCACCAGATTGACGCCTCCACCTTCCCCTTCCAAAGCTTCGATATGGACGGCCATCAGCTCTGCAGCCTGAGCTACCAGGACTTCATCCGTGCTGCTGGCAGCGTGGGACCCATTCTCTTCCACAACATCACAGAGCTCAAGTGGGGCGGTGCGTCTGACAGTCTGAGAGGGGGGAGGGCTGATGGGGAAAAAGGGAAGATGATTAGTCCTAATAAAGGAGAGGCTGGGTGATTTTAGTTGGGTCTGGAACAGAGTCTTGCTGAAGCGCTGCTGGTGAGGGATCACAGCGCCGGTCAGGGGTCGCACTGCATGGTGCTGTGGAGGGGCAAAGAGCTGCTGAAAGCGAGGGATATGATGGATTTGCTGTTTGTTCTTGCTAGAGTGGGTCTCTTAACAAAGCACAGAGGGGATGTGAAGCTGATAAACAAGCTCAAACACTGTTTCTGAATGAGAGTTTGGGGGTTTTTGTAAAGAAACTGGAGTTCACAGGCCTCCGGCTCCACCTTCGGGCTTTTGACTATGGCTCTTGCGTAGAGAACGTGACTCAAAGGAAATTAGAGTCATAAAACGACTCAAATTCTTGTCTGCCATTATGTGGTTATTGGTTTTTTTAAACAAACAGTTATGGCAGCAGACCAGGCACAACAAGTTTAACCTCCTTTCATTCCAACACTTCACCAACACCAAACTAAAGCACAATGCTGCTTGTTCCTATAAACTGCCTACAAGAACCCAGCTCAGTGTATCAGAACAGGTGTGACATTTTCCTGCATTAAATATTACTGCCAAACAAAAACCTGAGCCCATGAGGGGTAAGGCTGTGGAAATTGTTAGTGTCAGTGGTTGTCAAAATTTGGATTAGATTTCTCCTGCTGCTCTCTGTTGAAAAATGTTTGTTTCTGCTGTACTTATTTTAACCACAGCAGGAGAGTACGTTGGTCATTTTTCAACCAATATTTCTTATGAAAATAGTTCATGTTTTGGCACCATCCTGTTTTGGGGGAATCGTAAAACACTGTCCTACTAAATCTGAAGATCTCCGGCTGCCTGACAGCGTAACACGCGATATAGGGCCCTGAAGAGGCTTTCAGCACTTAAAGCAGGGGTTTAGCTCATGGCTGTCTGACGTCTCACAGTTAAAGCGAAAGGGAATAATCAATCTTTGAATATGGCACACTGCTGACAAATTGAATTCTCAGATTTGTGCTAAGAATTCACTTCCTCCTTCCTTCTCGTCCCTGCGCAGGCCAGTACCATGTGGATATAGGGCAGCTGGAGCTCAAACCAGAATGTGAGTCTCTCAAACAGGTTATCGTCCAAGAAAAGAAAAAAAACACAGATTGTTCAGATAAAGTGAATCATCCATCCTGATAAAGTCTGCTTCCACTTTCCTTTTTTGTCCCTTTACAGTAGACTTCTCGTGTCCATTTCCAGATGTCAGCTACCCACCCGGAGGTACTGTGAATATGCCTGCTGTGTTATTTCTACTGATGCTTCATTACTGACTCATGTAATAAAATAAATGAAATAATTCCTTTTTCCTTCTGTTAACTTAGAAATCTACGATCCCTCGATTCACCCCCTCGCACCTGTCGCGTCTCCAACCCCGTCTAGCCCTGGTGAGGAATCCACAACACCTGCACCTTCACACTGTCTGGTTTATAATAGGACAGGAAAATAAGTACAAATGAGTAAAAGAATTCAAGCATAATAATTTGATTTGCTTGTCTCAGACATCAAAAGGTCGTTCAGTCGTCCTCACCAGGTCAAAAAGCACAGTAAGTAATCGATCATCCTTCCTGATCATTGGAACAGATGTTTAAGGATGTGTTCGTTCCTGCCACTCAACCCGCTGCCTTTCCCCTCAGACCCGAGGGGGACCCACTTGTGGGAGTTCATCAGGGACATTCTGCTGAACCCGGAGCGAAACCCAGGCCTGATCAAGTGGGAGGATCGGACGGAGGGGGTGTTCCGCTTCCTCAAGTCGGAGGCGGTGGCGCAGTTATGGGGCAAGAAGAAGAATAACAGCAGCATGACCTATGAGAAACTAAGCCGTGCAATGAGGTACGCCTGTGCGTAGAGGTTGTTACTTAGTTATAAGGGCAGTCTTTAGTTTGGTGTTAGCTTGTAAAATCAGTGATGGGGAAGAGATTTCACACTGCTTTGTTCCTCATCCAATTTAGTTAAGCATCTCACAATGCACTTGCTACTGAAAAGAACGCACTGTAATGACCACAAAATGCACTTTGGAGCAACTTCAGACGCTTCTAGGTGACATCATTAAGATTTACACATCTATAACTGGTGAACTCAAGCCTTTAAGACACATATTTACCATTTCCCGTCGCTGATTACCCAGAATGGACTCGTTTTTTTCAACTGCTGCACGATCTCGCTTTACTCAAATGAACTGAAATGGCCTTCTCCTCAGAAAATCTCCCTGGCTCCTGCAATAGTCACAGCTTTACATTCAAATGAGCTAATCTAATGAGCTTAATTTCATTGTAGTGCAAACCACTGGGAACTACAAAATGTGCCCGCAGGTATTGTCACTGTGACGGCAAAGCCGATTTGCTTTTTACTGTGGTGCAGCAGAGGAATTTGCAGCTTGATGGCATCACCAAACACACTGATACTCTGTGTTAGGAATAACAAAAGCAGGGGCGTAGCTACCTCACTAACCTAACGTAGCTTTTCTTGCACTTGAATTCATGTGATCGGGCTGAGGGGACATTTCTAACGTATTTTGAAGAATAGAGATGAGAAACTGATACTGAGACACTGAATGAAAAAAGGAGTAATCTATTGCTCCACCCTCATAAGGGCGGAGTTATCTGATTAAAGCATTATATAGCAGCTATAATCCAATAGCTTCCTCTAAAAAAAATGCATAATAATCAGTTCATTCGGATTACACAAATTATGTACGTTATAACGGTGGGAAATAAACAGAATTTTACATGGTGATGATACGATGATAAGGCTGGCGAAACACCTTTCTCGAAATACTCTCTGTGGCTCTCAGGCCACACATAAACATATCATTTTTCACCAAAGGCTGAGAAACAGACTAAAACAGCTGGTTAGGGTAGTTTTTTGCGAGCATTACTCAAACCGGAGGAAACTGTGCATCTGTCAGGGACTGTTTTTAGCTGTGGATTCAGCCTGTTAGTAAGCAGCTATGCCACCAGTTCAGTGTATGTGGGATCCACTTAAAATACACTGCAAGTGACCATGCCAGGATACACAGACAGTACTTGTCAGTAGGGTGGAGTCACCAGATTTATCCTCTAAATATTGAAAACACTATAAATTGCAATTCATCTGATTCAGAGCATATTTTTGAGACGTGTGGGTCCAGACATCAGAATCGGCTTTACTGACCAAGTCTGTGTGCACATGCAGGGAATTTCACTCTGGTTTGACGCTGCACTCTGCGTGCTCGCACAGGAAAAAGAAAAAGGACATACAAAAGACAGAAAAGACAAAAGACTGAACAATAAGTTAAGTAGTGAGAAAGAGGAAAAAAGAGAAAAATAACCACCAGTAATTCAATTAGTCATCATCATCGTCATTATATTTACGATTTCCAACACGTTTTAGATGGTCTGCAGGGCAGGGATTATGAAGTGAGTTCACCAGCCAGCTCATGTGTCCTCTGTTACAGATATTACTACAAAAGAGAAATCCTAGAGCGAGTAGACGGACGCAGACTCGTTTACAAGTTTGGAAGGAACGCGCGAGGATGGAGGGAGTCCGAGAAGTGACAGTTTCACTAATTTATCTTTCCTCTGATGCTGGACGCAAATGTGATGTTTCACTGTGCTTTTCACTGACTGTTTTTGATAAAGATTGGTTTGAACTGTTTACAAATTGTTGATGTATGTCATGCCTCATTGTTTTTTCCCCACTTTTAAATTCCCCCCTTTGTTGTGACACTGCACTGAGATTTCCTCACTGCGCCTTATTAAAAACGTGCTTATTAGGCCAGCCTGAGAGCAGTCAAACCCGTGTTTACATAAGAACCCTGCTGCAGATAAGAAAATCAAACACTGCCAGCCAACATAAAACATTGTGAATCCTGCTGTTCTATTTTTTTTTTTTTTTTTCCCAAAGGAGCACATGTTGCAAGCATCCGAAACACGTGTGGCAAGCCGATACGTATGTATGTTGAGTGTTTTGGCATTTATACTGTGAAGCGTCCTTTGGGAAGGATGCTCGACCACTGCAGAGAAACTACACGAAACGATGAAAAAAAGCCTTCCATGAGCACGATGATGTGCCAGAACGCATAAATGAGTGGTAAACTGTCTGCATGTTTACTCTGAGCTGGAAAGAAAGTGTGAAAATGTTGATGTTTGATACAAATAAAGCTTGTCATTGTTTTTATTCCATGAGTTCTAACTGTTGTGAGATAAAGGATAGATTATTCTGATCGGTCATATCAGTCAACATTGTGGGTCTAATCCACCAACCAAATTGCAGCTCGTCTTGCTTGATCAATATTGTCTATCCCCAGACTTTGATCGGCAGCCGTAAGCTTTGCCCCCACTCCTCCGCCACGTGCTTGGCTTTGAAAAGCCGTGCACTCATTCTGTTTTATCACCACGTTGTGAAATGCCACACTGCTAAGTGCTGGCCGGTGCGTGCCATAGGCGCCGGGCCTAGATGGCCAATGAGATAAAAGCAGAGTCAATAAAGGGCTCCTTTCTTCAGCCTGTGTTCACAAGCAAATCCTTGTCTAATCTACACTCAATTTATCTGCCTTTTATAGCCCTCCTTTACATAGAGCGGCATTGATTGACATCATGTTCTGTCATTATCTTCCCCGATGGCTTCCGAAAACTTGCCCACTGCGCCGCCGCTGCGTCCCGTTCAGTTTTGTCACTCTGCTCTCACACGCATCACTTCCACCATCTAAAAGTAGCTGAGAGAAGCGACATTATCGAGAGTTACGTCAGCCACAAAGGTGTCGTATCAGATCGGGTGGAACTCGTAAACAATTAGCAGAGCGTTTCTTCCCAGCAGCAGGAAAGCGCCTCTGATTGGAGGAGTCTGCTGCGATTTGACGACTGGATGAAGTAGATGATATGAGCAGTGACTGCTCCTGATTGATCGAGTTAAGAGCCGCTGATTGCGATATTGTTATATTGCCATCATATTCCATTGTTTGATTCTGCGATGTGACATTATTCACATGGAGCAATCGCACGTTGCTGTTTCTCTAGAGGAGCACTTGTCATGACCCATGTTATACACCTCAGATTTGAACCGTGCACAAAATCAAACACAGCTGTGATTGATGCTTCACTCATGAGGAGCTGGGTATGTTTTAAACCCCTATATGATAACAGGAAGTAGGGCTTAATAGCTGTGAAGCAAAGTGGTGGAGGAGGTATTCAGATCCTTTACTTCAGTAAAGTGCTGCACTGAAAATGACTTAAAAGTGAGTATATTAGTATAATCAGGACCATGTACTCACAGTATTAAAGGCAAAAAATACTCATCATGTGGTAAAATGTCCCCTGTGACTGTTACACTATTATTTATATCATTCAATTATTACTCATGCATTAATGTAGCAGCAGGATTTCACAGCTGCAGCTGGTTGAGTTCATTTTCAACTGTTTCAACTAATGATTATTTTCATTCTGAACCGATTTGCTGATTATTTTCTCCATTAATCGATTGATTGTTTGGTTTGTAAAAATCCAGAATATATTAATAATAGTAGTATTACAATTGCTAAAACATAAATTAAAACGATTACAATTATTAAAAGCAAAAGCTGGAACCATGAAACGTCTTTCAATGAAAAATGACTTTTATTGACAGATATCAAATGAATTTTTTGTTTCAGCTGACTTTGTGATCAGCGGGTAAATCATTTCAGCTGTGCTTGTGTAAACTGTTGGGTAGTTGAATTCATAAGAAAACATCCCATCATGTAAACGCTTCATATGTTTTGTGTGTAAAAATCTTAAGTTGTAAAGTAACCAGTCACTGATGTTGTCAGATAAATGCAGCGCAGTAAAAAGTACAACATTTCCCTCTGAGTTGTCACGGTGTAGATGTAGAAAGAGGCATGAAAAGGAAAAGTAAAGCATAAATATCTCAAATGTGAACTTCCACATTGCAAAGCATGACTGTTAAGCAGCCACAAACAAATGAGGCAAAGCATTCTGAAGAGGATTTATGTATTATTTACCATTCACCTCAAATGCCTCATTGCATTCAATTAGCATACCATTAAGACTTTATGGATTGCACATGGGCATTAAAACAGCACAATGGGATGAACTGAGAAATTAATGAAATTGCCCATCTAATCATCAGAGCCGCAGAAAAAAGAAAAAAAAAACTAATCTGAAACGTAGCCTCACTTTCAGTTCTGAGTAATGTGCTGCGAGCTGTGATACGGTGCCATGTTTGATGGAACTAAGCGGAGATAAGCGAACAGTTAGGCAAATCCAACCTCTGCAGCACAAAGAGCCAGGAGCTTGATTTTCCTAACAGACCACCGCCCTGTGAATGCAAACCCAGGCTTTACATACCCTCAGCGTGTGAGGATCCACTGACGGCCACTGACACCTGATTCAAATCAGATCCCGCACACGCAGCGCCGTGTGTGAGGGGCTCTGCATGTGACTCACTGAGGCCTATCGCTTCATCGGTTCTGAGAACCAACTGTAAATGAGAGAAGTGCATTGTTCTCAGAAATTTGGGAAAGCACCGTGAAACCAGCGTGACAGGTCCTCGGTTGCAGGGCGCTAGTGGCTGGCACTGATGGCATGAAGGCAAACATGCACCCAAACCGGTTGTAATAGATCTGGGAAGGAAGAAAAACACACAAATGCTGCAGAGAAGAGCTATTTAATCCATGAGTCTCACTTAGGCGGTGAGTGTTTTTGTTGCACATCAGCTATTATGGTAAGAACGGTGCAGACGGCTGTCTAGGTAGATGACAACAGCATGTGTGTACAGGTACAGGCTGCACAGAAACAATGGCTGCCTTTGTTTTGGCAAAAACAATATGCAATATCTGTCCACAAGTGCCTTTATCTGTTATTGTGAGAAAATAATTTTCAGATTTGAATGAGCCACGCAAGGGCTATTTTATTATTTAAAAAGGGAGTGCATTAATTCAATCAGATATGTGCTGGAGGAAGAACAGGGAAGTGATGAAAGATAGCCTGAGCATGGGCATAAAGACAGCCAGCTGGGATTTGGTGTCTGTGTCCCGTGCCTGCTCAGTGGGGCTATTGTGTTCTCTCAGCAGATACACATCCTCGGCTAATCGGGCCCCCTTATCACTGTCTCTTCACACTCAAATGGACCTGTGAGGCATTCAGCCCAAACTGTGAGTCGGGCAGATTAGGACCGTCACAAATGCAGATTCACTTTTTGGGGGTGCTGTGTCGCAGTTCACTGCGCAGTTAGAAATAACACACAACTTTATGATGCTATGAACGAAAAAGTAACATGTGAGCGAGGGTAGAATGAAGAAAATACCCAAAGTTTAAATGCCAATGTGACGAATCTGAAAGAGTTCAGAATCAAACGGCTCCTGACGCATTTACACTAAAACCATCCCCGAAGTCGCCGCGCTCACATAAACAGCTGATACTGAAGTGTAATTTCCAGCCAGGTCTTTTCTGTATTGTGATGAGACAAAAACACGAGGAAGTGTTGGTGATGATGCAGAGATATCTTGTCATGCCAGTCTGTTATGAAGCCAGTTTCCTGCTCGGATTTTTGGACTTTCCATTAATCTTTGTTTCCCCCGTGTACTTTTGACCAGTACCTCACCCAAGGATTTCCTTGTTTCCAAGCACATCACATCATCACAAAATCTAAAAAATGACGTCACAAAAAGCAAACATATGCAAATACAGTATATACATATGTGCACATGTATACTTTCTTTTTTTATATACAAATGTGAATTTTTAAAACACGTGGTTCTGTTGTATGTCAAATCATTTCTGTTAAAAAATGTGCACATTTGTATTTAAGGTATTGTAATTAAGCAAAATTGTAACTTAGAAATATCACATTTATTTATGATAAAGAAGAGTTGTTGTATCATTAAGTCATATCACATCACAGTAATTTTGCATCTTGGCCTGAATCTTATTCTCTCCCCTTGCAAGTGAAAAGATAGCAGATTATATTGTTTGTTTTCATCAGGGTAGATTCAGATGGATTGGATATTAAGATACAGTGTAACATTTACATGACATAATACATTTCTACATTTTGCTGATGATTTGCCTTCTTTCATTGTTCTTGAGCCATGACATAAACCTTCCCCCAGCCAGACACACTTACAGATTGTGGAATTTTATATGGTCTTTCAGGAATCAACACAAATGTGATTTAAGAAATGTATTAGAGACTAAAAAAAGAGGACTTGTGTTATTTTTTATTTGTTTTTATCTATTGATTGATTTATGTTCTATGTAGGAGTTTGCTCTAGCAAATCAACAGCAGAGCACTAGTGCCTAATACTTAGGAATATAGAAATAAGCATATTACATTTATATATGTGGATTATATACATTGCAGACTTTAATCTCTATATTTCTAATTAAAGTTTTGTCATCATCTACACTGGAATCACTAGAAGTCTAAGAAATCAAATCATATCACATTTTGAAATATAAATGTTACTGGCATGGATCTGACATTCACCAATATGGACAATGCACACTAAACAAGTTTATTAACCAGTGAGAAATGGAGCTACAGCACTTCATAGTAGTTAAATTATGAGCAATAGCCATTTTCCTCACAAAAAATGTTTTTACATTAATTTCAATTTGACACAGAGTCTTTAACAATCTTCCCAGCAGGGGGCAGTACATCAGTGAGCACTGGAGAATTCGACCAGTTAAACACAACAGAGTTACTGTATAAATAAAGCACCCCGAAGGACCCAAAAGACTTACTACTTAATAGCCTGCTCGTTTAACACTAAATACGACATGAATATATTTTTAGTGCAAGTAAAATAAGTCAAAAATCATCTAATATCTTTGAAAACTGTCTAGAGTTGATAATACGAACAAAATTATTTTTCTATTTTAAAATTATACCACTCTTCCCCGTCCCCGCTGTTTTACTATCAGGCATGTGTATGGACACGTCTCACCGACGGAGGACGACAACATGGCTGCCTCCTTGCGTCTGGGTCGTCAAGGGATTTTATTTGGCCTTAAATTATCTCATTTTAATAAATGTTTGTGGGCCACACAGCCATGGCAGGAGCATGTCAGACACTTTTTCCAGTCACCATGGTTCCTCGGTAAGTGCTGACAGTTTAATAACGGTGGCTTTTGTCCTTGTCAATGCGGGCAGCCGCTGACACTTACTATCATCATTTTCTACTTCCGTTAATCGTGCAATTAAAGTTACTGCGTTATTATTTTTCGTAGAATGATGCTATTAACAGTGTTATTTAAACAGAAGAACTGTTATGTCATTTCAGCCTGAATAGAGGGGGTTTTATTTAGCCTCTGCTTACGGGGAAGCGGGGTTTATAAATGATGCGAAAATGTACATTCTGGAGAGATTGCCTGAATCTTCCTTTATAACGTGAGTCAAGATGATTTTATCCCACCTGTGGTTTTCCTAAGCTTTCTCACACTATGAGATACATAGATGTCCAACATTCAGAAGCCTTCCCCACAGCTGACATTTTGACTAGTCATGAAAGGAAATCAGAGATAGAAGTACGCTTAAGATAGATGGTTCTTTTCTGCTCAGGTGTCACAGTAATCCGTGACAGTGTGAGACAGAGAGCCAGTGTGCGCAATACCAGGCCCCTCAAACTGAAGCAAATCAACAGAAGTCTGCCATCATCCATTGCTATTAACACCAGTGCTTTTCCCACTGTGACATTGTCGTTGTTCCGTTTAAAAATACCTTATTGATTCCAATCGTCAAAATACTATAATTTTGTCTAGAATATCGGCGAGACTATGTTGAGTACAGTTTGTAATGTGCATCATTATGGAGATGGATGATGCTGATGCTGATGCGGTTCAAGACAGGTCATTTGGTCCTTCCACCTGTTGTTTTTGTGGTCTTGTTAACTTTCCCCAGGCAGTGTCCCACACTACTATATTGAATTAAGTGTGTGACTGATGTAGGTAAATCACACAATCAGTTCAGGTCAAACAATCAGTTTGGGAAGTGATAAACAGTTCCACAAAAATTCTGACAGTACAACATTTCAGCATGTCGACTGCTTCATGGATCCAGAAAAAAATGTTAGAATCAATAGTTAACAGTTTCTTACTTCAGTTTTGGGATGAGGATCAGTCAGGAACAACTTCCTGCTTGGCAGGCAGCCAGTATTCACCATCAGCAGTAGGCACCGAGAAAAAGGTCATAGCAGAAATCATTGGCTGAAGCAAGAAACTCAAGGATAATGTGAATATGTTGAGAACTAAGACTTAGTGAATGATAGGCTTTCTTTAAAATGTTCCATTTATTTATAAATATCGATCTGATAATATGCTGCTCATGATTTTGGTAGTTAACAGGTCTTTGATTCTGCAGACAGTCTGGAAATGGCACCTAAATAGAATGCAGCCATCATTTCTGTCATCAATCATACCTGTGTTTTTCTTGCTATGGCACGTTAGAATGTCTGCGGGAAAAATTACATGTGGAAGTAGTAAGTTATATCAAAATGTTCTGCACACATACAGACACACACAGAAGTGAATCATACTAAGTCTGAATTATATAAGTCTGCAGTTTGGCAAATTAATAATATTTTTACATGCTTATGAGAAAAGAGTCAGATTGTTCTTTATACACACACACCAACATTGATTAGTTTTCTTATTTTTTCAGATACTGATTGAATATGAGAAAGGTGAAATAACAAAACAGTTGATACTATTGGAATATATTAGTCTCCCTTATAGGTGCACATAAGTTTTGTGATGTTGTCAAATATCCAGCAGATGGCAGCAACACACAACATGGCCAGAGACAACATAGGATTTGCACAATTTCATGGAGAGATGGAATTTTTTTTTTAGATAAGCAGGCAGAAAACCCCTCAACACCTAATTTGTGCAAAACAAACAAAAAGAAACTTAACTGGATTTCTTTTTGTCTTGGTTCTTTATTTGTTGTGTTGAATTCATGCTTTTTTAAACTTTGGGGACACACAAAGAAAGCTCAAACTTCTTATGTATGTTGTTTATATTACCTGTAAAAGCAGCATCTTATTATCTCAAGTAGGTTTGGACAATATGACAGTATATACCTTTCAATGGTAGAAATGTGTCCACCGGTACAGATTTGACAATACTGTTTCCGCTGCAGGAGTTATCTTTTAATGTCTCTGCTATGTATTCGGGGCAGGCTACGTAGCGAATCAGGGCCGGATTCTCACGTGAGCTTGTGATCTCATGATTCTCGCATGATCTCCTGTATCCAGCTGCCTCCCAGAGTAATGTAATTTGGGCAGCTGGACTGCTTACCACGTTCTCACGTGATTGAGAGCAACAGTTGGTGCAGGTAATGCACCTCTAAGCTAGTTTGATAAACCATTGCAGAAGAAGCGAGTGACAAGGAAACACAGAGTAGGAGAGTTAAACTCTAATTACAGAGCAGGAGGCATCCCAACAGCCCGAGATGAGGGAGGAGAACGTTTTACCAAAAGGGTTGTGACTTCTCTCGTGTGGATAAGTTTGGATTGAGAAAATCCGACATGTAATGGTTATTTGAAACCATTTCTTAATTTAAAGAACAATTACTGTACTGCGTGTGCTGTAGCAAATCAGATTTTCCTCTGGCAGTCTGGAGACCCAGTGCTGTAAGCCAGTTGAGCGTTGGCCGTCTGAGTGACAGCAGCTGGTGACAGTGGGGGGCTTTGATTGTAGCGAGAGTACAAGTGCCTCTGCAGCCTCTGGTGCAGTGTCAGCCAGGATCACAATTACATAAGTGACCTGCCAGCTGTCTTCAGTCTCTTCCTGTCCTCTGCTGCTGAGTTGAACATGTTGCACCACCACCACCACCAACCCATGTTGTAGCCAAACATTGCTACTCATTGGAGGGTTGCTTAATTTATTTTGACATTCACATAGCCTAGCTGATGTTGACCCTACTGTAGGAAGGTTCTGAATATGATTTTTATGGATTTTTTTTTCATTCTCTGTCTGTCCTGCAGGTGTCAGTGCACTCAAAGTGCAAATGCCTGCTCTTTCCCCCACCATGGAGGAGGGAAGCATAGTCAAATGGCTGAAGAAGGAAGGTAAGAGAAACACATGACACAGGACTTCATTTGCCAGTTCATATTACCTACTTTTTCTGCTTGACATCTTGTAACTAACCTGCTAATACATCTATTCAGCAGGTTAGATCTAAGAGTTTTAGCAGTTTAGTCCAAATATATATAGTTCCCACAGTAACAACCTCACACAACAATGGACCAACATTAGTAATAATTTACTCGATGACATCACTTTGCTCTGTAAGGCAGAGACCTGAGCGCTGGAGCACCTGAAGGCCTCTGGTGGCTAATTGGCTCAAGGAAACACGGCAGTCACTATTCATCACTGCTTAGCAACTCTGCTCAGCCAGGCGCCTCAGCCGCACTCTCATTTATCTAGAGGCAGCACACTGAATTCTGATTGGCTGCTCGGCTGTGTTGCCATGTGCTTCTGTGACTTGCGGTGAGAAATGTACGTGTGTGTAAGAGAGAGAGGGAAAGAGTGGACAGATAAATTCTCAGTGACAGGAAAAACACATCTGGGATGCCATTTTATACCTCTTAATTCATCATAGCTTATTCTGTACTGAATGTGATTATTCTACACCTGTTTTCTAGCTTTCTGAATTAGAAGAAAATAAAACGGTCTCCCTGGAATGGTAAAAGAAGCTGTTTTTTCCACACAGTTGCCCTTTTTGAGTTTTCTTCAAAACATGTGCTAGTGATGTTTGCTAACCAAGCCCTGCCCTGCATACCTATGTAGTCCAAAGTATTTTTTTGTTGTTGTGTCCATTGCCTTTCTGGTAGAGCAGAGGTGAAAAGGCTTGGGGTCGCCTGTTTAATCTTTAATATTGCACATCACACCTAACCCCTGGGGTCATACGGTGTTAAAACCTCATACAAATCCAATCTCGACTCCACTGCTGTTCTCTCTCAGGGGCTTCCAACGTCAATACTCCCTCTGCTCTTTCAACCTTCCCCTCACCCATCCCCATCTACCCTTCCGTTGCCCCACCCTGTTCCTCCTTTTTTTCCTTCCCACTCATCTCTCTACCTTAAACATAGCCTACAAATTCATGTCTCTCTCAATTTAGGCATTCATTTGAGGTTTTACAAGATACCTTCTTGCTTTTGTCAGAGCACTGTCCTCGATTTCCCCGCTCTTGGCTACATGACTTGACTCCCAGAAGATAGAGATGTGACCAGATGTCAGATCTGGATGACCCTTGACCCAGATCTCATATACCTTGCTACCTCCTCGCATCTTAACACGTGGACATATGTCACAAAGATGATTCAATCATCCCGTGCCTCCTCTTGACTCTCTCCATGAAATAGATTTACTGCAAGTGCAAAAGGACATGAGACATTAGCAAGTGCTGTAGCCTACAATATAACCAAAACATTCTTTAACTCCAACATTTAAGATATTGATTTATTACAAGCATTTCCTTTATTCTTCTGCTCTCCTTTTTGTCCATGGAGACAATATGGTCCATTTGTCTCTGTATTTTTCTGTTGGAGTTATTTCACAAACAGGTGTAGCTCAAAATGAAACTAGAATATGAGCATGGAAGAACTGAACCAGTGGCTACTAATTGCCATCCTCTTTCATTGCTAAGCAGATGCTAATATATTCCAGCCCTCTCGTGTAGTGGACCAGTGGGAATCTACTGGGATTCTAAGGATAGACAAAGATCTCCTCGTCTATCAGACACACTGCATTTCCGTATCACACATTCTTTCTCATGAAACATTGATTAGGCTCTTCATTTGATATGTAGGCCAAAGCCCGAGCAGATATTTTCTCACATAACCTTTTTGTCCCTGCAGTGGAATCCTTAGATTTTTATGGCAGCTAATTTGTTCTCGGAGTGGGCAAAGTGCCTGTGAAAGAGCAGCCGTTCTGAACATGCTGCTGATGATCATGATTCAAGCATTGCCAATCACAGCTAAGACGAATCATTTGCACTATAACTGAGGTCAAAAACCCCTTCGTGATGAAAAGATTGTTTGGGAATGAGGTGCTTAAAATGCCAAATGAAAAGTTTATATTTAATTGAAGGTTCTTGAATGTGTTTCTGTACTTTTATAGGGGAAGCAGTGGCAGCAGGTGATGCCCTTTGTGAGATTGAGACTGACAAGGCTGTTGTTACCATGGAATCTAACGACGACGGTATCATGGCAAAGATATTGGTGAGTGAGCTAAAAAACATAAACCTCTTCTGCAGGAGATGATTAGATAAGGGAATTTATCTGCAAATAACAAGTGTACTTAAGCCCTGAGTGTGGCTTTGGTGAAAGTGGCGGGTTGAGGGAATATTTAAATGCTGTGTGTTTAAGTGTGTGTCTGCACCAGGATTTTAAATTGTGTTCACTTCTGTTATTATGCCTTCGAACGATGTAAAGTCAGCGATTTGCAGTAGTTGTTTTTATGCTTTTGAAATGAGTTAATAGTCACATTTATTCTTATAATTAACCATCCTTCATTGCTTGTGCTAATTGGCTACGCATGTTAAATCTGCTCCCCCTATACACTGACAACAAAGCGTTGACGAGGTGTCTGCAGCAACAAATACTTCTCTCCTTCCAACCCCCCCACATTTCGCTGTTTGTCGTTTGAATTTTTAATGGGCTGCCAAAGACGGAGCGATCAGTTGTCTTTCATCAGTACGTCCCCCAGAACAGAAAGATGAAATTGTTTAATCTTCTTTTGCTTTTTGACTGATCTGCGAGATTTCTGAATGCCGTATGTGAAGTGGGAGGTCATTCTTTCCTGGTAGTTTAAGCAAGATTTAAGTTCACTTTTTTAGCTTCCCTATTTTAAAAACCGAGAGGCGACTGAGAGGTGTTGCCATGCTTGTTTCTGTGCATGCACAAAAGCATGAACCCTTGCTCCATGTTCCCTGGCCATGCAATTTTGGACATGCTAATATTCTGGTGAAGCCCAAGTGGAGCAGGAACTGCAATTAGGTGATGTGTCTGTTTGTTTAACCATAAAGAAAAATAATAATAATAACACACAAACACGCAGCCTGTCTGCACCCGCAAATGCCCACCACAAATGAGCGCATACATAGATTCTAAGCTAGCAAATGGAAATGGCAAATCAATTAATGTTTGAAGGGACCGGTGCCAATTATAAAACACAGGCTTATCTCTCTTTTTTTCCTGCTTTTCACTTGACTTGCTTCCATACTCCCCTCACATTCCCTTACTCCATCCTTGCCTTCGCCACTGTGGGGATGAGGTAGTTTCCATAGCAACCACCCAAGAATTGGGGGTAGGGGCTTTAGAGCTGAAGCTGGCAGAGAAAGATGGTCTGCATTAGATAAGTCCCCCAGCTCTCTCTCTCTCTCTCTCCCTCTCTGTGATAGAGAGTGTGTGTGTATAGTTAATAAGAAAAACAGCAGCTAGTGGCAATATTTCAGAGATTTTACACTCCCCTTGCATGGCATGGCCAATGTGGCATCCACTTTGTCTGGGTCAGAGTGTGTTAGGCCTTAGTGGTGTAATTGTAGATCTCCAAGCGCCCAGTAGGTTTCTAATTTAGAGGCTACCATAATTACCTGCCTGTGGCAAAATGCCTGGACAGGCTGCAGTAGATGTGGGACTTCCTGTGCTCCACAGGGGTTATTTATGGGGGTCAAGAACTGCTATGACCCATACCAATTTCCAACCATGGCTGCTGGGGGGGTTATAGGACGGGGATGGAACAAACTCTTATTGAGATGTGGAGGTTGGGAGGTAGATTAGAGATTACTGTATCTCATTATACTCTTACTGCACTGCTCTACCCTGACCTGAGGGCTTCAATCTGAAAATCTGCCCTGGGTACAATCAATCATTGCCTGTAAGGAAATGACGAGCATGTGTTTGTAGATTCATAGTGTAGATCCTCTGTGTTCAGATGTGTGTAGATATGAATGCTACTGAGCTTGAAACACAGAATGCTGGTTTAAAAATGAATGAATATGTACTGTGCTGAACAATACAGGCTCTGTACCTACCAAGCACGTTCCCTTGCATGTAGGGAATATGATTTGCAGGCAAGGGCATCTCTGTAGCACCATAATGCTTCATTTATAATGTCATGTTGTGACACATTTTACCCTTATCAAAAAGTTGCAGCTGCAATTTGGGTATTGCACTTGACCATACTGAAATTAGAATAATATTTTGGTTAATTGTTCAGCCACAAGAAGGTTGTTGAATGTGTACGAGTTGGTGATTAATATAAGTAATTACATGACAGAAAGGACTGACAGATGGATGTTTGAATAGATAGATAGGTTGATGAGGATGTCCAACGCATTCTGCAGTGCTAACCTGTCAGTTTCCCATTTATCTTTCTGTTTCCCATCCTCTCGTCGTCTCCACACACTGTCGGAAAGGGATCAATTTATCAATTGTGAGTGTAAATCACTCTACAACCATGCAGCATTCTTCGGTCTAAATGGGTGAAAAGCCAGTGTCTTTTGTCTGCCTGAGAATGTCTAACCAAATCATTTCAAGGTGAGAGTATGTTGGCTCCAGCCTGTTGGCCAAAAGGCTGAATTAAATTAGAGTTTACTCTCCATATTTTCCTTCAAGAAAGACCAGAATCACATTGGGGGAAAGGTGCTTGGGATTAAGGTAACACATTATTTTTATGGCATCTGGCCTTCAGAGAAAAGAGAGAGCGTAGAGCGGAAAAATATGGGATCAGAAAAGGGAGCTGACCTGTGATAAAGATTCCTTGACAGTGTAAACCCGGACTGTCGCAGTTATATGGTTAGAAAGCTAAAGAGAGGGAGGGATGCTCAGAGGGAATGAATCGACTCGGGAGTTACAGCTTGAATTGTGTCTTTGTGTTTTTATGTGCAGGATTACATTGGACTGTCAGACTGCTATTGTTAAGACAAAGGATGTGACTGCAGTCCTCTTTGTGCGATATCTATCATGCTCTATTGATCAGAGACAAAGCTTGTCTGTCTCCTTAAAAAAAAAGCTTTTTTCTGTTTATATGCATTTCTAAGATAAATCTATCTTCCGTTATTACACAATCAGGTGGGGTGGATCTGTGCTTAGATTTTTGCCTTCCACTGTACACTGTTTGAACACAACAGCTGCAGCAACCAACAGTTGATAAGGATGTCGAAGACTGTCGAGGCTCAGCTTATTGTAACTGAACTGTTTAGACTGTATGGCTGTATGATAATAGTTGGGCGATACGTAGGTTAAACCTCATAAATGGTCTAGTCTGACTTTGTAATATCATTAGCCGAGCTGATGGGCTCTGCAGAGGTCCCTCAAGAGCCATATCTGAGATCTGTTCGACACTCTGTGCTCTTTGCAGAAGCTGAGGTGTGAGCATCATCTATATTTCCCATAGGTTTCAGTGTGTTCTATAACCATTTGATGGCAGTGTTGAGCCCCACACCACCACAGTATCCTCAGCATCTGTTTATGCAACTAACCACCATGCGTACTATATACAGTGCGTGTGATTTTAAAGTGAGAATCAGCCCAATAGCTATGATAGCAATGTTGTGTTTTTGTGTGTGGCAAGTCTCACGATGAAAGTACTCTTGGTCATACTTCTACTACTACTTGGTCAAACTTCCACTTTTGTGAGAAATGATCTTGCCTTGCAGACACTATTACTGCCCTTCTTGGCAAGAGTTGTCAAATATTGCTCAAGCTTCACGTTGTGTCAGTAAAGCTGTAACAATGATTGGTCTTCAAAGTGATATCTTAGAAATTTCACTTCTACATTTTGTGATAGATATTCATCCAATCAGGACGCCAAAATTTCATTAACACTCATCTGGAGTATAATAGGGAGAGGATTAAGACTTTACAGCATAGTTATAGAATTAGTTTTTGTGATGGTGCTTGTATGGGCATATAGAGTCAGCTGCAAGTGTGTGTGAATTTCGGACCCTGTCTGTGAGTGGTAATGTGGAAACATTAAATCCTGCAGTGGATAAATGGAGTATATTATGGATCCTGTCTCTTTAGGGATATGTTTTCCTCTTCAGTTACACACGGATATCTGGATGGCTGTCAGCATATCACATGTCGCAGCATTGCTTGTGTCATGATACCACAGTCATTGTGGAAAACATTGCGTCTTTAGTCTCTACCATGCGGAAAAATCCCTTTGGGACTGAAGAGAGGGTTCTCTGTGGAAATTCACAGAAATCCGGATTTCCCCAGGAGGCCCCTATGCTTACCATAACCATCCATCACCTCCCATAGCAGTTCTGTGTTAATCACACATCACGCCTATTGTTCCAGGTTTATACTTTATCCAAACACTTTTGTCGGTAATATGTTGTACAACCTGGGCCGTAGTCTTGTTTTGTTGGCCAGTATGTTGTAGCTGTAGGTTGATAAAGCTTTGTGCTCACTACCATAATATAGTTTTATAGGAATTACTTTACAGCAAAGTCCACTGGTGGCAAGGAAGTATTAGATGCCTGTTAAACGTCATTATTTTAGCATTTATTAAATTGACTAGGTAAATGTTAGTACCCCAAAACAGTACTGGTCAGTGCAGTACTACTTGCTGGTTAACCTGTAAGTCGATTTGCATGTATGTCATTGTATCTTCATAACCTTGCTGCCGGACAAACAGGTCGACATTAAACTCAATTAGCACAGAATAAGCATGGAAGTGCAGCTCTTTCTGCCGGTGAGCTCAGGTGTTCATATATTCTGCTGTTCTTTCCAGTCAGATGGATATTATCACTGGAGTGCTGCTTTTGCAAGCCTGTGAGAGGGAGGGGGTGGAGGTGGAGTATGTTGGTGGATTTACTAATGGTTCTTCAATTTGCACCGCTTTATTGTAAAATTATACCATATTTTTTTTCATTTGGACAGTTGTTAAAAAATGCTGGTTTTCATCTCTTGGCTGATCAGTGGTGGTTTTTGATGATTGAATACAACAACACAGCCAGGATCTGATATCTTTTTTTTTTTTTTTTTTGCCATTTTTGGAAGAAGATGGCAAAAAGATTTCTGTCTTCTTCTTCTTCTGTCCTTGTATCGAGCGACACCTTAAAGATGCTGTTCACTAAGTGGGCACCTTTTCAAAAGAGATGAAGTGCAGCAGCCCAACCCTGTGTATTGTGCATGGCCTTTCATTTAGACTGATCAATATTGACTGAGGAACAACACCTTGCACGGCTTGGGGAGGATGGCAAAAGCCTTGCAATGGATTTGGATTACTCTGTAACAAGATAGTAAGTCAATAGTTGACAGCTATGAGCAACATGAAAACACACTCACTGCACTCCACGAACCTATTACAGCACAGGCAGGTGTTGATGTGAATGAGAATGCAGTGTCATTTTTCACACAGGTCCCCATACATGCACACATACATACACATCGTGATAGTATCGGACCACTGGACTTAACATCAGCATCACTTTCCTGTCATCAGTTCTTTGCTTCAAATTCATACAAGAGACGTTCTCTTGTATTCTAGAAGTCTCAGCTCTTGTTCTTCTCTTACTATATGAGCGTATCTCTCACCCTCTTTACAGATGGAGGAGGGCAGTCGCAATGTGCGCCTGGGCACTCTCATTGCCCTCATGGTGGAGGAAGGGCAGGACTGGAAGCAGGTTGAGATCCCCCCTCCAGAGGCTGCAGCCCCATCTGCAGCTCCACCTGCTCCACCTGCAGCCGCTGCCCCAGTGGTGCCCCCTGCTGTTCCCACTCCACCTTCTCCAGCGAAACCAGCCACGTCGGGACCGTGAGTGTCGCCTTTCGTCTTTTTTGCAGATAAAATCATACCTGCCTGGCCGGAGTGGAGGGTCACATCTTCTCAGCAGTTGCTGACATTAAAACTTGCAATTTAGTCATCTTAACAGCATTTTTATATGCTGTTTCAGCCCAAAAAATTATAATATTGACCCTAAATAAGCTTGAAGGCATTTCAAACACTATTCTGGTTTATTATGATGTATGTTTTGTCTTGGTTGTCATGTAGGCATCATAAATGGACAACCACCATGATAACACTGTGGTCATTGAGTTTTATGATGTTCCAAAAAAACAGTCATAGGTGAATGAGGTTCAGTAACATAAAGATAAATGACGTATGAACTAAAGCTGGTACCTTGTTCAGTATACGGACATGCTGATTCCAGGTTTTCCATTATCTACCACCATCTAAGACCATCTTTGTCTGTTCACATTCCAAAATGTGTGAGATCCTGCCTACCCCTGTTTACACAATACGTACTCTAGTGGAAAGCAAAAGAGCTGCCACAGAACAAACAGGGCCTATTTGTTATGCAAACATTTTATGCTGAGCCCATCCACATATTTAGATTTGCACCTTGGCTACATCATCTTGACAGGGGTGAACTACGAAAGGTGGAGGTGTTGTGCAGCCAGCATGATTATTAGGAGACAGACACAGGAATGAGTTATATTAAGTCAGTCAGGTCAAGTGGAACTAAAACTGAAAAAAAAAGAAAACTTGGTATCCAAGCAACGTAATAGGTCCTTTACCTTGTTTTGTGAATGCAGGCTATGATATTCTAAAGCCAGACGGAAATGATTTAAATAATCTTTTGCTGGACTGGGACTTTCTAACACTTCAGAAAATAAGATTGAGTTTGATTTGTTTCTCTGTAATTAAAACAATCATGATTCATGTTAGGCATTTAAATCAAAATCAGAAAGTTTACAACTTGAACTACGGTACAACTATTGTAAAATTGTGCCTTACTCTATCTTCTTTGTCCAGGCTACGTCTGAGTCCAGCAGCAAGGCATATCCTGGACACCCATGGTATAGACCCAAAATTGGCCACACCTACTGGACCAAGAGGACTTATCACCAAGGAGTGAGTACAGATGAATGGGTCAGCACTAAGGTCTTTTATATTCTCCATGTACATCCTCCGTAATGCAGCTTGTGTCATACAGAGCCCTCCCTGCTTACATAACAAACACGCAGACATCAGTTTCAGTGGACCCAGTCTGAGATTATGAAAAGCAAAACTAAAACTATTTTGCTTGTTCCTCATAGAAATGTTTGTCAATATTATTTTTTTAATTATTCAAAAGCAGTTTAATTTTAGAATAATGGATAGTTTATTTTGGCTTCCTGTTAATTGTTGTTAGATCGTATCTACACGAGAAGTGATGTGTCAGCAGTAGTGCTTGTTTAGCACTGTAATAGGCATAAGGGCTCAGATTGGAAGGGTCCCCTTGTGGCCGCCATAACCCTCCAGTATCTCTGAAGGAAAGCGATGTCAAACAGTTTAAGGCAGGTTATGGCCTCTGTGTAGGAAGTGTGAATTAAAATGACACAAGATGAGTGAAGAAATGCAGTGGTTAAGATTTCAGGTGGTTTAATCCTGTTATGTGGTGAATTCACACTACAGAGAGCTGTGAACACACGCACACACACACACACACACACACCTACCTAATGGCTACCTGCTGTCAGTAAGCTGATTGAATGCTCTTGTTACCCACCCAACACCCTGCTGGGGAATCTCATTACGCAACTTCAGTCACCATAGCAACCCAGTCTCCAGGACCCACTGGTGACCATAGAAACGCAGACCATATGTTTTCGGGGATGTGTGTCTAAGCCAGTAAAAGTGAAATATATAAGTTTCATAAACCATTCACTGTAAAGAATGATAACTCAGATAAATAAATGAAGCCTTTTCTCTTAAGGCATACCTTGTTTCAAATGTAGCAAAAAAGGCTAATTTCAAGCCGGATTTATAGTATTATCTGTGATTTGTATGTGTACAAACATCCATCTTATCAATTCCAATAACAGCATTTTTTTTTTTTTTTTTTGCAGTTGAGAGAGCATCTCATATGCCTTCTTATTTAGCAAAATTTAGAATCGAAGAAGTCTGGTACCAGGGGTGTGCCCCTTGAAATGAAAAATGAAACTCAAGATTCAAAGTTTCCTAAATAGCACGAAGGAAACTGTTGAGAAAAGGCCACTTCTGATTTTTTTTTAATTAATCTGTCATTCCTTTCGTATAAAGTTGTAACTAATAGGCTTGGTAAATAAACACAAGCCTGCTATGTGGGTGTCAACATGATTTTTAGGTTTTGAGGTTTGAATTGTTTAATTAGTAATGCCGTTTTAATTATATTCCAGTGATTTGATTTGGCATGATTGCTCAATTACTTCTCTTTAAACCATGCGTTGGACTGCAGATTTGCATACTGACACCTTGGCCAGCTAATTAGCTCAGACAGTCTTCAGAAAGGAAGGCCGTCTGGTGACAGAAAGCAGAGCAATGTTCTGCAGGAGATAAAAGACTGGACGCAAATACTGTAGGCTTAAGAAAAACCACTGCGTATCTTTGCTAAGAGGCCTTCCTGAATTAAATGATGTGCTGTTCCAAACAGTGTGCTGGCCAAGCCACAGACAAAAAGAACTATACAAAGCTTTGCTTCTTAGGCACTACCTAGCTTGGGAATGAAAGGTGTATTTTCCTCTTTCATTATGTGGCTTTTCTGTTTGGAAACTTCAGGAAAGGACAGTGATGAATACAAATGTTTCTTAGTTTGAAAAACCTGCTAATAAATCAGTAACGTGGGGTTTCCAATATGATTGCAAAAAGAAACGTCCTTCAAACTGATAATAGATTAATTCCATCTATGATTCAACCATAGAAGTACAATAAGTTTTTAGGATGTTTTCTGTGATCTAGTGTTAAGCTAAGTGATCTATTTAACATAATCAAAGCAAATCTTTTTCATATTTCTGACACATAGAGTTGCCAATTGATGGTGGACAGAATATCTGAACCTAGACATATAGGCCATGGCTTAGGCATGTTGTGAGACTGAACAGTTCTGTTCTTGTTGGAAACCAAATCTCCTTGGAGAGAATAGTTTCATACAGGCTGAGCTCCTATATGAGAGGGCAGGGTAGACCCGATTTCTCCTCCTTTGTCCTTTGGCACATCAGATAAGACTGAAACCGGGTAAAGGTACCCCTCCCCTTCCACCCTATGCTCTAGTTAGGCCCCTCTATAGTGGGCATGAATAACAGAGGTCACGCAACTCAGAGATGAGATCATAGCATGTTACATAATCCATAGCAAGGTTTAAATACAGACACATTTCTGTTACTACTTTTTTCTCCCTCTATCTTTTATCATTGTCATCACTATCAATGTTAGCCAAGAGGCAAGGCTAACACAGTGACAGGTATAGGTTTCAATGATGATGAGAAAACCACATATTCAGCAGCTCCATATCAAAAGAGTGTATGTATGGTGACATCTGCTTGTTTCACTTCTTGCTTCGTACTGCGTTTAGCACTTCGGAAACACACAAAAAGGGGTTAAATGGCAATGAGGGCTGGTCCAAAAGAGTCGTTTTTTTTTTTTTTTTTTAATGACATGTTTGACCTTGACCAACTCAGTATTCATTAACAAAGAGAGGTTTTCTTGATTCCTGACTCTCTGGCATGTACAGCTCATGCACCAGAGCTGCTCTTTAGCTGAAGTTGAGACTTTACTTCAGATTAATCACATAGTCAGAACACACCAGGAACCTATTTAAAAACCATTCATGCAGAATGTTATAGGTAAACCACAATGTAAAGGTATTGACATATATCTGAGGCTATATTTTAAACAAGGGACTGTTTTTCTAAAACTGTACTACAATTTGTGCCGACTTCCTCAAGGGTGAAGTGATGTGGGGACCCATTTTTCATTTGTTTTTTGCAATTCAGATGTGCTGTTGATGAACATCCTGTGTGTATGCATGATGCTTCTCTAGTGATGTTACTACATCAACAATTCACCAATCACATTACAACATAATCCTCTTTTACACTGGACTCAGTTTCAGCCATCATGGGTTGTTCAAATGTGGATGCATCCTGCACACCAGTCCAGTGATTTCTCCCATCTTAGCCTGTCCTAGGTGGCAGTAGAAGACAAAGTTTATTCACGTGTGTACATTCGGTGCCCATTTTATCTGTGTATGTTTGTGTGCCGATGTGCATGTGAGAGCTGCCTCGTTCCCTTTTTAATATTCTACTCACCCTCTCCCTGTCTTTCAGAGGCTCCTTTGCCTTGGCTGTCAGTAGGGGTGTAAACGGTCAGTGTGAATAGCACATGCCATCCAGCTACACAAAAGCTACCTATGGCGTCATCGTCAAGTGGCCACTGTGGGCTGCTGTTGACTTGACTTCCTCTTTAATTTGTATATTTCTAAAGGAATATTCCAAATACATCCTCACTGAAAATAAGGAAGGTTTTGCACAACTTTGAATGTTAGACCTTTTTTCTTTTGTTTACTTTTTTGCAATATTGGTTAATCTAGTATGTGTCATCTTTTTGTTAATTTGCTAGCTCTGTCAAGCTCTCTATGCTGCGTTTTTATTTCCTTTTATCATGCGGGACTTTGTAATCATTAAGCCCTCAATGTGGTCCTCTCAGGTTAGTTGGGGGATTTCCAAGTTGCCTCAGTCCCTCCACAAACAAATACTCCTATCAGTGAGAGAACGGAGGGGGGGGCAGGGGGGGTGGGGGTAGTGTGCAAGAGGAAATAAAAAAGATGAAGCTCGGAGAGGGACAAGGAGAAAATAGCTGTGGGGCCCAGACTGTTCCCGGCTGCATGGCGAGGTCAGAGGCAGCTGGTCTAGACAAAGGACTGGATGCGTGTGGGTAGGTGGACTCCAGTGCACTGAACTGGAAACAGAGAGCTTCAAGCAGGCACACCTGATACCTGCCCCTCCTACCCCTTTGGCTGCTAAGACCAAAATTAATGGGTGAAAAAAAAAAAAAAAAGAAACCCAGGACAGATCTTTCAGTAAATCATGATTCCCTCTTTCTTTAGTTTTTTTTTCTTTTCCCTGTCTCTCAATACTCCTCTGCTACCTCTCTGAAACAGCAGTGATTTGATGTACTAGAAATGCAGAGAACTCTAACAGCCCAGTGTGATATAATTGATATTGATTGAGGGAGAAAGAATCCCTTGAGTTAGCTGTGGGATGTGGAGAATTCACCCTCATCGGACACGTTAAGTGTGTCCTATAACTATGCAACATGACACTAGGTGTCTGTACCAAAAATTAATTAATCTGTTTTATTGTAGTACCGTAGGAAATAGATGCCAGATGAAAAGTAGGGATGTCCATGCCAGTGGGAAGGATAACGAAGCCAAGGTTTTGAATAAGCTTGTCCGTTGCTGCAGCTGACACCTGATCCTTCCTGGTCTTACCCTGATGGGGTTTTTTTTGTGACTAGCAAATGATTCTCATGACACCCATCCACCGGAGGTTCACCGAAAGTTACCTCTCTGTACGAGCCTGACACAAATACAAACCAGATAAAGCTTGCCTAGTGGGAGAGTATGGGTGAATAATGCATCGTTGTACTGTCATGAGCTGTGCCAGTGCTGTTTCACACACTTGTAATTTCATTTATAATGAAGAAATTACGGAATGACAGTTTCATGCAGAAGGAAATAGTTTGATTTAGTTTCGCAGTGGAAAAAAAAAAATAGGCCGTCCTTATAAATACCAGAGTTTAGGAAAAGCATGATGAAAAGGAAAAGTTTTCCACTGGCTTGAAAGTTTAACGATGGACCCATATAAAATTGATAGAAAAGCTTGATTATAGTCTGCAAAACATTTCAGAAGAAGCTGGAAAGCATTTGTTTCCATGTACAGTAAATGTTTGTGCTTAAACATGTCTTAACATTGCAAATGTGTCATGTAATCCAGATATCATGTATTGCAGTGTTTATTGTTGAAACGTGTTCACTTGTGTTGACTGCCATATTGGTTCAGGTGTATTTTACAGCATATCATACCATGAAAGAGTGAATCCCACACACAGCAATTCCTATTCTGCAGATCATCACCAGGGCAGACAGGTCATGAGAGAGTGGGTAGTTAATGTTTGGCTTTCCGACCAATAGAAATCTAAGAATTACTGTATAAAATGATGCCCATATATATCATTTGTTTGTTTGTTTTTTTCTAAAACAGAGATGCATTGAATCTCTTGAAGATGTCTCCTGCTCCCAAAGCAACCCCAGCCATGGCTGCCTCGGCTGCCCCGAGTCCTGTTCCCTCCCCGGCGACTCCCCCTCCACCCGCAGGCAGCAGACCCAACATACCCCCTCTGTCTGTACCAGGGAAACCAGGAGCACCGGTGAGCACTCAGCACACTGTTTCTATCTCTCTCTCACACACATAAACACATTTTTTTGTGGTCGTGCCAAGACACAGACGCTTACACCATCCCATCTTCCATTTTTGGCATGTGTCAGAGCCCTGATGGGATGGACGAATGATGATTTTGAGTATTCCACAACTGTATTTGGCATCTTAACTCTTGTAGTCTTGCCTCTGTGTGTATTTGTTTGTGGTTTTTGGTGTTGCAGTCGTGTATTCACATATTAGCTCAATTTTGCTTTGGTATCCACGTGGAACACAGATATCATTACCAGCAATCAGATTTTATCTTTATTTCCAAATTGGAAATAAAGATAAAAACAAACTCCTTGTTTGCAGCTCTTCTTGTTTTTTTGCATTGTATTAAATTGTAGTCTTCATGAGTGTGTATGCTGTAAAATATTACCTATTGAACCAAATGCACACATTTTTTACAAAATCAGTTAGTCACTCCTAACCAATCACAAACTCATTGTAACAAGCTTGTCAATACCTCCAAGCATTTATTGATTGATTGATGACAGCAGCGATATGTCTATCACTCTTTTTCTCGTCAATTCGACTTTCCCCGTCTCTCTCGAAATGCCCTTTTATCCTCATTCAATTATTAACGTCCCCTTCCCTCCACTTTTCCTCCTCAGGGCACTTTCACAGAGATCCCAGCCTCAAACGTCCGCCGTGTGATTGCTCAAAGACTAACGCAGTCGAAGACCACCATCCCCCATGCGTACGCCTCGGTCGACTGTGACATGGCTGCTGTCATGAACCTCCGCAAAGACTTGGCCAAAGGTAAAGAAGACACACAACTCTGAGGGGTGTGTGTGTGTGTGTACGCATTAGCACCACTCTTTACATGCACATGTCCTTTAGTGAATGCCTGATAGTAACATTTGGTCGGAAACATTTCCATGAAGATCTGGATTTCAGGGTTTTCACATGACTGTTCGTTTGACAAAGAGGACAGGTCATGGTACATGTCCTCACAGTCATGTTTGTCTCATTCAAACCAACATACACACACACACAAGCAACGCACCACCACACCTTCCTTTGTCATACATACAGCACAAATGAAAAGTATTAAAAGACTCTGGAGAATGATCGAAGGCCTCTGTAGAAGGACATGTGTGGGCAGTGTCAGCTAGAGGAAATGAGCTACTAAGTCAAGTAAAGTAGGTGCTGTATGGATGAATTGAAACTGGTAGAGCTTAAATAATGAATACAATACTAGCCGGCTCTATCAGTGTCTTCTCCATGTGTTGGCAAGCTGCTCTTTTACTCTCTCAGTCTCACAGTCTTGCCTAGCAACTTCCCTAGTTAACTGTCAGCTAACCGCAGCTTCTTGTGCAACACCCATCAGGATGTGTGTTAAAGGTGTAGGAAGGTTTATGGAAAGTGAACGTTGTTCATGTGTCACAACAGAACATTTATTCAGGCAAGAAAATATTCATCCGCAACGGCTGCTTTTCACTGATTCCTGAAATGAAACCTGTGCTTACTTTGGGCCATTGGTCGTGTTGATATAGCAAGAGTGCTATGTCAGTTTCCTATTTTTAAACATTTAGTCCTACACTCCGTCACGTAATTGGCTTTATTTAGCTTAACGTTCCCTAGCTGTCAAACAAACACTAAATCTCTGCGGGTCCTGTCTCTGTTATGGAGGAAATGGGACGGCCATTCCAGACCTATTAGCGAGGTTGTGTGTGTACTGAGGGATTCTCTCTCCCCGGTTGTTTTTGCGGACCCTCATTGTTCAGGAGCAGCGCGATTTCACGGTTAGCTCGTTAATCATCCCACTCAGAGCATTCATAACTGTCTGGTACTGCACTAATGGGACACTAGTAAAAGTTGGCAGCGATGCCAGGCCTTGCCCGCCTGGCCTTCTGGTGTCACACACAGAGAGGGGAGTGGAGCAAATGCTAGTGACTGAGTCATCTAGAGAGGCCCTGATTCTGATCAGCTGGAGTCAGCTCATGTAGATATAGGAGATACCCCCACCCCCTCCATTGCAAGGTAGCGTAGTATCTGCTAGAGGTCTTGCACTCAGTACATGTCCATATGTCCATTTGTTGTCAGCCCAGGCAGTTAGGACCACAAGCTCACATACTGTTTCTTCCTTTGTCTTTTCAGAACAAATCAAAGTGTCTGTAAATGATTTCATTATCAAGGCGGCAGCTGTTACACTTAAAGTAAGTATTGTTCAGAGTCACTTCTTTTCTTGGAATCTGTTCATTTAACCTGTTCATGTTTCTTTGCACATTCTCTAACCATGTGTATGTCAGTAATACACATGGATAGGAAATGTTATACCTGCAAGTATGTGCTCTTTTATGTCTGTCAGTGCTTAAGAAAAACCCTGGTGCTCATACTGTGTATGGTTTCCAAGGCAACATTTGGTCACTATATATCTGTATTATTTCTGCAGCAAGGTTTCTCTGTTGTTCTCATTGCTGTTTAATGTTGACGGTGAATCACGCGGTAGCCTTTCCATTACAAGGCGAGACTAAATATAGATTCAAACATTTTTCAGTTATGTCAGCTGATGGAAATTCTGAGGAAACTCTTAAACTCTCAGCCATTTTCCTAAACAGCTTTAAAAAATCACAAATTGGAGTACATGAATCTAAAAAATGCATGTTTACAGCTTCCTTTTTTCTTTCAAAATAAATGCTATAAAGAAGTAAAATGATTGACAATGATTTGAGGAATGTCTGAGGGGAATGTCTCTGCATTGTCTGAGAAGAACAGCACTTCTTATAGTCTACTTATCTTTATTACTTATCATGGCATATTATGTGCCTCGCTGAATATGTTGGCCCTAAGCATTAACATGTGCCTGACATCATGGGGGCTCTGCATTGCACCACGCACACTGCAGGGATATATGTATGTAACGCTGCTGTATGAAGATGAAGCGGCAGCTGATAAACCTGGCTGTTTGGTGCATGTGTCACAGTAAATGTGAGGAATGTGGAACAAAAAGTGTACATTCCCAGTTAATGTGCGAAGGCACCACACGGCTCCCACATAGTCTGGACATTATGTTTTACTGTGAGTACAATGTCTCACATGGCCAAAATACCTCTATGGATTGGCTCTTGCACTACACTGAGAAATGTGCTTCACTTGTGTAACACCGTAACATCAGAAAATTGGCATAAGGAACTGTAGTCTCCCCCACGTTGACCTAACTGCATCCGGAAGTTGTTTCTGAGGCCAAGTTTGGTTCACCTGTGCACGTGTTCTGCTGTACTTTTCCATTTTCATAGCCCAAGAATTCAAAATCAATGTTTCTCTGTTTAAAAGAAAAATGAAAACTGATTTTTTGTTATCGAGGCTCCACCACAGCAGATTCATCAAGATCAAATTAATTCGAAATCTGCAGATTTTTATGCATACACATCAACTGCATATATATATAGAGACAGTAAATCTGCTTTTAGATTTGCTTGCCTGATGGCAAGTGTATACATACACCACCAAAATCAGGATTTTTTGACTTTCTGACTTATCATTATTGATTACTATGCAGGCTATAGGTCACATTATACGTACATTTGGTATTGTTTCAGACTGTGATTTGCTTCTCCACATTCATGAGCTGAAAATCTCATGAATTATAAAAGCAGGAAGACTTTTCATCACTCTGTCTAGTTTTTTTCTTTGTTAGTGTCTGTCAGAACCTGGGCTGAACTCTGGCTTTTTATTCTAGGAGATGCCAGAAGTGAATGTCACCTGGTCCGGTGATGGACCCCGTGCACTTGATTCAATCCACATTTCAATCGCAGTGGCAACCGACAAGGGCCTCATTACCCCCATCATCAAGGATGCTGCAAACAAAGGGGTCCAAGAGATCTCAGCCAATGCTAAGGTAAAAAAAAAAATCACAGCGGTAAGAGGAATTAAAGACAAAAAACATTATAACTCATTATGGTGTAATGTAGTATGAGGTAAGCTTGTTGAGAGTTGTCTCCAAAAGCCTTTTCTGTGGGTAGATTATAACTTGAAGCTGCGGGGGTGTTCAGTGTATCATTTCAGGTGACGACATGGAGTTTTGCTGTTGATTTATACGTGGGAATAGATAAGGGAGTTGAGACTCGACTGCAGCCCAGCTGTATGGGAAAACAAACTCTGCGGACATCTGTATAGTTATGCTCGCCTTCTGGCTAGATCTGTTTACATACAAAGTAGTCCTTTCTTTCTTCTTTCTTTTTTTCCTGTTGTCCATTAGATCATGTTGAGTAGAAAGCAGCTTCAAATTAACTGGATATATCTGTCGAGAAGTGATTATGTTTGGGATAGTTTGATTTTTGGGCTGTGAGGTTGCAGGTCTCAGCTGTCTCTGGCCACAGATGGAGTGCACGGCAACAATGGTCAGCTCTTTCTCCTGCTCACAGTCAGCAGCTGGGGACAGTCATTTATTTGCAAACGCACATAAATGTGCTCTCAAAGTCTAATATGCATGTACAGACACACACTTGATAATGAGTCTCACTCTCTGTCTCATTAAAGACACACACACAGGTCAAATAGATGAATTTCTCAAGAAAAGGGTAATGCAGTAATGTCTCACCCACCAGCAGTGACCTCAGTGTAATATACCTAAATGATCAGGGCTGACGTGTCTCAGTGAAAATGTGATATCTGATTCAGCATGTAGTGACAGTACCCATTTCAGTGTGGCAGAAGTGCGAATATGTGTGGTAGTTTTTGGGGAATACACACACAGTTTGCCTGTGTGTGTCAGTGAGGCTTGTTGAGTGAGGGAGTGGTCGGGTGTGTAATTAGGTTTTAGACATACTGAGACACTCAGATTCCAGCCTTTATGACTGTGCTGTAATGGCACGAATCCACCCAAACAGATACTGCAACAGATGTGATTGCTTCAGCCCGTGAGCTGTTGTCTGTTTGTCTGGACACATGTCTCAGCGCGGTAATGCTAGCAGTGAATGTGGTGCTTCAGTGCTGATGGGTTGCCCCAACATGTGGTTGCACAGATTAGTAGCGTTCATGAAGCATTTTATCACAATTCGACACACCTTGCCCATTTTTCGGTTTATACATTTCTTCATTGTCATCCCTTTTTGAGTGCGTTATTTCTGTTTTAATTTACTTTTTTGCTCATAGTAGAGGGTTTTTTCGTATATATTCATAGTTTACACATAATTTGCAATAATCTATAATCTGTCCTCTGATTTGTCCTTTGATTAATGATGTTCAGTGTTCTCTTATGTATAGTCTCATTCAGAGCCAGGATTTCAGTTCTTACATACTTTGGTTGTTCTCCAGCAAGTTAAGAAATCATGTTTTGAACAGTTACCGCTTTTGTTATTTTTTGTTAGTCGAGGCGTGATTTTTGCTTCCAGAATAGTGGCTAGTTTGCATCAAGCTGTCAAGCTGTCTTTGAAAAGCCAAAATGCACGTGTAACTTGGACTGCAGGTGTACATTGCAAGCTTTGAGAATTGAAATCCTTCTGGTTTGTTGCCCTTATGGTGAGCCCTAGAGGAAAAGATGCATCCCTGCATTTGTTATGTATGTTATCTTTATTAAACAATTTGGTTACTTCAAGTCACATAATCTAGCGTGAGCTAAACTTTCTGCACACCTGTTGGCGCTTAGTGAGCCAATCACTGCACGAGAGCACGCTCACACAGCAGCTGTTATAAAGCACAGGCACTAATACTGCGGACATTTCAGTCCACTTAAGCCTTCAAAATGTGCTTTGCCACCCACTGCTTTTCAAAGCTACACTGCAGCCTTGAGTTAAATCTACATTTGCAAGTCCTTATTGGTGTCAAATTAAAATCAACATGTGGTTTGAATAAAGCATGGAGAGGCCGCTGCTGGCTATTGATGTGATAGAGTGGAACATCAGACAGCTTTTGTGCTTAAAGCTCTTATCCCAAATGTGCTCACCGTATCCCACAGCGTCTCATGCTACTGTGAGGCATTCTCCACTCTCTGTGGCGGTCGGGCATTGACCTTTACATATATTTCCATGCGAATAAAGTTAATTTTGAATAAAGACATGATGGTCATCCAGCGGTCTCAACCTACTTGTTATTTCAGCAAGGTCTGTGGTAACATAACATGGCCTGTACTTGTCCTGCAGTAGAGAATCAAAGGAATGCTTCTTAGTGAAGGTCTAGTGGATCACATGCATGCAGACATTCTCACACGAGACACCATCAACATACTTCGCTCTTTATTGACAGACACGCCGTTTTCTCCAAGGTTGTCACTCTCGCTCATGCTCTGATAGAACATGAATTCACAGAACCTGGCTGCAGCGATGTGTTCGTTTCATTGCCAGATGTCTCATCTTCCCATCTGGGTGTTGTCAATTCCCTCTCTTCATTTTAGCAATGCACAGTCTGATAGTTTCCATTTATGTCGGTGCTCGCTATTTATTGGACATTTAATCACTTTCTTGAACATGATATTTGAAAATTGACCCCTGTGGCCTTTCACCAAAAGGTCTGAATGGTACAGAACTGTGACTGAAGAGTTTTGAACACTTTAGAAGTATTGCTCTGCTCAAAAAGTTGAGGGGAAATAAAAGAAGAGAAAAGAAGTTGACTTGTTAGGATAGACGAGGTTTGGTACCTGTCAGTGCAGCAGAACTTATAGGATGTTGTGGCATTAATTAGAATATTTAATGGTGTCTGGCTTCACTGGAAAATATGTCCATTTTGGACTTTACGGCTTGTTCGCTATGCGAGGGGCATGGCTCTCAGGCTGGCATTGTCAGAGGTGCGTCGCTCAGTTGGCCCACCGCTTTGGTCCATGTTGAAATATTTAAACATCTATTGGGTGGATTGCCATGAAACAGCATTTAACCAGTACTGTGCCCTGTGCTTCTCTGACACTAGGAGTCTGATTGATGTGTAATGTTCCCATAGGCACTGGCCCAGAAGGCTCGAGATGGGAAACTTCTTCCTGAGGAGTACCAGGGAGGCTCATTCAGGTAAACCTAGGACACACATCATCTTTTAGGTAAAGAAGAGGTGTATGGAAAGTCATAACATTATAAAACATAATGTTTTTTTTTCAGTCTTTAGTATTTTCTCAATTCAATAAAGTGATTTTTTTTTATGTGCGGGAAAAGTCGCCCTTTCATTTCTAACCAAATTCTGTTTCACAATTTCCTTGGTTGCTCAGCGATAAGATAGCCATCATAAATTTCCGCTATTATGACTCAAATCCGGTTTTGCAGATAGTCGATACATAATGCATATTCTACATTTCATGCAGGCCTGAACTGAACGTGGTCTTGGGCGACAAGTGCCATCCGTTACTGTGCCATCAATTGCAGAAAAGTGAAAGGGAGGCTTTTCAACTCATTAGAATTAATGGTGTCATTTAGACATAAATGGGGTTTCTGTGTCAGGCAGGAGCGATGAATTCCTATGGAGATGCAGCCCTCTTTGTCCTCCTGAGGATATATGTGTACTCCCTTCCTCTATTCGTTTTTCCATCCCCCTGAGCTAGAATTCTCATTAAGGCAAACTGCAGACTGCCCTCGGGTCAGTCTTGCTCAACATACACAACATTTAGGGAGAGATTTGCAGCTGGTGCTGCAGTATCAATCTCTACTGATCAGTGTTCTATTTTGTGAAATAAGGTGTTCAGCCAATTATATTTATATACTCAGTTCACCCTCTAATTTTTTATTCACTCTTTTGTATCAAAGACCTGGTTTTAGAACCACTATTATGTCCACTTGGTTAATTTTTATGCATTTTCTCCCCTGCTGATCTTGACTAATGATGTAATACGTCTACTGTCTCCTCTCTCTCCCCACCCCATCCCTTCCCCACTCCCTTCTCCGTTTCTCTCAGTATTTCTAACCTGGGGATGTTCGGTATCAGTGGCTTCAGCGCCGTGATCAACCCTCCCCAGGCGTGCATCCTTGCCGTCGGGACCTCCAGGGCCGAGCTGCGACTGTGCGAGGATGACCAGACCCTGCGCACCCAGCAGCTGATGACAGTCACACTGTCCAGTGACGGACGAGTGGTGGATGACGAATTAGCCTCGCGGTTTCTAGACAAATTCCGTGCCAACCTAGAACAACCGCAGCGCATGGCCCTAGCCTGAAAAAGCAAAGTCAGATAGCTGTGTGAAAGTGATTAAAAAGAGAAATCAAGAAACACCTGCATGACAAAGCCTGCTTTCACAAGCAGAGAGCTCTTAAAATGTTGATTCCCATTCGTGCTTGGATTAAGGCTTACGAAGTAGGCTTGTACATAGTATAAACTTCTATTTGTGGCTTGCCGCTGATAGATAATTGCCAGGCTTTGTGATGGAGGAGTTAAAATGGGCTTCTGCTAGAGTGGTCAAGGATCCTAGCAGCATTGCCAAATATTACCAAGACAGGCGTAGCATCCCACACACTGTAATAGAGGTAGTGGTTCAATCAGACCACTGTTGTGTATATATATAAAGTGGTTATTCTAGTTCTGTTTTTCGATCCCAGTGCATCCTCTCTGTCACTGTTAATACACATGCAAATTATGCTGTAAAACCCCCCCATGTTCATTTGTCAAAGATATTTATTACAGAGCATCAGTGGCAACGCTGTTCCTAATAAGATAAACCACTTCCTGTTGTTGCAAAGTTCAAACAGAATTCAACAACTGAACTAATTGTTCATGTTAATATGTTTTAACTTATTTGAAACAGATGTCGTGACATGCCTAAAACTAATCTCGTAAGTCAACGTGTATAAAAAATACACACAATCGTTTAGTTTTTGGTGTCTGTAGATGCCAATAAAACACACTGTTCAACCTTGAAATGTCTGTGCGCCTCATTAAAACATGTTTCTCCCCACCTTCATGATGTTGCACAACTACCAGGGAAACCACAGATGTGTTTGTCTGTGTGTGTCTGTTTCTATTTAATTAGAATCTAAAGAGATTACATAATAATTATTTCATAGAAGCCAATTAGGATAATTTGCTGGGCTGAGTATACAGGTCAGCCTCTGCTGGCAGATGTTTATCTTTGCTGTAAGCGTGGGCAGAACAGCTGTTTACATATGTATCAGTGCCAGTCGGGCAGAGCTTATCCTAGATGTACATGAGCAGGGCTTGGTTTGAGATGAGGGAAGGAGCGACTGAAATGGGGAAAGTTGTGACCTCAGTCTTTCTCTTGTCTTCGACTTAGATTTTCCATTCCACACATACTGCTACAGTTGCAGCATCTACAATAAGAACACAGGTGCCTTTAATGCAACCTGACAATGCAAAGACGCTGCTAAGACACGTTTAAATTCATGCCTCTTCTTTATGCGCTGCATTATGGGAGCCACATTTTTGGCTCAGAATGTAAATGACCTAAAGTGAGTTGTGGACTATGCAGGTAGCAGTGGACTAGAGGTACAGGAACTGCATGAATATTTAATGCTATTATGGCCAGATCTGTAGTGAAAATCGCTGTCTGATAGAAACTCCGACAGCCCTTTTCCCTACTACTACTGCTATGACTGCAACTCTTCATGCGCTTAACCAACCACTTTTCTAATGACTGTGAATCGAGGACATTTTGTTCTGTGGTTGCTGTGGTATCAGATAGAGAAGTGTGCATCCTGCGGGAGGGAGACGTACAGGCAGGGGACGGGGGGTGGCGAACAGGCAATTGGCACAGTCCAGCTGTTTTCTACAGTGTGCACACCGTCCGCCAGCCATTCGCGCACACACACACCTTCCACGGTGCTAGTTGCCAAGGTGATGGAAGGTCCACTCAAATAAAAAGTGAGGAGAAGACAAAAACGTTGCCCTTTAACATTTAAGCTTGAGTCATAATCACCAAACATTAACGTGGAGAAGAGTCACTGATGTGCACGTGCAGCTTCTTTTTCATGTATTTCTCATTTTGTGATTTTTATAAGCCTGAAACGTCACTATAAAAACTGCCTTTTCATCTTTCATGCCTCTTTTGGAATTTTTGGCCGACATTGGCTTTTTTTTAAATATTTGCGCATCATTCAGTTTTGTAAGTTATGTCTATTATTACAGCACACTGGAGGCCATATTCCATCATCTGACATCATCTGCTCTCAGCCTCAGCCAGACTTATCCCTTCCCAATCTCCTCCTTATTGAGTAAAAATGTGTTATTGCTTGGTGAGCCGTGCTCATAATCCAGCCGCTGTATTGTGCAAGTATTTATCTGTGCGCACAGCTTCACCAGCTGCTGAGCGGAGATACAGTAGCTTCATGGATCAACCTGAGATCAAGTCGAATGCAAAAATTGACAGAGCTGCTTAAGAAGGCAAAACCAATGTGCGAGCTGCCATCAGAGCACATTTGAAAAAAATCACACAAGGCAGGAAGTGAACACAATCTTGTTATATGCACTCTGTGGAGGTATTTTGTGTTTTCTAGCACCCATAAATGAGATGGCTGTTACCACAGCAGCTCACTGGCAGGACAGCAGTGTTAAAATGCTCAGACCTAGTGCTAACCACGTGTAAATTTTCTCAGAAATGTTGTCTCATGTTCTGATACCATCATACCTTCAAGCCTAATGAGATAAAGCCTCCTTGTGTCATTGGTATGCAGTACACTTCAGGCCTAATATTTTTTAGATGAAGCAGATAATTCTTGCTCTTGATGCAATATCCTTTTTTGGGTCTAATGTCCCCTTGGTTGATTCTGTATGTCAAGATGGTGAAGTCATGTTCCTTTATTAGCACTTCCTGCTGTATCGCATTTTGCTATCAGCTTGACAACTGCTGGAACTGTTGGGCAGAGCCGTTGAACAATGCCCTTCCAGATATCAGCTCTGCAAAATGCACCAAAACAGAATCTGACATTTCTTTGGCTTTCCTGTCACAGTGTGACATTTACTCTCCTCGCCGCCGCCCGCCAATCTCTGCCCAGCAATCTCGTTATGTGTAACAGCTGGATAAGAGGGCCGCCAGACGGGAGGAATCAGATTTGTTCCCACAGACGTTTTGATGGACTGCGCGCAGGGTCTTGAAGATAGTGCAGGGCTCGGGCTGGCGTGTAGGTCAAACTCACGGACACGCAGCGTGGTGTGGAGTGGTGGAGGCAGTTGCTATGGAGACCAAAGTGTGTGAGCGTGCGCTTCTGTTGTGCTGATATTTGGACGTCCTTCAGATGTGTTGCGTGGATTCGTTGGCCCAAGCAGAAGTGGTCTGAATGACTGAATTGCATGTCTGAGGGTTTTCGACTGCACGTCCAATGAGGGGCTGGAGGCACCTCTTGACTGAAAAAATAGCATGGAGTGGGGGTGTGTGGTGCAGTCCCAGAGTCTGCACCCCACCCTTTTCCTAAGCCTCCATCCGGCCCCTTCCAGCCCTCCTGGGCTGTCCCAAAGCTTGGAACCCTTTGTGTGTTCACACTCCTAAGGATTTCAAATGCAATAAAATGAAGTCGAATGGATTTTTAATGGGTTTCTTCTCAAGGGGTAGTGTGTTTAAGGATAAAAAAAGATCAGCGATGAATAATTTGCCCCCTTATAAAAGGAACTTGATGGTTGTATCATCCAATAATGAACCATTTTAGTCAGTTTTGCCTCTCAGGGGTCTCTCCCTGTCTCTTTCTCTGGTCTCACACACACAGACACATTTTTCCCTGTGTGAACAGGCTTTGTGAATGATCACCAGGGTTGGTGAGAGGCTTGCTCTCGTCCACATTATCTCACGCTCAAGTTTGTTCAACCATTGTTGACAGGATTTCCTCTGGTCTCCCCGTTTTCCCTTACTACCAGCACTTCTCTATTCAATCGTCTTTTAACTGGGATGCAGACTTTGCTCGCAAAGCCCGTCGCAAAATTTCCACCTCGTACTTCCACTTCCTCCTTCTGTCCGAGTTATACTACACTTAGACCTTTGTGCTTCTCAGAAAAGCTTCGATCGTAGCTCAGCTCATGGCATCCTGTTTGAAAGGAAGCACGCGTAACCTAACCAGAAACCGAGCGGCGTCCGTAAACATTTCACCTGTGAGATCACTGTGGGTTATCGTCACCGTGCTGGCTGAGAGTACGACCCAGATTGGGGATGACACAGGACATTCCAGATGGCTATACAGTACTCTGTGACGCTCACTGTCTAAACACGCCCGCTCTGCCGTCCCAGCACCCAAACACAAGCGAGGCCCTTGCTTTGTTGTCGTTGCACAAAGCCCGGCCTTTTGAAGCACTCCAGTCATGCTCCCATGACGCCAGGATAGCTCATTCAGCCCGAGACACTGCAGGGTGAGGCAGGGTGAGGCAGGGCTCAGCCAGCGGCCAAAGATACACAACAAGGACACAACCTCTCTCACCTCCTCAGAGACCTCCAGCACAGGCAGGCGGCAGCGCTGACGGGTTTCTGACTGCATCTCAGCAGTAAGTCGTTACAGGAAGACACAAACATCTGTCTGATAATTCCCAAGAGATCACATGCCCCCCCCCCCCAAAGCCATCTTTGTGACCATCTTGATTTTTCACACTAAGTGTACACTGCACCATCCTCATCATCACATCACATCTGCGCAAGCACTCATTCGCACTGGGTGGCTTGACGGTGAACGGTGGATTTCATCTCACTGCTCTGTGCGTATATGGACATCTCCCAATCTCTCCCAGTCGCATTCCAGTGACTGCGCCGCTCGGAGGGAAAAAGGCACGTTGCCTGACAGGAATGCTGAGGAGGTGCCATTAGTCAGCCATTACCACAAGATTCCCGACCACAAGGACGTCTGACGAGCGCGCATGTGTGCGTCCTCGCTGTGTAACCATCACGGAAATTTTCTTGGTAGACTCAGCAGTCTGGTGTTTAATTTCGGCTGCAGCAGTGCCCAGCTCGCAGCTGTTCTGGTGCACTGCTGTTATGTCACACAGCAAAACTAGCCAGATAATAACCTCAGAGCCTTGGTTAACTGGTTATTATCATGCTGGTCAGGCTACAAATAGACTGCATCCATCCCTCTCATTTATACATCGTCTTTCAAAACCCATTCTCACTTAAATGAGAAACATGACCCACTTAGGCATTAGGTCACATTTATGTTCACACAAGCTTTTAAGCATGAAGGGTTATATTTCTTCTATAGGCTGGCAGTGATTGAGTATTTTGTGCTGTCCAGCGTGCTCGAGTGTTGACGAGACACCCTATTTCTTTTTACATGGGACAGTGTGTACGTTCAGCTGTTTGAAAAGAGATTTATCATTCACAGGAAATGTTACATATTGACCCAACTATTGTTTAAAATGGTTGATCGTCTTTGCAGCTTGTGTCAATGTTGTTTCTCCAGAGAGAGAAACTAGGACAGACATTGTTCTGAAGGGGAAACAGAGCTCAGGCTGGACAGTCGTTTGTCTTCACAGTCTCTCTCTCTTTTTTTTCCTTTCATTATCTTATTTGTCTGGGTTTCATTTTCAGCTGTTTTTATTATTAGATTAGACGATAAACTACTTTCAGCTTAGCCGTATTTACGTGATTCTTCATACCTAAGAACACATTTCAACAGCAGGCAAGACAAACTTTATTTACGCACCACAGGTCATGGGCTTGGGAACATTTCCATCTGGGTGAGATGGAAAAACAAAACCTTGAGCCGAACGCAACCGTACACGGTCACATTTGTTGTAAATATGCCTGTTTCTTTGTTGTCATTACCTCAGATAAACAAGTGTCGCCATGGCAGCAGCTAAAACAGGAAGTGACTGGGATCTGCATGGTAAGAGGTGTGAATCATTCTGGTACTCTGCTTCCTTTTTATCTTCGTTTCTTGGGTTGGTGTGAGCTCAGTCATCTGAAAATAGACTTGTGTTTTAATCTGTGTGTGAAATCATTGCCAAAACCCGGTGTTATCCATCTGTAATATGTCCTCCAAACTAAATCAAAATGTTGTCCAATTACATCCTAGTCTTTGCATTCACTCAAAGACCATCATCCTCTCTGTTGTTCATGGCCTCTTGTGAAACCACTTGGTCTATTGGTCCGGTCTGTGGTTTGCCCCAGACCACAGGTCAGTAAAGGCTGAAGAAAGCCAAGCAGCTTGTCCTGGTGATCCACCGGGGGAACATTGTTCTCAGTGTCTTCAGCATTGCTCCGCTATTAGTTCCACTTATTCCTCCTCCTATTCCTATTCCAGTCTTTGTGTTCAGGTGTATTCTAATATTTCCAGCCATGCTGGCCCCTCGGCTCAAGGGATTAGCTATCTCAATCTGTCATTCACTTGGTTGGTGCAGCTATCAGACGGATTGCCATGAAGTGTTATGCATTAATGGCCCTCAGAAGATGAATCCTAATGACACTGGTGACCCTGTGACTTACCTTCTGGAGCCACAGTGAGGTTGATATTCATGGGTTTACGATTATTAGAACTATTTAATGGATCGTCATGAAATGTGTGGACATTCATGGTCCACGGTGGATGAATGGTAATCATTTTAGTGATCCCTTAACTTTTTATTTAGTGCCATCACCAAGCCCATTTGTCCAAGACCTTGGCTTTGAACTAAATACCTGCAAAACTCCCATCAGTCCCATCTGCCTCAGCTGTTCTTCAGTGCTAAGCAGCAAACATGCTAACACACTAAACAAAGATGAACATGGTAAACATTAAGCCTGCTTGACATGCTAGGCTTGCCTTTTTCAGCATGTTAGCATTTTGGGCTTTAAGGCATTATTGCCTTACAAAGACGCTGGTATGGCTGTAGACTCTTTTTTATATTTACACTTCCTGTGTTTCACAGCTGTGTGTGTGTCAGAACCTTCCTGTTGATGAGCACATCTACCGTCTGCAAGGAATCTGTGTTCATGTGGTTTTAAGATTTACCCATTACCCCAGATGCCCTTGTTTGTCCCACCCTGGTATCGGCTGAATGAGCAGAAAATACTGTCATTTAAGTGCCACAAGCTGTTGAGCGCAATACTAAATGTGTTCGAGCGAAGCGCCAGTTAAAGGCGTGACTACAAAGTTGCTGGCCATGCTGAGCCATTAGATATTCTACAATGGTTAAATCACAAAATCGCAGACCAGTCATGCATCAAACAGCACAAAGTTGTTGCCGGGGAGATTCCTGAGAAACCTGAGATGACTCCATCCGTCACATGTTGAAGTGAAACGTTGAACCCGAGGTAAGAGTGGAGGCGAGTGGAAAATATGGAAGTGGTTGTTGAGATGTTGCAGATAGTATCAGGCATGGTCCTATATGAGGGGGGCTTCTTAGCTAGAGGCGTGACTGGAACATATTTTCATCACCATTCTTTTTGTTATTCCTCTGTCCAGTAGACAGAGATTTAAATAAGTAGCTCACATGGCGGTTGCTTTTCCATCTTAAACGTCTTTCCTCTGGTGAATGTATGTATGCCGGCCAATCAGTGCAATGAGATGAAGGCAGGTAAAACAGGTGTTAGACACAGAGAGTTTTCACTCAATGTGTTGGATGCATAAAAACACATTTTGAACTATAAAAAGAGGCGTGTCTGTGAAATGGATGTGTCCTCTTTTAGTTGGTGGCACAGGATCACACTGAGACGTACGGCAAGAGAGAGAGAGACAGAAAGCACGAGGGAGCAGAGACAAGAAAATCGGATGAATTGAAAATGGTGAGAGGACTGAACAAAAGACCAGATGGGCTCTCAGAAACTGTTGCTGTCAGGAACATGAAAAGAGGAAGGGGGGGGGGGGGGGGAGGCCGGTGGGGAAGGAGGGAGACAGAAGGAAAGATCACCTTCTTCTTACCCATTGCAAACTGTAGAGGCAGGAAGAGGGGAGAGAAAGAGCGAGAGAGGCGAGGGGAGGCTGTGTGAGGTGGGGCGGGAGGGGAGGTGGGGCAAGTGTGGGAGAGGCAGAAGGGTGTGTGCTCACATGAACCACTCTTCCCCTTCTGCGTGTGTGCCACTCGGCTCTGTGTCTTTCGGCCAGAGAATAGAAAAGTTGGGGCAAAGTCTGAGTCAGCTCCGGCGGCTACCAGACACTCACAGCGACTCCCTCCACAGTGACAGGTTCCTTCTCTTCCTCTCTCCTTTTTTACAGCTCTCTCACTCTTTCACTCTCTCTCTCTCTTTCACACACACATACGCACAGGCACACACACACACACACACACACACACACACACACACACACACACACAACCCTCCCGTCACTCCTGGCAGAGGGAAGACAGGACCACAGGAGAACTGTTACACACCTTTACGCCCAGCTACTCACCCAGCCATCGCCAGACGCTTTGCCCAGGATGTGGACGCTTCTCTTGGGGGTCACCTTTGGATTACTGGCCTCTGCCAGTTCGCAGCAACTTCAAGGTGAGGGGAATGTGCCTTCACCCGGTGGACAGCTCTTTGTTTTTGTTTTTTACATTATTATTATTATTTTTAATCTTTTTCTGCTTAAATTGCGGCTGGCTGGCAACACTCCTTTGTTGCCAGATTCCAGGACCAGACCGTATTGTTTGTTTTTTTTTCCCTCTTCTTGAGCCTTGTTGAGAATGTGAGTGAGCGTTCACGTAAAGACAGTGAAAGAAAGAGGCTGTGCTTTGCTGCTGCTGCTGCTGCTGCTGCTTGTAGAATGGATGAGTGGATGCCGGCAAGAGAGCGTGTGCTACACCAGCGCAGACAGGCTCACGTCTGGCAGTCTGAGACTCCTGATAGACACAAAGGAGACAGGCGCTGCTGCTCACTCTCCGTCTCACACACATTCACACACTGGGAAGTTATTTATCGGGGCTTTGGATGATCAGTGTAGCTTTCATATGTAGTCCTTCTTTTCAGGAAGAAGCAGAAATAGAGTTGTTGTGGGTTTTTTTTTTTTTTTTCGCTGTGCTGCTATAGCTGGAGTCACGGTTAATGCCTTATTCTCTGACACAAAGGATGTTCAGCAATCGCACCAGCTGCACCCCCCCCCCCCTCACCGTCTCCCTCTTTTCTCTTTGTCTCTTTCTCACATTTGCTTTCTGTGTAAGGTTTTGATTGGATTTGTCGCTCGGAGCGATATATCTCTGGAGGTGAAGTTGGTGCTGAATCAAACAGGTCTGGGTTCGTCTGGTTTGTTCCCTGAGGAGGCGGCGGTGATGGTGGTGGTGGTGGTGGGGTTGTTTCACAAAGACTCCCTCTGGCACTGCGCCAAAGAACAATCAGCATCAAGCCGTAAATTTGACCAGTATTTAAAGGCAAATACGAGGTTACCTAGTCAGCTTGTATGTGCACTGTATGTGGGAATAGGGAAGGGGCTGGACCCGCTCTCCCCCGCCCACCCCTGTGCTTCAACATGTGCTCGCTCCCTGAACGCTCCTTGTGTGCTGAGGAGTTGTGAGCTTTTATGTGTGTGTGTGTGTGTGTGTGTGTGTGTGTGTGTGTGTGTGTGTGTGTGTGTGTGTGCACGTTTCTCTGTCTTCAAGTGTTGAGAGTAATTGGTGTCTGGCAAGAAGTCCTGTGGTGGTGTAGTGGTTAGAGCTCGTCCTGGTCCAGGCGTTGTCTTTGAACCTTAAACCTGCACATCATTACTAGCAGGACTTCGTGGCCAGGCCAGTTAACCAAGACTGGATTTATGGAGAGTTCACCAGTTCAGTTAATCATGGCACTGTAAAGTCTGTGAGACTCTGAATGTGATGATTTGTCAGTTTCTTGTCTCTGACACGTGATCTATCATGATCTGATTGTCAGAATGAAAACACGCAGACCTTTCAGCGCATCCAAAACTCTCTGTAACTTTATCTGATCTAGAAGCCCTCTGAGTTTGCCGTGTAGACAGCCAGTGCAGATTGTCCACTTCCGGCAATAACAGACTGACCAGACAGACCCCGAGTGCCGGTTCCATGCACGGGATCAACAATGCAAGCACTAGGGCCGGCCCGACTGCTGAACTTCCTGTTGATGTGGCCGCATTTGCCTCCATGGCATAACGAGCCCTCCTGCATGCACCCGTGTTATGTTTCAAGGTGAGGGGTGGCCAGGGGCCCTGTGGATTGGGACCGGGCCCTGACAAAGAGGGCTTGTGCCTGTACAGGCTCTGAGTACCATCTCCTGCTACCTGAGACTCTCAGACACGTGTTTGCCTTCTCTACCGAAGTACCCTCCTCTACAAATCAACCACCTTGAAGCAGAATGGCTCTGCACCAATATCTTGTATAACTCTGCTCCTCTTTTAATTTTTTCTTCTTTACCCAGCGCCTTTAACACTGGTTGAACTGGCCTTAAATGGTCCAAGGGTCCTCATGTTCCAGGTTTTCGCTGATCTCTTTATGTGCTGTCAAACCTTCTAATTACTTTTTAAAACCTTTTTGTGAGTTTCAGTCTTCCGACCTGCACTCCCCTCCCATCTGCTTTCCCTTCCCATGTACACTAAAGTCTTTGTGTCCTTGGGAAAACTGCTCAGAAAGAGCTCTGTAATGTACACACATCCTCCTGCATGAGGCGGTGATTTCCTAACTCACTGTGTCATCGGGCATAACAGCAGATTATCCTGGATCTATACTTTGATTTTATGCACAAAGGCACTGAAAAGTGCATGTTGGGACAAAAAGGAAGAGGTTCCTTGGTCCATGATCTGGCAAAAGAGACAATGTATAGCCTAAGTTAGCCAAAATTTAGCTCACGCATAATGTCTGGAAGCAGAGGGAAAACTGCTTGGCAATGTCTAATGTGTCATTGTTTTACATTTCTGTAAAAAACAACCCAAATAGAGATGTGCTTTTGAGCACTCGAGTAGATGGTTTTTTTTCCAGTACATATGCTAAGCTAGGCTAAACTACCCCCCCCCCCCCCCCCCCCCCCCCCCATGATATTGATGAAATATGTGCACATTGTGGTGGACATAAGTGCTTTTTTTGTTTGGTAAGATGTGTTTAGAGTCTGTCAGTTCACAGAGCTAACGAAACTGCAGTGGAATGATTGTATTAATGTGTGTAATTTCCACTGAAGTCTCCTTTATCTTCAAATCTGGAGGTTTGAAAAGAATGTTGGAGGTCGAGTGTCTTATCACAGATCATCTGCTTGGATTCAATGAAAGCTGCTTTTTAATTTAGAGGAGAGCTTAAAGGCTAACGGTTATTAAAAGGCAGAAGGAAAAAAGTGCCCCTGCCTTTTGTATTTGAAAGAAATATGGGCTGCTTTCAGAAGTGCATGTGATGGGCGTAGGTGCAGGGGAGGCGGAAGGTGTGAAAGGAAATGGAACAGCAGAGAGGAAAAACAGATAGTGAGAGTCCTTCGTGTGACCTTCAGGTAATCTTATGTGTGTGTGTGCAAACATATTTGCACCAGATCTCATGTTTCACCTGTGCCACTGGCCTGGTGGACCTGTGACCAGGTGAGGGAAAGACGTCTCTGCTGACAGAGCAGCTTCACTCAGGTGCGATAAGGCAGGACAGCAGATCATTGTGGGGGTGATGGGAACGAGGTCTCTCTCTCCACAGCAGCTGATCAACTGTGGCTAACGGGATCTTACCGTGATAGTGGGACATATGTCGATTCTGTGTTCAAGCATGGGATGCCCGCACACATGATGTGCTGAGAAAACGTTGGTGAGAAGATTTCCAGTAAGACAGGAGGAAAGAGAAAAATGCAGAGAAGAGATAATAATAAAAAAAGTGAGCCGACCTTGTGTGCGTTGTTAATCTTGACATCAAGATACTGAGCATACTGGCTCTCTTGCTGTGCTCCATGCTGTGTCTTGACTCCACAAAGGTTATGACTAAAGAAATTGTGTTTGTGTGCATCTGTGATCTGCCTGTGTGTTTGCGCACCTGCATGCAGGGGGTAATTTGTACTTTATTGCTGGCATAGAAAAGACAAACAGAGGATAATGAGAGAAAACAAGAGAGAGGGAGAGAGAGATGGGGGAAAGAGAAAGTGAAGAGGGAGTGGAGAGTCCGGCTTGTCTATTACTTTTAAAGCAGCTGGAGGTTTTGGCAAGACGCTGCGTTAAAGCTCCCTTTCTCTCAGGTTCTGTGCACCCAGACTTTGCAGTCTCCTTGGTTTCAACTCTGTTAGGTGACAATGGAGCCTTTGGGAGAGTCAGTACCTTGGCATAGCGGGATCCTCCACTGTATAAAGACACCCATGATTCTCCCCCTTGCATACTAATGATCACGCCTCAGATTCATGTCAGACCCCTTTTCAGCCCAGTGATGGTAAGCTGTGCTCCCTTTGATCTCTCTGGGCATGTTTGCAAGGCCAAGGCCCTTTACTTTCAGGGACGCTGTGCCATGTGGCAGCATGTGTTGGGTTCTTTCAGGTGTGTGTGCGTGCATGTGCGTGTGTGTGTGTGTGTGTGAGAGAGAGAGAGAGAGAGAGAGAGAGAAGTAAGAAATATAAACTGCCTTACAAAACAAGTGTTGGCACTAACTCTTGTTGCCCAACCGCCACTAACAGCAGAGAGCTGAACTTCCTGCTGCTGCTGGTTCTCTGTTTACTCATAACGGCCAGTGGAAAAATCAGGGGCCATTTTTAGCCTATCTGGTCTTTTGGAAGTCAGCTTTCTCCACAGAAAGGTGCTAAACATGATCACTAAATAACAAATAGCAGTTTGTTTTCTTTTGCAAATTTCCTATTAAAAGTTGTGGCAATAGCTACCATTTTTAGGGTCAGGATATAAGTATCTGTAGTTGGGATAACAGCTACTTTTCAGCATGGCAAAACCTCTTTGTCATCTCGATATTTTTAGCACTTTTTCTTTTCATTTTCTTGGCTCAAAGCAGTCAAGTAGGTCTTGTGATCTCTATGTGACAACATCCTGTGCCATCAGCACAAACCAAAATGACTATAAAGTTGATTGCATTTCTCTAATCTTATCTTATACGTTGCAGGACAATTACGTAATATTAGATTATATTAAGAGACCTTGTTCTCAATTGGTCTGGTGTCAAGGGGTTATATGATTGCGCAGGTTCTTTAACTGCTGATACTGTGGGCAACATCTTCCAGGTGAGAAACATCAGGTTCTATTTATCTAGTGTAAATTTTGTGGAGTGCTGATCGTCACTGCGTGATGCTCAGCCATCATAAATGGCACTGTGCGTCGTGTGTGTGGTGTTTTCCTGCACACCTCCCGCATTGTCGCTTCCACTTGTAGCATTAGACGTCTTTCACAACCCGTGCATCCGTCACCATGGCAGCACGTTGAAACAAGCACCAAACAGATACAGGTTTCCTCTGCATGCACAGTGCAGATTTCAGTGTATGCTCACGTGACTTCTGTGTTTGTGGTAAAGGTTCCTACATTTGGCTTTCTCTTATGCAAATCATTCTTGTATCTAAACAAAATTGGATACGAAACCCAGAGGCACTGTGCAATTTATTGTTTTTATGAGGTGAGTTTTGCAGCACAAATGCAGCACTTTAGTCAGAATTATGCCTGCACAGAATCACAATCAGTTTCCTGATCAGATTTTCAGGGTGCCCGAAATTGAAAATGAATTTTATGTTATTTCAAATAATAGAAATGAGATCTTTTAAAAATAGCTCCCAATATTTCAGTAGAAACTTTTAGTTTGTTTTCTGTGTGGGAGGGGGAAGCCATGCAAAGATCACTGTGGAGAAAAAGTCACAGGAGTGTGGGCTGCGTGTCGTTGGTTTTATCACAAGACTCTTCCCAGGTGGCATCTCTCTGGCCCTGTTCACACCTGGCATTAAAATGTGTCCTGGGGCCTGTTTTCTTCACAATGCAAATGCTCACCTGCTCACACCAGAAAACCCCACAGAAGTTTAAACTCTGAAATAAATTTCTTGCCAATTCCAAGCATTACATTCGTATTGTAATGGACATGTGGCTATTTGAATTTTGGAGTCATCTCCATGAGTACACACACAAAGGCTGCCAATTCATCTGCTCATTCACGAGACTTAGTTTGCATTTTTGTTTTCATTTCAATGGGGGAAAGTCATTTCCCTCCTTTAGTCAAGCAAACTTAAACAAATAGGCTGAGAATCACACATGAGATGCAATGTGCACCAGTGGCCAGATTTCTCTGAACAAACTTTCACTGATCAAAAGTGATTGATTTTACTTTTACAAAGAGCAGGTTTTGAGGATTACCACCCAAATCCCATAAATTCTTCAGATTCTCTTGTAGTCTTGAGTTAATATTGACTATTGAACGCTTTTCTGAATACTAATTAAACGTCAGGCGTGCCTTACCTTCAAGTAAGAGCCAGTTCAACAGAATGAGAGCTAAACCTCCGGCGTTTTGAGAAAGAGGTCAGTTGGTGTGGTGCTCAGAGTGCTTAGAAACTTTTTTTTTCTTTAATTGAGTATTTAATTGCCATGCATCCAAAGCACACAGCATAGTGTGTGTGCAGGGAATGAAATTGCCTGCCGCCTGCCAAATATGGGTAAACGATGGCTGCGACAGATAAAGATGTCAGGCCACCATGGCAGACAGGTTTTTCCTGTATCAAGAAACATTGTTTAAGCAATTCTTAAATTATATATTCCTTTCCTTATTCTACTGTAACCACTTTCCAATTCAAAAGCATTCTACCTAGATTTCAGACAAAGAAACTTTCTCCACTGCCACAGTGGCAGTGTGTGTGTGCTATCCTTCCTTCTTCTCTAATTGTTATGTATACACTTGTTTGCACATTTTGTTTAGAAGAAAGCGGACTCTTGGCGAGGCCTGGGGGCTAAACACTGTAGATGAGCATGCTGCCTGTCTCATGATGCTTCGCTGCTTCTCTCCCCGAGAACTCATGACTCACACTCGAACACTGACGCAAATCACGGCGCGCATGTATAAGTCAAGATTTTACTTCTTATGCATGTTACGGTTGTGAAAGGGGCTTGTGGGAATCACCAACTGAGACGTCTGAATGGAGGGTGCTGAGATGAGTGAGCAGCTCTGTTTCCTACAGGGAAAATAAGGCACAAGGATGCCGAAAACACCAGAGATCCCAAAAATATGAAAGAAAATATCAATGAGCACTTCTAAGTGAGATAGAGTACCATGTCCTGGATGAATGAGAATCTTCACAGACAGACTCCATCTCAGTCAAAACATACAATGTATTTGTATGTTTTGAGTTTTTGAAGACATAGATGATCATTTTGTTATCAGATTTAACAACTTGTATTCCCTCCGTAGCTAGGGTCCTCTAAAATCTTTGGCTGCACTGTGGATCCTTTTCACTGGCTAAAAATGATTTTCACATAAAATTCTTTGTGCTACGGTTAAAAAAAAAAACATAAGCAGTGACAGACTCTACCGACTCAAGCTACTCCCACCCCCATGTGCTGCATCTAACTGGTGATAAGTCCTGTAAGACACCTGAACCTGTGTCTGTTCCTTGTCTTTCCCTGCAGTGAATTCTCGCAGCTGCAGCTATGCCGGGGTGTTTCTGGTCGAGGGAGCAAGCCGCCACTCCCTGAACTTTGACATGGCTGAGAAGGTGTGCAAGCAGCTGAAGAGCACATTGGCGAGCCCAGAACAGGTCCAGGCAGCCTACAACGAAAGCATGGAAACATGCAGGTGAAAATGCAAGCCTCTGTTTGATAAATATTTGTATTGATTGTTTTGAGCATGACTTTTTGTATTTATTGATGACTTTTTAAAAGCAATTTTGCCGTGAGCTGGGCCCTCTCACATCTTTCATCACCTCATCACCTTTTGGATCTCTTTCAGCCCTGAAATGCCACAGGAAATGCTCTTACTCATACTCAGAAACCATAAGAAAATCCCACATCTGAACTTGAACTTTAAATGCACTTGGGGTCATCGCACATCATCAAGAGACTAGAAAAGAAGAAGAAGCAGGTCTTCCAGTTTTTCAACACAGACGCACCACGTTTAGTCATGTGGTAGAAACAATGTGAATTAAAGGAAACAAACGCCTTTTCCTCAGCTGCTTTTGTCTCTACTTCTCTAAGCAGCGTGATGTGGTGTGTTTAGACCTGGTTGCTTGCAGACAGATTGCAGTCTGTTTCAAGAAGTATCTAAGTTTCTAAAAATATGTCTTCTAGTAATGACATTGTTTTGTCCATTCAGGAACGGCTGGACCAACAACGTGAGCATTGCCATCCTCAGACACACGCACCATGAAAACTGTGCCAAGAACATGACTGGGTTCATCGTTAATTTACGTGTAAATGCAGAGGATCCCTTCGATGCCTACTGTTATGATGACGAAGGTGAACACATCCACACCACTTCATCAGCGCAGTCCAAATGATGATGATGCTCAAATCACTTAAGTGCCAGTTTGCTTCTCCAGTTTGGTAATGTCTGCTTTGTGTGTCTTCCACGTGCTAGCCGGGACTGAGAAGAACTGTGACCACGCCTTCACCTTGAATTACCATTTATCTTCAGATGAACCAGGTTAGCAAAATATGCCCATTCATCCTCATGCAGTACACATTTGTCACCATATACCCAAAACGCAAAAGCACTGTAATCTGCTTCTGTCATTAGACCTACTGAAATATTGTCTCCTGGATGTCAACATTTAAAAACATGCACCATTTGCAGGTGCTAAAAAGTACTTGATCATGAATTCATATTTGGCATCTGTGATGAAACTGAAAAAAAAGATTTAGAAATTCAACCTCCTGTTGCAGAATCCACAAACCCTCTGTGTAATTATATGAACAACTTCAAGCAAAGAAAACAAACCGCCTGGGTCTAGGTACCAAATGATCTTATCTCTATAGCCATTGCCAACATCCAGCTCAGCCAGATCATCTCTGGCTGAACAAGAAGACAGCTGGGTCACTTTTTAAGACCACCTTGGGTGCTGATGAGGGATCAGTTTCTAGCCTAGCACCAGGTTACCTGTCATCCATAGCTGTGGTAGCACTTTTACATGATCTCATTGCAAGCTTTTAAACTGTTTTGTGTAATAACAGGATAATGATTGGTGAAAGCATAAGTAAGTGTTTACATGGATTTGATGGCAATTACAGTAGCACAGTGCGCTGAGATAAAAGCTGTCTAACAACGCCCTTCTGAGGGAAGAACACTCTAACTGAGGCCTGCTTTCACAAAGAGAAAGATGCCCCGTCGGTTAACATGAATTTGAAGAAGCATAACAAAATCAAAGCTGTGATTTTTAATGTTTAAAACCCAGAGAGAACAGAGCTGAATGACTGAAGCAGGATATGACTCATTTTGTACTGTATACTTATGTAGCACCTGCAGCAATGGCTGTGTGTGGTTGTGCTGTTTACCATGCATGTTAATGTGCATGATGTATTATTATTGGAACATACAGCGAATGCTGGCATGATAAGAAAAAAAGAAAAAAAAAGAAATCCCAGAAGATGAGGTAATCAGGCTTTACAGCAGTGTGGAATGACAGATGCTGTGATATTGCTGATAAATGGCTAATGTTGTTCTCACAAACACATCAGTTATATATGAGTTTAACCATGCATGGCCCTCTGTATTCACCTATCAGATGAGCCCTCAGCACAGCATCAGGCCCCAACCCCAGCAGAAGGCCAGGAAGAGGCAACTGCAAAAACACCCCCTGAGGGTGACAGTGAGGGTGGTAACCCCATGGTAGCCACCGGGGAAGAGGTGGAGGTGATCATGACCCCGTCAGCCACTGCAATCCCCACAGAACTGACTCCAGAAGAGCCAGAGGCCGCCACGGAGGGTCCCGCTGTGGACGAAAAACACTTTGGAAGGAGTGACAACAGCACCGTGGAATTCACTCCTGGGGAGTTTGACCAGCCCACTGGTTCTGGGATGCTGCCACCCCTCTCCGAGGAGGACGGAGCCTCTCCGATGGCCCCTGTCGGAGAACCAGAGGCAGCACAACCCACCACTGAAAATGAGCAACAGAACGAGACAATAGAGCCCGAGGGAGATTATGGCAGAACAGAGCGTAAGAAAAGCACAAGCAGAAATCAATCAACACGTAACTGCTACAAATCCAAGCACAGGCAGCTTTGTGTGTATGATTACAGCTCACTAAGGCATTCAGGATTTGGGTGAAATAACGCCTGATAACATAGTGCATTTTATATAATAGCTGTGCAATAGAAAGCAACTCTAAATGTTAATGTGGAGACTGTATCAGAGAGAATAAGAGCTGATTGAACTGTATAGTAATTTTTGGATTGCATTAAATTGCAAGATCCCTGTTATTTGGTCTGCCCTGTGTATGCATCCCATAGAGTAATCACAGAAAATGGCAATACTTGGGTTGATTTATATTCTTAAAGAACAGCATTTCCTGACACCAGATGCAACAGGTTTTGGGAGGACTAATTTTAAGCACTCATGACGCCCCCTTGTGTTGGGTTGAGCTGTGGAGTGAAATGGTTCCAAAACAGGCCCCAGTGATTTTGTCTCCCTTACAATCAGGCTCAGCATCTGAAACAAACACACGACATGCATAAGAGTGTGTACTGAATTCAGCTGGCAGTTTCTGGTGCCACACACAGCCCCACGATGAAAATGCATGTACGATTTAATTGAAAGTGAGAGACACCCTCTGCAATACAGCCACGCATACTTTTGAATATGTCTTCTAGTTTTATTCTTTAAATGTGCTCATTTCTGCATGAGTGGGTATAATATATCAGTAAATACCCAGATCCCAGATGCTTCTAATGTTTACCTTTTGTTTTATTGACATGCAGCTTCACAACCACAACAACCTAATGGCAAAGGACGAGTCCTGGGTCCCGCTGTGCCTGGGTCTGATCAGCAGGAGGACAGCGGTTCATCGAGTGAGCAATTCTTCACATATAGCCCCAACACCCAGACGTCCACAGTGATTGCGGTCACATAAGACCACGCTGGGAAAAGGGCACTCCTGTTTAGATCCACTTTTTATGAGCGATTGTTATTTCTTACTGACTCAGCTTTAATACTGTCAACTCATGGCTTGTTGTTTCTCCCTCTAGACTGGCTGGTAATCATTGGAGTGATTGTGGCAGTTGCTGCTATTCTCCTGGTGTGCGCAGCTGTTGCCAAAAGAAACACGTATGACTTTGATTGCTTTTCTTACACTAATAGAGCTGTCATGTACCATCGTTTGGATGTAAATATTAACCCTTGTTTCTCTGAGATACTGTCCCCACAGTCCAAAACAAATCAATACCAACTAAATGTGTCTTAATGCGCTCTTGCAGCTGGTGCGGCAAACAACAGACCCTGATGATCACACCCAAAGATGGCGGCGAGGGGAACGGGGCGGCATCAGCATCCAGCTCCCACGCCCAGGAGAGAGAGCAGGAAATGGTGACCCTCATGAACAAGGAGAAGATCCAGGAGAACGGCAACACGGAGGAGTTCACCGTCATCACGCTAGAGGAGTCGCCAGACAAAGAGCAGCTGGCATGAGAGAGGAGTGTAGAGGCAGACAGGAAGGAGTAGGTGAGGACAGGAGGGATAGAGCGAGGAGGTGGTCGGGTGGGGGGTGGGGCTCCAAACACCGGGGGTATAAACTGCTTTGGTGGCCAGCACTGAATGGACACTGAGGAAGGCTGTGTGTGTGTGTGTCTGTGTGTTATTTAGAAAGATTGTCTGACTGAGGTACAAAGCCTGTCAGTGGGACCGGGCCTTTCAAACCAACATGTGCAGCATTACGTTCATGCGGTATGCCAGGTCAGGGGGGGGACTGAATGCACGGTGGGGTATCATGCATTGGTGCATAGCAGGGCGTGTGAATGTGTTTTGTGTCAGTTCTTTGTGTTTGCCAGCTGTATGCTTTGTTGATGATGGGGCTGGAGAGACCTGGGCTTTAAAGGGAGGGGGTGGCAAGGGTCTAATTTGTGCAAATGACAAACTAGTCTCTTTTTTTTAATGGAATTGGTGGATTTTAAATTGTAGGGGCTTTCAGCCTAAATGGGAAATAACAAATCATTGGTCAGAAGTGGGTTATTTTATTTGATATACTGCAAATAGAAGAAGATCATTTCAAGCAAAACAACCGTTGATGTTTTCAACATGTTTCATTTCTTTGTTTCGTTTGCTTATTGTTGTAACCTTGTGTATATTTCAGACATTGCCTGTGGACTGGAGTTTGGTTTTTCCATTTTCAAGAAAACTGGGGATGTCACTACCTTAATTTATGCAGCTTTGGTTCCCTTTTTCTTGGTCTCTGTATATAAAGTATATGTTTTTTGGAAATGCCTTAGCAATAGCTGCCAGTGCTTTTTGTTGTTTGGTAGAAAGGGGCTTTGTATCCCTTTTAAATAAAGGAATGTGTCATTTTTCGAGGGTTATTTAATTAGAAACAGTACCTCTGAGGTAAACAATTGTGAATGGATTTTGCAATAGTCAAAGTGGAGTGGATATTGTATGAATCAAGTTGATGATTAGCATCCAAAACTGCGCAATTGATGCACCACTGAAGTCAGTTGATATGGTCTACAATTATGTAGAGTTGTGAATATGATGATATGAAGTCCCTGATGTTATCCTGAGGATAAGTAGAGTGATAAAGATGATGCATACATACTATATACACAGTGTGTACATTGATTAAAAACAAAAAAACAAGCAATTGGATATGGTAGATTAACCATTTTTTAAACACAAGATTTCAACTCAGTCGAGGCAAGTGAGTGACAGCGGCCTAGCTTTAGATGCTAAACTACACGGCACATATGATAATGGGGGGCCCGTGTGCTGTAAACGCACAGCGAGGTGACGGTTTCTTCATATGAAAGAGGCCGTGACAACGCTGTGTGCTCACGAGGGGGAGGGATGGGATGAATGAGGCTTGTGTGCTCGCCCAGGCCTCCATGTGCCGGTCACTCTGTACATTCACACGTGTAAACGAAATGCTGCGGTTTTTCTACTGACCCTCTCATTGGTGAAATATATCATACCTTGTGTCATATCAATATTATTCCCTGTGTGACAGCTAATCTCTCCTGGTCTTCAGTGAAACGCTGGATTGTACACAGCGATTGCAAACTGATTTTTGTTCCTGACTTCTTCTACTTTGTTTTTTTCCTGCTTTTGCTCTTATATGATTCATTTTGAGAAGAAGTAGCAAATGTACTAGCGTAGGCAGGTTTTATCACAAATTAACAAAATACATCGCTGAAAAAGATTTGTAAAGTCATGAATGAAATAAATGTGTATAGAAAGAGATGTGCGGGAATGTGGTGTTCGCTCACTCATTGCTCTGTATGTGTGAAGACAAAAAGCGAGCGCGTGAATGGCGTGACAGGGAATGTGAGCGGTTGCGTTGCCCCCACATAGGAGGAAGTGAGGTTTCCATGGCACCGGGGTCGTGATGTGAGAACATGTTAACACAGGAAGCGAAGGGATAAAGACAGCCATTTTGGTGGCATCTTTCCATACAGTGCTGAACTCTGTGTATTATCATCAAACGGTCTTCATTACTGCTTATTTAGCATGCATGCATTATGCAGTGCACTCAGTCATTAAATACTGGTCTAATGCTGCCATCACAGCTGACTTACATGTACTAAATTATTCAGATCTTGAGGACGTGCATTCTCTTTGCTACTCACTTATCATTTTGTAATATAATTCTCTATTTTTGCATGAGCTATTGTCTTTATGTGATACATTGGAGACTAATGGGTATATATAGACAAGCAAAAAGACCATCTTTTTTATTATTATTGCTCGCTGTAGCCCAATCACCAGAATAAATGTTGACATTGTACTTTTCTGCAAACCACAGATATGTCAAAATGCTGCATTTCTTTGATTTTCAATTTTCAGTTTCATGCGGTTGAGGTCTGGTTAAAGGTTTTGGCATAAAATACACTTCTTCAGGGTTAGGAAAAAGATCACGTTTTGGCTGAAAATGCCCAGTTTGGTGGCCGCAAACATGGCTGGAAAATGTCCTGACATCTCCTTTAAAATGCCCAGTTTGGTCGCCGCAAACACGTCTCCAGCTCCCCGTCGCCGCCTCACCTTCTGCACGGCAGTCATCTCGCCTAGCTGTCACGCCGCCACCATTCCCTCCTCTTCCTCCTCCTGCTGAAACTCAGCACATATACATGTGCCAGTAATCTGAAGCATGTCACTTTGATACCTATTGTAGAAGTGTTGATATGATACATAGGAGATGCACAAATTTAATGTACCCGTGGTTTGCAGAAACATGCAATGCCAACATTAGTTTCTGGCGACTGGGCTGATTTTGCTCCAGTGAGTTTAATCAGTTTTTCCAAACAAAGCTGTGCTGTTTGTAGCAAAATGATTTTCACTAAAGTATTAAGTTAAAACACACGCAAAACATTTTTTTTTCCACTCTCCTTTACACTCAGTTATTGCCAAATTGTCTGTTGGATATCCAATCATCCTGGTAATGGTACAGTATCTGAACCTGGACCACCACCTCAACAATGTCTATTTCTATACTTGACATTTCTGTATGTTTTTTTGTACATCTCTCAGTTGGTGTTGGACATGGATCTTAGTGTTCTGTATGGAGTTGATACGCAATATATACAGTAAGTACACAAGCCTGGATTTAGCAAAGCTTTCTTTGTCTTTACCCTGTGTGTCATCTTTGGGGGATAGAGCATAGATGAGAAGGCAGGCTGGTGTCGCTTAAAAATAGCCAATCAACAGCTCATTGTCCATAACAGCCTATTTAGCTCCTAATTTAGTAATCCAAATTATTTTAGATTCTGTTTGCTTGCGTCGCAGTATTCATATTGGAATGCTTTGCTTTCAGTAATGTTTTTAGAATAACGCATCAGTAAAAATTAGATTGTCTAGACTGTCTGGGAGTCATCGTTACACCAGCTGAATGACAGAAGCAGAGGTGAAAAATGCATCTCTCTGTGTGGGCATGTGTGAAAGCTATGTGACAAGATCTAAAGAAAAAAGAAAAACAAAAAAAATCCAAATTAGCCAATATTTAGTTATGAATCAACATTTATTAGTTATATTTGTATATGTACACCAAAGGTACAACACTTATTGATATGTAGAAACAGATTTTTTTATGTATACCATAGACAGAGGAAAGAATTCATGTATTTTTTTGTCCTTTTTCTTGATGGTGTATCTCCTCCAGACATACACTCTGCCTTTACATCAAAATTACAACAGCTTTACAAAGAGGGAAGGCCTAGAAAAGTAAGATCAGGAAAGCGCGTTGTAGGCAGGAGTGAGACAGGTTATCAGCTCTGTTTAGGAGTTTCTTCAAAAAGACACATTTCAGTAGAAAAGGACAAGCTTGAAGATATACTGGCTCTTTGTTGAAATACTTTGTCAATCAGTCTCCGTTCAATCAGTACCATTTAGCTCAGCAAGTTCCAGGTGTTTGTGCGTGCATAAAGTTTCTGTGTAGAAAGCAAAAAAAAAAAAAAGGCAAGTGGAGTAAAGGCAGTTTACCGAGTGGGATTTCTATAAACCTCCGTGATGCTGATGGCACGTCTGAGGTCAAACGTGTGAAGATGTGGCATGCAGACAGGGTAAGACAGAATCTAAAGGATCTAGATGTCCATGTCTCACAGCTTTAAATGCACATGCACCAGGTAAACAAAGATGCCTGAGACTAAAGCCAGTTTTCTCCACTGAAAAGACAAAATGGTTCAGATGAGTCACCTGAGGAATGTTGCTCTACACTGTCACAGGCAGTTGAATATGTCCGATGTTTGTTCTGTCACTCAAATCAACTACTACGCCGTGTTTGATTTCTCACTCTATCCTACGTACAGGGCAAATTTGACCTTTTCCTTTGTTTGTCTCTCTTTTCGGCAACCTTTATCGCAGTACTTCCCACCAAAATAACTCACATTGGCCCCCTTTGTCAAACCAGAAACTTCCCCTCGCTCTCTCTTCTCTGTTCCTCACTCTCTTTCTCTCTCGTCTTCACGCAAACCGTGTTTGCTTCAGGATCGCTGTAATTTCTGGAAAATTCTGCATTGCCACTGAACAGAACAATTATATATTTATTTATGTACAATGAAAATGAATGCACACTTCTTATATCTTCATGGAACAAACATTCAGAACGCTTACATTAGATTAAAAAAAAGATATTTATATATGGGTGTGTGACAGGTAAGTAAAACAACTAGTTAACAGCTATTAGAGAATAAAAAAACAGGCAATTTATTACACGATTTCCTCTCTATACATTTTGTCTAATCTAATTTTACTCAGGACATAGATGATTTTTTTTTCTACAGGATTACATTAAAAATGTCACAGCAATGAAACTATATTCCTACATACCATTTCAAAGCCCCCCAAAAGGAAACAAAAGGAACGAAATAGACAAAAAAAAAAAAAAAAAAAAAAAATCTGTTACCTACAATATATACACAAGTGCAAGGAGGCACTTCAAAATATCATGCTTTTAAGATAGTGGTGCAAAAAAATAATTATCATTTTATTTTATTCATGCTTCTAAAACCGTGAGATTGAACATAATAGTGGTCCAACACTCAATCCCCATCGATGACACTATGGTCTGTATTGTCTCCTCACTGGAGAGGTTTTTTTTTATTATTATTTTCCTGAAGATCACAAGGTCAAAAGATCAGACTCAAAGGGCCTGTTAGGGTGTCAGTGCCGTGCTCTGCAGCTCGCTGATTACAATTATAAACGTAGTGACCTTCGAGGTTCAAGAGTGTTTGCATGTGTGTTGATGTGTGTGCTTTTTGAAAAAAAAAAACAAATGCATGTGAATGTGTGTGTGAGTGTGTGTGTGCATGCTTGTTTCTGTGTGCATAGCGTGCGTCAGCGCGTAGGGCAGAACGCCGAGCGTGCCGCGTGTCGTGTCAGAGCGCACCTCTGCCAACCGAGCTTAAGGAAAAGCAAGGTGACGGATGTCTTCTGAGGGTGTGTTTCAGGAACTAAAGGACAGAGTGCTGTGCTAAGTGGTTGGTTAGGTTTCCTAGTGTTACTTTAATTGGCTTTTGTTTGACGTGAACATCTCCAAGGCGAGGTTGTCGTTAAGCGCAAACGAAAGGAAGCGAGACAGGAGAGAAGGACACGATAAAGAAATCAGATCCACACCGACATCACAGGAGTCTCACCTCTCACTCACGCAGGCTAAAAACAACAAAAGATTAACAGCCAGTAGTCCGAGCTTTGTTTGTGTGTCTTCAGATCTTTTTAAGCCATTTGGTTCTGCGAGAGGAATATTTATTTTATTACCTGATAGTTGGCAACATTCTGTCTTAACGCGTGTGAAGTGTCCATTGTTCTGCTCTGAGTTTCCTAAGAAGTCTTCGCACCAATATGGACACACAGCTGCAGCATCTAGGGTTTGTAGAAACAGTCTTGAGCTCTGGTGGCTAAAATATTACGTTGTTTACCTTTTCAGGTCTGGCTAAACAAGAAGCTGGCAAGCGAGAGTGTTACATCAATGATCCGTCTGTGTTTGTGCGAGCCAAAAATCCATCTGACAGCCAAGCGCCGCGCCGCTTCTATCTATGTCTTTTTTTCTTTGACACTTTTCTGCTGGTTCACCTCGTGTCAGTGTTCAGTGACGTCTGTGCTTTCAGGTAGTACGCAGGTTGAGGATCATTCGACCACTTGAATGTCTGATACATGTTTGTGTGCTTCCTAAATGTGCTTCCCAGCATGCTGTCATATCAAGAAATCGTGACTGTCTTTTCAACAGTCACCGTCGTCCAAGTTGTGCTGTTGAGAGGCCTTTTTCTTGACGCTCTAGTGAGCGAGTTAACATTTAAGGATTACAACGTTTTTCCCTGTAAAAGAGTAAACATACACGCCTGAGTATTGTTTGCTGTTCCCTCATTGTGTCATTAAAATCTTTTTTTTTTTAACTTGGAATACGATCAGTGTCGACGTGGAACGATAATGTGCATGACTGACTCAAAATTATTCTCATTGGCATTTTGGCTTTATTTGTGCTCTTTCACTTTGTTTGTGCTCTACATAATCTCTTTTTTGTGCTATTAATTCAGAAATCTTTTTCAGTGTTTGTTTTGACAAAAGTCATTTTGATACTAATTTATTTTAGTTTTTATTGGCATCACAAAATTATTTTGGCCGTAAAGGGGAAGTAATAACTAAATAAGGTTTCATATTTGGGGCAGTGGTGCAAGTGTTGAGGCTTCATTGGAAAAAAAAAATCAACTGCTGTGCCATTCAGATTAAAATGGTCACTGTAAGAAAACTGAAAAATGGGTGTGAGCGGCGTCATGGAGGCAGTTCAAAGGCCTCTGTGAGTTGATTGATTTTCTGCCTGTTTGGTCCCTATAATTAACTTGGTCATGTTCTTAACCCCAGCTCTCTCTCTCTCTCTCTATCACACACACACACAAAATAGTTTTATATCTCACTCAACAGGTGACACAAAGAAAAAAAAAAGTCCCTTTTCTTGAAAGTCGACAAAACAGGAAAACAAAAGGGGATAAAAAAACGGGCTCCGTGGTACGATGTGTGCTTTATAGTTCCACAGTGACTGTGCTTGTAGGTTTTTCCTTTTCTCCCTGCCTCCTACCCTTTCATCAGTTTGCCGGACCTCAGGGATAGCGGGTAATATTGGGCAAATGCAATCAGCAGTCAGACGCACCTCGGAGGCTCTGACGGTTTACCAATCAGATGTGGTGTTCTTCGATAAGCGACTGTGCCGGGGAGGAAGAGCAGCGAAGCATTGTGATGGTGCTGATGTAAAGCGAGGAAGTTCATTATAAACATTACGTTGGTTGTCATGATTAATGCTCTAACTCCCACTTATCTTCCGCCATTTCAAGAATGAATCACCTGTTTTTATATGAAACTTGGGCGATGATCTCAGTGCATCCCCGGTTATCTGCCGCTCGTCTTAGAAATGTAGAACCAAATGTAGATGCATTGCTACCAGTAGCTTATCTAACTTTTTTTTCTCTTCCTTCCCTCCCCAAGCCTTGAAGTATGTTGTGCAAGTATCTGCTATATAGGACATAATTGTGCTCTAACAGGTAAAGGTATACCTCTGTTATCATTTCACGGTTAAGTGAATTAGTATTATATATCAGTCAGGTAGACAGTTACAAAAACTTTTAAAGGGACTAATAAAAAAAAGAAACTAAACTACATAAAAAAACAATTAGTAGTTCTGTTCTTGTGACTTTTTTTTCCATTCACTCTTTTTTATCACCAGGTAGGAAAGCTTGTGGAGCCCAGGAGCAGGGGATCTCTGTGCTGCCATTATTCATGTTTCCATGGTTCCTCCTCAACAAGCGTGCACTCCGCAGCAGAGCCGTTAGTGGCTGAGGTTACCTGCAAGCAGTTAGCAGTGAAATCTAAACAGCTGATCCAAGGCACAGACAAAAGGCACAGTTCAATTCTCATAAAGCTTTCAATCAAAGAGCTTATAATAACACTGCATTATTGATTCAGCGCTCCCACTTACGAGATCATGTTACTTAAGGTTTCAGCCAAGCAATCTGATTGGTCACTTACAAAGCTGATAAAGCTTGGTTGACCATGATTTATTGCTTGCTGTGCAATCAAAAAAGCAACTTTACCAATCACCTACCTACATGCTATGAAGAGTCATATGATGAGGTAAACGTTTCAGATAATACACATGACTGTAAACATTTCAGAAGTGTAAAGCCACTTAGGACATTCTTATCTGTAATTTTGGGAGCTGGTAACTTTGGCAATTAAAACACAGTCTCTTAGGTATCATAGATATTTTGAAACATGCAAAAACTATGAAGGAACACTGGAACTCCTGTTTGACCACTGATGAGCATGCTTATGGTAGTCCTAAGAGTGGACTTTCTTTTACTGACCTGGGAACAGACCACAAATTCACGATGACCAAAAACTCAAAAATAATATATACATGTATACAAATGAATAAATTATAAATAAAACAGTCAGATTGCATAGAAAATAAGGTACAAACACTACAGAATGAATGCATTGTTGTGTTATAGCTATTTTGCAAGCACTCTACAGTGGTTTGCATCTTTGGAAAAAGGGTTAGAAATGTGAGTCCTACTATTTACAGGCAAAACAGAGCAGAAAAAAGAAAAGAAAAGTCATGGTGGATGCTGGAAATAGCAAGCCTTTGTGTCACATTTATATGTAAATGTCCATTAATAAATTGTGAAAGGAGGCTATAACTTTACTATGGACAGATTACTCTTGTGACAGGCCAGCGTTGCTAGGCAACACCTGTCATCCTTTAATAAATGAATAGGCTCATCAGTAGACCTTTTCTGCCAGGGTGTGTGTGTGTGTGTGTCAGGGAACAAGCTTTCTGAACTCCCATATATTATTCTGACAGCCTGGAATACATTCAAAGACTGTATTCAAAGTGCATTATGTTTCGCATTATGGGAGCTACTTCACAGCTTTCGATTTCACAACACGGTTCTCACAATGTGCAGAAATAGCTGGTGTCAAAATGCAAAAAACCCTGACTTCGAATGACTCAGTGACAGAGTGGTGGATGTGTGTATATAGGGAATATATGAACTGCTAATTAACTGTAACACTTTCCGTCTTTGCATTTTAAACCCTCTAGGAAAGGACGACCCTTTGGAAATAAACGTGTTAAACAATTGCAGTCAGCTACATTTTAAGATGAAGCAGAATGAACCGCATCGGACATTAAACTGAACAAAAGGGAAATGAGAACTAAAATGATTAGAGAAAAGGGGAAGCATTCTTCTCTAGAGCCGTTCTTTGAGAAAATGGATGTTGTGGGAGCTTTTGATAGATAGGAGGTCTGCTAAATAATTCCTCAGGGTCATAATGAGGATTATCTGTCACTGCCTTTTGATTTAGAGCCAATCCCCAACAGGTTACAGACATCAGATTAGGCTAACTGCTTTATCCCTCATTTGCATGCACTGACCTTTAATCATTTTTCAGTTTGTTTCATTTTAGAAACCTTTTGGCGAGAGCGCCGTACGCTTTGGACCTTCATTCACCACAAAAGCTGCTATTCCAGAGGAATGAAATACATACGTGCACATGCATGTGTTGTTCTCTTGCTTCACTTCTGTCATGACATAACAGTGGGTGCATTTACATTATTATGTACAAAGACGCAATGAATAAAACAAACACAGTCAAGCAAAGGTGCAGGGTGAGCATGCAACAACAGAGAGGGTTATATACAAGTTTCTATGTCCGTAAGCATTAATTGTACCTTGCATTCATCTACTACGACAGAATTGTTAGCACTGGCGGTAGAGGTAGCGGTTAAGACGCACTGGTTGGAATTGTTTTCGTGGTGGTTCTTCATGTCATCGTAATAAGACTGGGTCTTCGTCATCATTTCAATGTCGTCTGATTTAGCCGCGTGAGCATCCAGCTCTTCAAGCTCTGCCTTGGACATGTGGTACACGATGCCTGCACCGTAGGAGTCACCCACCACGTTCACCGAGGTCCTGAATCGATCCCTGAGGAGAGAGAATCCAGCAAGATGGTTTTGCATATTTTATTAAGTGAGGAAATGCCAAATGCATGAAAAACGTAGATGCAAACGGGGCAATCAGTGTGCATGTCAAACTTACAGCAGCCAGTCAACAGCAACCAGCAGACTGATGTCTTGTGTTGGGAGGCCCACAGCAGTCAGGATCAGGAGCATGGTCACCAGGCCGGCACTGGGAATACTGGCTGCTCCAACGCTGGCCAGGGTGGCTGTCAGACTGGATGAACACACAGCAAAGCAGCACTCAGTCACATTTCCCAAACCCAAACCCAACACCTAACCACGTCCTCCACAGCCGACTCTCCACTCCCGCCACAGCTCCTCAGACGCCGATCATCGTGAAATGGCTGCACTGCACAGCTACAGACGGAGACATTCAGTCTCTATGGTACTTGTATAAAGAGCAGCAGCCAAAGAGCACCAGAGTGGGTCCTCCATCGCAAATGAAGAGAGGTTTAAATGTGAGAGATGCGATGTTTAATTTGAGGGTTCGTGGATTGATATGTCATAAAAATGTCAGGTCGAAGG